>NC_071286.1:4536209-4729933 GCF_943735745.2 Anopheles bellator | reverse complement strand
CCCCCCCCCCCCCCCCCCCGCCCGCATTGCTTTCTACTTTGCCGGCGAAACTTCAATGTTGAATTAATGGCCACCGCCGGCCACGGCTGCCGACTTTGATTGACCGACATTCTGTGTTGTTGTTTTTTCTACTTTCGAGTTGTGCGATTAAACTTATCCACCGTACTGCCCAGTCCCGCCTTCGGGTCGTTAGCGGGACCCCCGAGCGTTCCAGACGCGAGGCGGTGGAAGTTCCAGACGCGAGGCTGAGCGCAGAGCGTCCGTTTGGGGTGCGCCTGCACGGTATGCAATGCGAGTTGCATCGGACGGCGTCCATTCCGTTGATGCCATTTCGTGGCGCGGCTTTCCGTTTACTTTGGCGTGGTGCAGTTTGCAGTTGCGGAGTCCTCGCGAAGGACATCGCGGTCGGCCACGCGATGGAATCGCGGCCGCCACCACCGCGTAGTAGATGCTTCCATTTATTTTCATTTGCAATTTTTTTCCCGTTTTGTTTCCTGTGTAAGTCATCTCCGACTGTTGGACATTAAATGGGGTGCGGCCGTCGTCCGCGTTAAGCGATTGGGTCAGTCCGAAAGTAGTGGCAGGCTTTCTTACGTACAATCCTAAATATTTCGAATAATTTTTACAAATTGCAATTCTGTTCAAAATCTGCAACGAATTAATGTTTTTATATGTTTTTTTTTTTATAAATTGAACTTAGTGTAGATGATTAACGTTCTTCGCAGCTTGATGGTCCAAAATGAATCTCGCTTTTGCTTAGTAACCGATTTCTCTGGAAACTAGATCGGTTTCAGTCTGACAATTAATGTTCCGTTGCATAACCGGGCTCCTCTTGAAGAGCAAATACTTCACCCAGCAAATTAACTCATCTTTCGAGACCTTCACAGTCGGTCGATCAATTCCTTCGGTATCTTCAGTGTCTTTCAGGGGCTATCTGGCTATGAAAGGCAATAATATGATTCTGATTGATCCCACGTGTAAGAATATGAGAATACGGATTCGGTTTGTTTATTCCAACCTTGTGTTGTGTTACTTGTCATTCATCGACCACCCGGTGAAAAATATATCACAATTCCCACAAAACGGCTACATGAGGCAACGAACGGTACATCTAATATTGTTTAGGAAAAAATAGCCTGAGAAGCTGGAGACTGGATAAGCGTCGCTACTTTCGGAACGGCTTAATACTTTCTTCTCACATTTTATCGTCCGCGGTTTGGCTGAGTGTTTGCCTTCGCTGGGTTTGTCGTTGCGTAACGTTCGCCCATGATTGCAACCACTTCAGACCATGCCCTGGCCAGGCCATTTTCATTAGCGTTGTTGCAACGAGAGCCCGTTCCGTTAATTCCGCAGCAGATGACGGCACGATGCAGCGCGTTGCATCCAATTTCTCTGCCGACCGCGCTGCGAGGTGGTAGATGGTAATGAGAAAGTGGTTCGCTTCGCGTGGAATGGGAATCGTGGCCACTCGGACTAGCAGGGGTTAATTAATCAGACCTTCAGCCGTCGGCGGCAGGAAGTATTCCTTTCTTCCGGTTCGCTGGTGGTTTGGCCTCACAAAAAGATGCCACTTGCGTGATGAAGACGATGCGAGTACGGTGCGAGTTTACGAGCGCTCGAACTTGATTCTCGTTTCCGGTGCAAGGGAGCCAGGGAAGTAGTCCCAATTTGTTAAAGGCTTTTGCCTGTTTGTTGTTTGCAAACCAACATACCCTTCCCCGCATTGTTTGATTTACTCTAGCACACACTGGCCGATGGAGTGCTGCTAAGCGTTTCCAGTCTCCTTAAAAGCCGATTTAATATCTCTGCCAACAAGCTGTATCCGATTCAAGTTTCCAAATTGTTTACTCCATCATCAATTAATAAGGGCTCGGTATATGAGGCTCTCCACGTTCGGCGGCCTTTAATGTCCCGCCAGCGTGCCACATCACTTTGGCAAAGTGTTCGACTTTAGAAGAGCATCTCGGAGAGGCGGCAATTTTCGTAATTACAATTACAGAAATCGTGAGCCACCAGCACCGTAGGAAGAAGGCCCGTTGGAAGGCAGGCTTCAGAACGGCACCGTCCCACGAAGGTTTGCCAATTTCGCCTCAATCACCACTCGGGGACCATTTTTGGGGCAATCGAGTGCAGAAGTTGGCTTGGCCCACCCGAAGACAGCGCAGTGGCCTCTTATAATTCGTATAATTATTTTAATTTCAATTTCACTCGCCTAAGCACGTCAGTGGTCCCTGGAGTGGCCGGCACGGTCTGGTCTGCTCACCTGCGGTGCAATAAAATGGCCCTGCGTTTCTGTATCGCGCACACGGCGCCTGGACGGCCGTTTCGGTTCATCATAATTTATAATTATTGCTCGCCAGGCACGCCGTGAACCGGCATACGATCGTAGCGGCCGGCTGCCGGTTGTTGCCGATCGAGTAGCAGGCCAAAAGTTTTGGTCCCACCCAAGCGAAATTGAAGAGCATTTTTTCGACTGCAAAACAAAAACCGCCGCTTATCGCGCCGCGTCCGTTCCGATTGGGCAGAGAAGTCCTTCACGCACCCGCGAGAAGAACACAAAATGGAGCGTCGGGTTGGGTCAATGTTAATGCGACCCCGCGGGGTAATCGGCGATGCGAAGTGGTGGCCGGTGGCCGGGGGCGGATAGGAATCTCATTTAAATCGTTTCGCTCAAGACGGTCAGCCGCCGAGTCGGGGGGCAACCGAGCAGGAATCGCAGTAATTAACATTCAGCAAACGATCCCGGGGAAAAGGTAAATTAGATAAAGTGGCCACCCGGGGGCGGACAGTGAATTTTTACGGACGGACCCGCGCGCGGTCCCGGCACACTTTACCGATATCTTACATCCGATAGGCCACCGGGTACCGGGCGCCTCCATCGCCGTGGTCGCGTGGCCAACCAGGCGTCTCCATTCGGAATGCGCACGCAAACGTCATTCCGAGCCCAGCCTGGGGGCCGCTCGCTGTGGATTTACGGCATGACAGGCCTCAGATAACGCCACGAATGGTGGTCGGTCGGTCGGGATCGGTTGCCCCGGTGCGTGTGCCATAACTTTTTCCTTTTCCGAACTCTGGCCGGCCCCCCGGGAGACGACCTGACGCCTGTCCTTTTTTGGCCCGCCCGGCTCGGCTTATCCGGAACCCCGGATAAAGATTCATCTCCGGTTTCGGGGTGGACGTGGAAGTCGCTCGAGAGAGAGGTATTTATGAATTTAATTATCGGTCGCAATGGGCACACGCACGCACGCACGGCGCTGTCGTGCGGTTCCTTCACTCAAGACGACAGCACCTGGCGACGGCGTCAGGTCCGTCGGCTTTGTTTCTCCGGGCCGGACTCGCAGATTCCATTAAATTCCAGCATTCGAGCCCCTCGGGGGAATAAAATTTACAGTCCATTTTATCTCGCCCCGAACCCGCCCGTTTCAGGGCTCAGATTTAATTTGTGTCCCGTTGGGCGGATTTTTCCGGACCCGTTACCCGAATTCCGAGAGTTCCCTTCCAAAACGGCACACGTCAGCAGCGGCGTCTAAATGGTTTTGATTGAATTTAATTATCCAACACGAAAACGGGGAGCCTCGAAAAAAGAAAGGACACCGAAAACAGGGGGGATTATGAAGACAGCCGGAGTCCCGCCTGGAGCCCTGGTTCGTTAATGCGCCACCTGGGAATGCTGAGAGAGAGCGGTGAGTGAATAAAATCAGTCTCTGCACGCTTCTGGCTCGAGTGTCGAGTTCGGTGCCTGATAGGCACCGGAACCGGAACACCTTTCCGTGCGCAACGCGGAGTTCCCAAAAACTGGAACTGGAATCTCAAATCAAATCACATTTCCATCATAACGAAATTAATTACTTCACACGGAATGGGCGCTCGTTGGGCGCCGAAGACGTGGCGCAAAAATCGCCACCAAAAAATGTGCGTCTCAAATGAATGTAATTAACGAGCAGGCGCGCTAGGCACTCTCCGGCAAGGCACCGGTATGTTTAATTCGATTACAAGCCAACCACTCGACTCGACGGAACGTATCGAGTGATCCCTCTCCCTCGCCAAGCTCTCCGTTGCGTCCGCTTTGGGTCGTTGCCATTTTGTATAATTTTATCCAGTCGTTCGACGTTCTCCCGGTCAGCATATGGCACGGCCGGGAGGATCCGGGTGAATCGACCACCTGTCGGAACCGTCCCCGGAACCGTCTGGTGGCGAACGAAGGGACGCCATTCGGAAATGGCGTGCGAACCGCCCGTTAAAGCGCTTAAAGTATTAAGGAATTAATTATCTGCCTCTTACGAGTGTGATTGTGAAAGAATCCTTTCGCGGCGCCCGTGTTGAGCGTGAATGGAGCAGCCGCACGGACGGTCGCTCGGAATCAATTATATCGACTGGCGTACCCTGCCGTGGGTGCGTTCGAATGCACGTGTCACGGCACCGGTCGGTTCACGTGACCTCCGGTGCCCGGTCCGGCGCTCCGTTCGATCACGTTCGTGATTATCGTGATTCAGCGAGCGAGCGAGCGAGCGGGCGGTGGCCAGCTGGATTTGGTTAAATTTTCAATCAAATTGTTTATTGTGCCGAGCTGAGCATTGAGCCGAGGTACCGGTCCTGTCGGCGTGTCAGCCATCCTGGCTGTCCATTTCGAAGGTAAGCACGGTTCCAGCCCTGCCATACCTGGTTGAATGGACTCGATTCGATTCGATCGCGTGCGACTGAATACTTTTGATGGCCAGCCTTTCGAAGGCGGTCGGTTCGAGGTCCATTTTCCAGCCCTTGACGGTGGGTTTGTTCGTTGTTAATTCAACGGTCGGTAGTTCTCCAATTCTAACGGGACTTCTCTTGGTGATGCCTCTAGATTGATGCCATTTGAGGTTGAGTTTCATCATCTTTTAAGGATGTTGGACAATCGAATATGCGAATCTAGAACGCGGCACTGATCGCGAAATTAGTGTAAGACCTCGCAAAGGAGTGTTCCTGATCTAGAGAAGGATGGAACTCAGGTAGTGGGTTCTACGAAGTTACGAACAAGTCGAAACTGAGGGTTTCCTTTGCCAATGTCTTGTATAGTATCGTTCCTTAAATCTATCGTGTCCTTGTCCCTTTCTAGCATTTTCTTGACCTTTTCTTTTGGGGCATACGTATCGTTTATCCGTCCTACGTTGATGATCAGGGGTTTCGATCTGACTACAGGGTATTCCATCACAGCCCATACTATTAAAATGTTGAATAACTACGCCATTTTTCAGTCGATTTTTACAAATCAGCTAGATTTGAAAACGTTAATCTATGCTGTTTTAGTAAAAAATCAATGTACACCAAAAGAGCGAGCTAAAATGTAAGCTCTCTGCATTGTAAAAAATCGTTCAAATGAGGAGCCAAATTTGGTGGAGTTCCTATGCATGCTTCGCTGCAATTTGGAGCGCTTTATTTAATTTTCTGTACTTATTTGTGCTGGGCTGTGCTCATTTATCACAGAACATAGAGCTTAACACACCGCACCGTGAGAGTTGTGGCCCTGTAACGCTCAAAAACCTTAATCGACATTTCACCATTAATGTCCACCCGTGAGTTGCGTCCGGTGACGGAGCGGCATTAAAATTATTCTCAATTTGTCAAGTTGGCGCTCCGTTTCGTCAAGTCGCGCGACGCCACGGCAGCAGCTCACCGGAAGCAGCGCTGGACCGTGGGTCGCGGGCCGCGCACCGCTAACAGTATTCAATTACATCGGAATGTAATTAAAAGTTATGCCCGCCCGGACCGGCCCGGTATCGTGTCAAGCGTCGCCGATCACCGTGGTAAAGTGTTTCGCCCTCCCCATAAAGTCAGGTGCTTTCTTTTGGGGCGTCGTTTAGCATCCACACCGTACCGTAGCAGCCACCAGTCCCCGTCGCCTAAAAATCACAGAACCTCAGGGTTGCAACAGTGTCTTCATTTGCATTTACATTTTCTTCACGTCGAAGTTGAGCCGTGCCGTGGCGGAAACTTGCAAAGTGTCCCCATGGCAACGAAAGCATGGCGAACTTCAATGGCGGTGTGTCGTTTTGTTTAGTTTTTCTTCGGGTGTTCGCGGGAAATGCAAATCGACAACTACTTTGTGGTTCGCTCGATATCATAGTGGCCAACAGTTTGCGATAGTTTTGAAGAAGAGGAGTTAGTTTTGGGTCTAATTGAATCGCTTTCTTTCACATGCACTTTCAGGTTTGGCCAGCGGCCAGCGACAGGACCAGGAGGATCCGTGCAAAACCAAATCGAAGGTGGTCGGCGACGTGACGTACTGCGATCGCTACTGGGAGTGCATCAACAATCAGCCGGAGCTGTACGATTGCCCCAACGGGCTGGTGTTTGCCGGCAAGCACCGTGGAGTCACCGAAGGTTGCGATTACCCGTGGCGATCGGACTACTGCGAGGGCAAGCAGCTGGCAAGTGAGTACCGAGGCCAGAATTTGTTTTCAACCTGTCGGTGCATATGTATTGCATACCTTCTGGCGTAATTTGGTTGGATATTAAAATTTATTGAGAATTTTTATTGTCAAGCCCGAAAAAGCAAGACAATTTATTTAGCCGTGCCTCGGCACAAAAGATTGACGAGATTGACCTAAGAGCTTCCAAAGATAGTGGCCCGTTTCCCGTTTGTACCTCCGGCTAATCGGTTCGCATTATTATTCTCGACGGACACTGGGGCCATGTTTTAAACTAATTAATTACCATTTGTCAAAAGTTCCCCAAACATTTTCACCGTCCCTAGCACGTGCAGACGGGCTCGTTGTTGTGTGTTGGTTGCCCAATTTGGGGTGCTCCGAAACCACGCTCCTTTGCACGATCCACGATTCTTTTGAAGTAGTCGTACCCGTTCAAAAGCGACCTTTATTTATGGGGTCCTTCAGGGGCAGCACCAGCTCGGGCCACCATCGGGTGAGCCCGGTGAACCGAAATGCAACAAAGTTTTCGAGTGTATTTTCAGCAAATTAACCCATTTCTCAGGTTGCAACCCGCGCTCGGTGCACGGTCAACGGGATGCTTCGCCCTGTGACTGACCCGTGGCTGCGATTCTTGCCAAATTAGCAAACTGCATCCCACCCTGGACCGGTTATTGCAGGCGAAGTTTCACGGGCTTCAGCGAGCCATGACGGCCACGGTTTAGCCGGCAAACTCAATCGAGTCGGGTCGGTTTGATAGTCCCGATCGGCACCATCGTCGTCGTCGTCCTCGTTCACGATCGCATGCTTCTGTCTGCTGCCTCGCTCATCAACAAACTATTTCGCGGGGCCATAACAATGAGCTTTAATGGGCGTCGCTTGCGCAGGAGCCGGAGTGAGTGGAGCCCCGAGGTTCGCCTCGTGGACTCGCGGCTGGAAGCTGTAGAAACCCGGTTCATTGTGCAATTGTGTTGCAGTATCGTCGCTGCTGGAGTTTGTTCATCCTTGAAGTCCTTCTTGACGGAGGGTCCCCCGGGCCGGACTCTGCCCGGACCCGGAGTTTAAATGAGTCGAGTGTGGGCGCTCGAGTGGGACTGGGTTTTCGTTTCGCAAACCGGAAAAAGCTCTAATGGCCGGAGGAAAGTTCGACCGTTTCCGGGTTTGGTGGCCGGCAACCGGAAATGGGGTCGGCAGTCCGTCCCAGCGTTTGCTTAATTCTAATTTCTTGTTTTCCTTTCCCATCGACCCCGCTAGACGGTCCGATCTCGACCGAGCACTGCGACTGGCTGTACGGCATCTTCGGGCACGAGACGTCCTGCACCCGGTACTGGACCTGCTGGAATGGGACCGCCACCGAGCAGCTCTGCATCGGCGGCCTGCTGTACAACGAGAACGCGCACAGCTGCGATTGGCCGGAAAACGTTGACGGATGCCAGAAGCACCGTAAGTAGATCGGGGAAAAATCGGTTAAGCGCTTTCCCGGTTAAGCGACCCCCAACACACACACGGGGCTGAGAATAATTCAATTAAATAACAAATAAAGACCCGCAACACGCTCAGCCGGAAGCGAGGTTAGGTGTTTCCTGTTTCCGATTGTGTGACCGTTAGGTGGAAGGAACTCGTTTATCATTAATTTGTTAGTGCTCCGTGTTCGTTGTTGACGGGGAACAAATGCAAAACCTTTTTTTGTCGTGATTCGAAGCGGAAGAAGGAAAATGTCCAGTACAACATCAACAAAACACTGAGTATTAACAGGATTTATTTGCACGATATTTGTTAGCTGCTGTAGGTTACGTTTGTCATGCTGCTTAGGGGGTTGTTTATGGGTGCGAGCAACAGTAGGATTAAGTAGATTTCAGTAAGAGGTTCGATCGTACAACTTTTGCGGGATTATGTGATTAGCGGATGTAATTAAACGCTTCCGAGCTACTAACATTACTGAATGGCGATGGCTGTGATATTTTGGTCCCCGTCCCAGAGTGGGTTGAAAACTATTTTTGTATGTTATACGGCCAGAAACGCGTATAAATAACAAAACTCCTTCATAATTAATTAAATTAAATCTGAAAAGAAGGACCATGACCAGGAAAGGCCACACACTCTTAATGATAGTGGAGCCATACCAAAAATTCAATTCAGTGTAGTAAAATTATATATTTTTTTTAATTGGCCATAGTTACGTGCGGAATTTTTTTGAAAGCTAGACCTAATTTGCTTGCGTTCTATAGACTACGTCTGATTTTAGTTTTTGATCGAATACTTTAGGCGCATTGAAAAGGGTTTATGGCGGAGATATTCACTACTAACTTAACAACTCGTTTTGGTGTTGATTTCTTGGGCCAAAAAGCTTTAATATGGAGAACGCAACCTTTGTTTGCATAACCCATTATTATTTAGTCGATTGGCTACCTCACTTTGGTAGGCAATAACATTGTTTATTTCATCACTAAAAATTAAATTAATGAGCATTCGACGTTCTTCATTGGCTAGTTTAGTTGCTCAAAAATCACGATAGTATTGCTCATAAATAACAAAAACTACTCTATTTGCTTTATTACCGAGCAAAGCGAAGGAAATTGTTGCTAAAAACAGGAATCTTTAAGCTTCCACACCAGTTTACTATATTTCATCTAAATGTCATTTTATCACTCAAAATTTACTCTTAAAACCTTAAACTAACATTCAACGTATCAAAAGAGCGATCCAAAAAGAAGATATACTCTTTTCTCACATATCATTAAAATGTTCAAAGCTTAGTTTCTTTTTGCTTTCTACTCTACATGAGGTAGGTTTGGATATGTTAAATAATAGTTTAGGATATCTTGAGAACGAGGAATTGGAGACTCGGCACTTACGTTACTGTGGATCGCGTCATGGGTTACTTGGAAAACATTTGCTAAAGAATCGATTGCATTAGCCAGCTGTCAGTGCTGTCAGACAGAAGTCAGTCAGTTGTAGAAGGATTGCCAACCAACTCATCTAAGAAGTGTGTTCCACATTGAAAATGAAAATCCACTGGCTACTACGATAACGGCTTCTAAGCGTCCATTTTCTATGCCTCTTTCATTCTTCGATTCTTTCTTTCTCTCTCTGACAGCACTCTGCAATGACGACGCGAACGGTAACGTGCCGTTGGGCAAATCGTGCAACCGCTACTGGCAGTGCCAGGGAGGCTACCCGCGTCTCCAGCGCTGTCCGGCCATGCTGGTCTTCGACCGGCGCAGTCTGCGCTGTGTGGTGCCACCGACCGACGACTGTGACATCCCCACCACGCCCGCTCCGTCCGAGTATGACCAGGAGCAGTCAGTGCAGGGCAAGGTACGTCTCGGCGAGGTGCCGTAAAAATGTATCGCTTCTCGGTGTGGTTGACATTGTTGATTTGGAATTAGTGCAGCGCAATGGGACAGCGCCACGTTTTCCACCTCCTCCTCGAAGTCCTTCGGCTGTTCTTTCTCACCGTTTCTTTCCGTTTGCTGTTTCAGGGCAATCCCAACGCCATCCACCACTCGCTGAGCAACGCCGGGTCCGGCGGTCAGCAGGGCGGAAAGCTACACTCTGGCGGACGGAACAAGAACTAAATCCGAATCTCCGCACTCCGCACACTCTCCCCTTTCCGCCGCCACACATGTGGGCCGTCCGGACGTCAGCGACCGGCTCGAGAGTTGTCCGGAACTACACGCGGCCGGAACTTTCTCGTCCAGAGCACCCACTGCTCCGGGTTCGTCCGGGTGCTGCACACGCCACACTTTCGCTTCCGTTCCTGTACCCATTCTAAACTGCCGACACGTTCACGGAGCTTTCGGCATTTCGACAAGTGAAAACTCTGCCACAAACAGGCCGCCGACGCCGACGAATGCGTTCGGAATGCGACAGCAAAACAAACACTTTTCCGGGCGGGAAAATAGAGAAAAAGTAACATATACGCCGAAGCAAATCGGAAACCGGAAAAACTTTGTTTGCTGTAAATGTTTAGTGCGTGTTACGGTGGCGCACCACAAAGTAAAGACGGAGCGGGCAACTAACGAACGAACGAACGCAGTCCGGGGACCGTTTTTAATTTATCAAACAATTTTGCGGACACGATGAGTGAGCGTCTCTGGTTCCCATTCGCCGCCCTTCTGCGACTTTCCCGAAATTTGATCCCACATTTTCTCAGTTTCTCATACACGCCTTCGGTACGATCAGTTACACTTTACACCGAACTGTAATTATTTAAGAGCGCGTACGTATGTTAAGACGAAGACATCATAAGACAAATAAAGAGTAAACATTTAAACCGAACGCACTTCTTAAATTCCTTCCTTTGTCAGAATCATGATTAAAGCATTAGTTCCTGATAAGAAACGACAAAATGTGTCAGCTTCAGCTTGTTGAGAAATGTTGGATGGGCCAACAAAAAAAAAGGCGCGAATGCCCGAAGATAGCAATCAAAGCCGGCGCTGCAGCAGCTGGTGCCTTATTTCCGCTTCCGCCGCTGGCTATAATTGCACCGGAAGTTGCAACCCGGCCCCGAGCCCAGTCAAGCCCCAGTCAAGAGCGATTTAATATCCTCTCCAATATGACAGTCTTAAGGCGCCGCCCGGGTGACAAACGGAATGTGTCACGGTTCGCCATTGTTTTTTCCCGTGTCGGCGACCACACAATTCTCAAGATGGTGGCCTCCCTCCTTGTGCAGTGCAGTGTTTCCACCGATTGTTTACCGCGCTGTCGCTTCTGTTTAGCGCCAACGTCAGCGCACGGTCCAGTGATGCCAATGCGCCTTAGCAGGTTGTGGATGGTGTCATAAAGTGGGGCCCATGATGAAGAAAGGCAAAAAACCGATTGCCCTCTACTCACAGCACTCGAGCGACTAAACGCGCCACCGGCAATCGCTGCTCTTCTTGCGTTCCGGCGTTGGGTTGCGGCATTTGCGGAGCACGATAAAGTGCTCGAAGAAGAAAAGGATTGCCCTGTGGGAACCTTTTTTTGGAATTCCGACACATGTAACGGTGGCGAAGGAATAGTAACCCACTATCTGACGTTCATCTGCGTTCGAGAATTAGTATTTGCGTTTTAAAATAGATAACAATTTGTCACTCTGAGTCGGGTGGACCAACAAGCGGTCAAATGTAATGGGAGGTGGCATTCCTACAAATATTTGCTCGGCTTTAGGCATCCGCTGGGATGCCGCTTAACGGTGACAGCGGCGATTTTGATAGCTGGTCTGGCAAAGAATACGTGCCCATCTTTTCTAGTGCTCGTTTACTCATTCAAATATCACGTTAAACTCATTTACGAGGTTATTATGAACTAGAACTGCAACAAGATTCCAATTTATGAATTCCATGCTTGGAGAGGAGAATCTGGAAGGACTGCAAAATACGTTTCCCACAGCTATTATAACCTGATGATTTGACGCTTTCCACGCTTTTTAAAGTCTGGAAACAGATTAATGTCGCTAGGGACCAAAGCTGGTGATTAGGGTGGATGCTCCAAAAGTTCGAACTTTAAGTCATGGATTTTTGCAATTGATTTTTTTTCACTAATTTTCTCCTTCAGCTTTCTAAAAGCTAAGAATAATATTCAGAATTTACAGTTTTACCAGTTTGCAAGAAAACCGCTAACAAAATTCCATTCCCATTACAAAAAACTGAAGCTAACACCTTCGTGGCCAAATTCTGGAGACTGGCTCGTTTCGGAGCCGAAGAACCAAGTTCACACCACTCTGTATCCTGTTCTTCCTTTTTTGAACGTTCTTGACGTGGATCGTCTTCAAGGCTGATACGACGTTCAGCAATCCATCTCTTTACTGTACTTATTAGAGGTAAAGAGTCCTTATACACATTTGTTCGTAAATTTCCTTTGGTTTTAAAGCTTTCAAAAATAAATATTCAACCACTGTAAGGAACTTGATATGATTTGGCTTGTGAGCAAAGATTAAATTGACATGTTCAACCTTTTTGTTCAACAAAAATGTTCAACCTTTTTGAGTACCTTTAAATGTACGTAGACCTCGTCGTCAGCTATTGAAAACTCGTAGCTGACTTGTTGTAACTTATATTTTATATATTTTACTGAGTGAACGAACACTAACACGTGAAGCACGTGTGGTCTGAATTCTCCGCATCGACTGCTCGTAACATAAACACCTTAGCAACGGCTTCAGGGAATCAATACACCCAATACAACGTTACCGACATATAATTCATGTTCAATTTAATTCAATTTGTTCAATGGAATGTTTAATATTATTATTTGAAGCCAAACCAATTAAATCCATATAAAAGGCATCCATGCCGTTCTCTCTAAATGTGTGGGCAGCATGTGAGCTTTCAAAGAGCTTTCAGTGAAATCAAATCTTTAGAAGCGTGTTTGGGCCCCTTTACTCATCAGGACCAAGCTCGCCGTCGAAAGATCGATTTGCTCCACAGAACCAGGGCCAAAAGCAAAACCGAAGACAAATGCTCACCAACCGGAAGCCATCATCCTTCATCGCCACCTCAAGGTCCGGGGATTCTTTTCGTCCCTTCGGACCGCACTCGGTCGCGCAACAAACACAACGCGCCACAAATTGAAATTACGCATCAAATGAACTTGTTTCGGGCGCATTGTCGGGGAGACGGGAAAAATGAAAAGTTCTTTCGCGGAAACCTACGCCAGCTTATGCTTATTTGTACATTTTTCATGCTTTCCTCCGGGGCCGAGCTTTAAAGGTGCTGTTGGCGGCGAGACATTCCATTCCCGGTGAGCGACCTCATCGTTAATTTTAGCTTTAGCGAGCGAACGCGACTTGATGGCGGCGTGAAAACACGAGTTTAATGATATCATGAAATTGAAGTTAACGTAACGGGACGGCCTCACGGTTTCACTTCCGGCTGACGTTTCCCCCATTGGCCGCACAGGTTGAGTGTTACATTGTTTTTTGGTGGGTTTGTCGCGGCCTTTTCTTGCGCCGTAGGAACATGACTCGTTATTACACGCGGCTCGGTTTTGTTCGCCAGCCCGGGGGGGGGGTATCCGGGATCCAGGTTTTGTGTCCTCCGATTACGGTCGGGCGCGAATAAGAAGTGAAAACAACCGCCGAATAGTGTGGGCCGAATTTGTGCGAGCTCGGGAACCACTTTCCGGCTGACACGGCCATTACGGTTCGCCGGCCCCGGACGCGAAATCTTTATCACAAAAGTCGCCCACCCAGTCCCCGCCCATAATGGCCGCTGGCCGGAAAATCGATTCGGCCGCCCATCACTTTGCGGTTTGCTCCCGACACCACACGCGTGCCGGGGTTCGCGTGGAAAGCGGCGGCTCCAAATTAGCGGCCCAGACCCAGAACTTCCCAGAAGCCCCACCGAAGCTCGGCGACCGGCTCGGCGGGAGCGCATCTGCGAAAATCAGTAAAATTAATGCCACAAAAATTACCACTGAATTTAAAATTAATTAAAAACAAAATTTATTGGAAAACTTTCGCGTGGCCGCCGGCCCGCCATCCGTGTGACTATTTTTCCGTCCGTCGCGCACGGGCGCTCTCCAGCTGGCGGATGCTCCTGGGATAAGGACCTCGAGGACCGCTTCCGGCGGTGATCAGTCTGCCAGAGGTGCCCGTCGCTTGCGGTGAGTTTGATTTGCTTTCTTTGGCGCGCGTGGAAAATGGCCTTTCTTTCGTTGCCTTCCGATCCGGTCTCTCTCTCTTTTTCTCCTTAAAGACGTCCCTTCGCTGATTTGTTTCAATGGGCGCGAAATGAAATAAAGATTCCCCCGGGGCCCCGGGTTGGTTGAGGTGTCCGGTCCGGCAAAGTGCCGCGTGCAGGTGGAAAATTGTACTTTGATACTTTTCCACTGCGGCTGCGAAGGAATCCAACGGGAGAGTGAAAAACGAAAAGTATCATTTCTCATTAAGCCCCCAAAGAAAGCAGCGAATCCACCGACCAGAAACGGGAACCGAAAGTTGTCCCCGCGCGGGCTCGGGCGGAGGGAATGGAAAAGTTTGGAATGTAAATAAAACTATTCCCACGAACGTGTCGCGCAAGCTGAAGATTTGTCGTTTGCGTTTTTTTTCCGTTACGCCATCGCGCCGGTTTTTCGGACACAGGACACAGGGACGGAACCGTAACCGTTCTGTAGCTTATTATGTCGTATTTCATTTCGTGCTGGCCAACTTCTTCGAGTTTCTACCACGACGCCCTGCCACAACAACGTTCGGAGTTGGAGAACAAGTTTTTCCGCGTGGCAAACGCACCTCGGGTTGGGTGGTTCCCGGTTTTTGGTGCATTTTGTTTTCAGTTTCCTTTAAGTGCGGTGCAATTGTCGGTCGCTTTGCGTGCACATTATCGGGGCTTTCCTCTGAGCGGCCAGGAAAGTGTCCCATAAAACCGGTACCGGACTGGAACACCTCCAGATGGTCAGCTTGGTTACGGGAGTTGCTTCACCGGTTGGGTTGTTGTGGTGCAATTCCCGTTCCGTCAGTTCCCCCCGGGGGTTACTGTAACCGTGAAGAATGAAAGGACTAATTGCGGTGCGCCGGTGTTGGGAATCGGGACAGGTGCTCTGATCGCCCGAGTCAGAGCGAAATGTGTTGAAACGATTATACACTGGCCCTTTGGCTTGGGGTTTTGCTGCGCCGCTTCGGTCCAGCTGAAGACATACCGATGTTTATATCGCCTTACCGACTGCTGTATTGAATGGATGAATAGAGTAATTGCACGCAGCTGAAGGAGTTTGTTCAATGGACGGTGAACGAAGCAAACAGCTTTTCAAAGCGAATAAAACTTTAACTGCGTCCAGCAAGTGAAGCGAACGAAAAGTTGGAAAAGTTTCCAAGGGTTTCTTTGGAAGGAACCGCCAGAAAACGTACCTCTTCAGTCGCAAACGAAGCAGATCGGATGGACTTGTAATACACTACATTATTTTCGTTTCATTTACACTGGTTTAACCCCTTTCTTGGGATGAATGCAGAAAAATTCTTGGAAAACAATTTAAGTTGTAAGAACTTGAGCCAAAGTCCAAACTTTTTCCCAGCGTGGCACGCAAAATGTGGCACAAAATGTGGATCGAAAAGCGATGGCATTGTGCCACCCATTTTTCCCGTTAATCTAGAAAAATCGGAAGCTTTTGGAATGCACCGACATCCGACGACAGGCGAAAGTCTATTGACGCCTGAATGTAGGCAGCACTGCACACACAGCCAGGTCGTTTGCAACATTATCCCAACGTTGTTCGCCTGAAGGTATGCAAACAAGGTGCACGACACGTGTATTTTGCTCCAGACAGTCTCCTGCCGACTTCTGAAGGATTTTAATTTAAACACCATAACGTTGTTTTCTAAGAAACTGCAAGCCTGCAATTGTTTCCATTTAAAAGCAAACATTCAATTACGTTTGTGTACAATTTCAAGAACATTCCTCTGCAAGAGATGAACCATCTGGCAAGAGATGAACAATGGGGCCAACACAAAAATGGCCCGAAAGTACACGCCCGATAGATGTCATAACTGACCAGACCACCCACGGCCCCCACATCAACACCTTAAGCACCGGTACTGCCCCAGGCCGTGACCGAAGGACGGTCAGACCGGTGGGTGGCTGGAGACGAAACAAATGCGTTGCAAACAATGGCACACTGCTGCAAAATCCAGGGACCACCCAACCCAGCAACAATCCCTGGTCCCTGGCCTGCCTCTGGTGGGTTTGGGAAGGAAATTGAAATATTTACTGTAATTTTATTATCATTACAATGGAGCGACGGAATGGGTTCTGCCACTGCCCCCGACATGAATGTAGCATCCCTCCGGAAGCGGCGGCCCACGTTGTGTCGCCTACCGCCACCACGTATTTTCTTAATCGCTTCAGTTCCGGACGCCCAAGACCCCTCGGATGCCCTTCGGGAGTGCTGTGTCGTCGCAGGACGCAGCGTGCATTTTAGTGCCAATATTTGCCCGGTCGCGCGCTCTCGGCCTGTCTGCCGTGGCTCAGCCCCATTGTTTCGTGCGCTATGCAGTCCCGTTATTACTAACGTTGTTGTGCTGTGCTTTCAGTTGTGCAACGGCAGCACCAGTGGCAGTCTTAGTCCTTAGTACCCAAGGCGGGCTCCAAGGTAGGCCGGTTGGCCCGGTCCGATGAAATTGGTAGCGCTGCATCGTTTCGCCCGGGCTCCGGCGTGGGTAGCGTGATTTTACGGGAGCTTTGTACAAGGTTTATCCGCCTTACCATCCGCCTGCCACTTCCGCTACGTGTTCATGCTGCTCCCTCTGCTGGTGTTTGGAAAATCTTTTGATTTTCCCTTTTTTCCGGCCGCCATTACCGGCCGGTCTCGTTATGTTTGCGGCAGGTTCAAGCGAGGTTTTGTTCGCGACTGCTGCCCGGACCTTTCCGGTGGGACTGGGATTTTCCACTATTTCAATGTTTTAATTTTGCCTAAGCCGTGCACGTCGAAACCGGCCTCCAACACCCAACGTGGCACCGGTTATTATGGCCACATGCGCTGAGGTTCCATTGAATTTCTGTAGGTAAAACGATTCCATTCGGCCTCGTCATCGTGTGGTACCATTTGACTGCAAGAAGCAACTACAATATTATTTGTATAAAGTTTCTTGAAACAAATGGAACCTTTTTTTCATTTTCCAGTGGGAAGATTACGGACCACCATGCGTCTCCATTCGGTCGCAAAGTTTACCTTCTGGGAGAGCCGGTCACGCGAACTAGCCGGTCACGCTGGCGTGTGCGGCTCATCGGGGACGATGATGGATGATGTGATTAAAAAAGGGACGAGCACGTATCGGAAATGTTAAGAAACGTGTTCCGCTAAACGGTTGATCGGATCGGAAATACGTGACGTTTACTATGCGATAGGTGTGCGGCGAGCAAAAACGAGTTCCCCGGGCAACCCATGGCAAGGGATTGGTTGAGGGATCAAGTGTAAGAAACAGCATTATGTTAACTGTCACAAACGGGGGGTCGCTTCTGATGGCATTGTAAATCATTTATTTTATGTTCCCATCAACTTGTTTAGCTTGGAAACATTACTTATAAATATTTACGTTAATAGTAGTGAATAAATAAATAAAAATTTGGAAACGAATACCTAAACTAACTATGGGTGGATTATGACATAAAGTTGGGTTGGGTTTGATTAAACATAAAACTGAAAGTTTTCAGACTGCTGGCTCTTGACGGCTCGCTGTCTTCCAGGTTGATATTTAAATTAGACTTTCAAACATCTTATTTACACTGACAAGTTCGTTTGAAAATTTATCACAAGTAGTATGCAAAATGTAGTTGTAAAAAGGGATATATAGTAATCCCCATGTTAATCGTAATTAAATAAAAGACATATTTATTTCCAATTGCACCGACCAATACGCTAGGCTATCGTGACGCAGAAGCCCACCAGGTCAGTTTACAAATATTCCCCCCAGATTCAGCATCGGTCAGCACTAGGTGCTAATTGATATAGCACGTGCTTCGTCCCTTCTGATCCATTTCCTCGACCCCGGTCCGGCCGGTGGCGTGCGTGTTAAAATCCGTGCCAACGACCGAACGGTGTGGCATCCGCTGTGCAGGGATTGTAGCAACTAGCGCCACGACATAATTTATGTGTCTGTGTTTCGTGGCACCCGAAATGGCAAATTATTAATACACCCAGCACAGCACAGCACGGAGTGAAATGATACTTCTGCAAAGCATTCTTTTTCTGCGCGCGAATTGCATTTCATTTTATTTTTAACGTCTAGTTCCACGAGCGCCCCGCGACTTGCCCAACAGTTGCGGTGCAGTAAATCAAGTAACGTACATCCCGCCCATTTTGGTTTATTTATTTGAGATTTTTTTATTTCACCTCCGGAGCAGTGGCCGCAGCAGCAGAACTGCGGCACCGAAACCGCCGCCACCGTCGGCGTTGTTACCTTTGCGAAACTTGGTCATAACTCTTCGGTGCCGCCAAGTTCGGTTCCGCCCTGTGGCACCCTTTGCCGCAGGCTTCTTCTCGCAGCCCGGACGTGACGTGACCGTTTGGGGGAAGGATACTGCCCGGCACGATAAGCCGGCCGGATGCGTTGCGAAAAGAGCGTTTTAAAAAGGAACGACAGGATACGGCAAAGAAAACACGGAGCAAGCCCAGCTGGCCAACAGGAGTCGACTCCTGTCGACTCCTGTTGTTTGCTGCTCATAGAAATATTATAAGGACAGTGTTGCGCTGCCACCACCAGCACCACCATTCGTAGCCCTCGGATCCGGGGCGAAAATGGCGGAATGAAAAACAGAGACACTTGCCGCGCCGCGCCAATTGCCTTCGGGACACACGGTCAAGGAAGCCGGCAGGGGTGTGCAGGATGCATCCTCTAAATGGTTTCATGCGGTGCAATATTTTTTATGCTCGACCAAGACATAGCTCACCGGCTAGAAGCAACGCTTCTTGCCGGTGGGGCAGTGGCCAACGAAGCTGTGGATGCGGATAACAGGATGCTCGTTTTGCTCCCAGTCGGCCCTTCCAACGAGTGTCTGGGCGCCAGCCAGAAGAAATCGTCCCTCAAGGATATCCTTCGGCATGCGGCAGGTTTCCCCGGGAGGCGGCGGTTAAGACGAGTCACGACGGCTTCGCTCGGTGTCCGTTTAATTAGTTTAATGGTCACCTGGAATTTTCCGTGCAAAATAAATTACTCCCGGCACGGCTCTCGTAGCTCATTAGACTGGCTTCCGACTCGCTGGCTGGACCGGGCTCTCGTTAGAGCTGATGCCGGCGTATCAGGTTGCCTGCCGGTCGGTAGCGTTAATTATTTTGCTGCAATACACGACCCGCCCGGTTCATGGGAAGGTTTTGTTGTTTCGCTTGCATGTTGCAGCATCGCGGAAAAAAGGCTGGGACATTTAAAACTGGAGTTCCAAGAGAGTTGCACTAACTTATTTCTTTATTCAGAGGTTCATCAACGAGCGAGCGAACTGTTTTCGGACTCAAACCGGCTCCAGATCGTCAATGTAAGGATCCGTTTCCGGAATTTTGCTACCGAACGCTGTCGGTCGGTTGGCGGGACTCCATGATGGACTGTTCGTTCCGGTTCGTTTGATTCGTGCCGCTTTTTTTCGGTCGGAATGAAGATTTTCCACTATCATTTCGCATGCTGGGGGTAACCGCGGTAAACGAGGCTTCTAACGCATCAATGCACATGCTGTTCGAAGTGCGCCGCTTTTTGTCCTTACCGTGGTTTCTACGCAAACCGGAATTCACAGTATCGAAGCCGTCGGCCGGGGAGAACATTTAAATAAATTGCAGTCGCGGTGCGCTCGTTAAGTTTTGTTTTAACGATACCATTTTGCTTCCATTCTTTTTGTTTCGTTTTTTTTTTCGTTGGTTCAATGGGTTTTGTGCATTTGCCGCGGAAAAGTAGAAACAGCGGCAGTGGATTGGCTGCACCCATAAAGCCGGAGCCGGCGATTAGTTCCGATGGGTTGCGTTTAGAGGATTACGAGCACGCCTCGGGCTGGATGTTTGCCAGGCTGGTTGCGGCTCGCGTTGCGGTGATGATCCGTAAAATGAATACCCATTTTGAGCCCGGCGGGAGGCTGGATGGTGGTTTCGGAAAAATTGGCGAAAAAACCGGTGCTTCATCGGTGAAAAGTTTTCCCCGATGGGTCCCTCGCGGAGTGTAGGCGCTTTCATTCATCTTTCATCGGGACAAAAAAACGCAACAAATAAATTGCCATCATCATTGCCGGAACCTAGAGGCGCACTAGTGATCCAGTACAACTGGAAACGTTTGCGCTGAATTATTATGCTTAGCAAGGTATTATAGCTGAATTTGATAACAGAAAATTTGTATTTGAAAAGAATTTGAGTAATTATTTTATTAGAACTATGAATAAATTTGAAAGCTAAGGCCACACGAAGCGTAAAACCTAGCGTAAAAGCAATGTGTAATGCCAAATCGTTTACGCTTATATAACAAAATCTAAAAAAACAGAAAACATTATTCAGAAATCAACTTCCCTCTTCGATTTCTATTTTCTCGGGCCAACGACACGAATGTAAAAACGTTTGACATTTCGGTATAAACTTTTATATATTTTAGCCTACCACACGAAGCGTCAACGATTTGGCATTACATTTTTCTTTTACGCTTCGTGTGGCCCTAGCTATACCCTTTGTTAAGCATCTGAATCTTTTTCAATTTCGATTGGCCAGGCTATCTGATTCAAAATTTGTGAGTTATCACTTATTAATTTCCCAGTGCTTTGGTTTGTATTCATTTTAAATGGACCTATTTTGATTAGACGGTGATTAAGAGACTTTTAAGGTGGTTTCAAACAAGACTTTCAATTCCTTGAAAGGTTTTTGGCTCGAAAGAAACTAAAACGGTGAAAAATTTCAAATTGATATAAGATGGAAACGATCTAAAAACGAATCGACCCTGGAAAATTTGCAAGACGTTAAGTTTGTTGGTCACAATAATTTAAACAACAATTTACACAAAAATTTAAAGAAAAAAGTTCATCTACTGTAAGCATCTTTCGAGGCTAAGTTTAAAAAAATCTTCCCTGAAAGCTGCTTCCATTGCCCAGTTAAATTTCCTGCTCGATGCTCGGCACTCATCCTGTTGCTGTCCGATGTATTTACGAGCTTCCGAGTTTCTTTGCGCACACACGCTAGAGCTTCCTTCCCCCGGGTGTAATGAACCGTACAAGTACCACCACATCCGGCAACGCTGGAAATGTTCGGCAACAACCCAACCCAGAAAGCGCAGGGAAAAGAACCGAATGCCCAACAGGAAACCATGCTCCCATGGGGAGATGCGTTCCGGGCACGGTACATGCACTAAGCAACTATCTTGCACTTGCTTTTTTGTGGAACACGGCTCAAAGTGGATCGAGTGGAGATTTAATCCGGTCCGTACTGCTCAGCCACGCTAAAAACCGAGGATGGCTCCGTCCGTTGTTGTGTGTGCCGTGGAAGGGTTTCGCCGGGAATTTTCTCAGCTCGCCAGCAAATGAAGCCCGGACCAAAAAAGAAGCGACAGCAACACATCAGGAGAAACACTGAAAATGAATTAAATTTTGTGAATGCTCCTGCTGTAACCGGTGGTAGATTGAAGTAATTAACACTAATTGAGATGAATTCAATTGCTCACACATGCAGGAGCAACGTCATGGCGCGTCTCGAGAAGGTTCCGGTTCCGGAATCATGTTCGCTTTCCGTCCGGATAGTAGGAAGCGTTGTCTGCCAACGCCCCGAGGAGCCGAAGCCCTTTTCAAGGCGCACGAACAGCGCCAAGGGGAAGCCATCCGAATCAATTAGCCAGGCTTTGGTGGATAATTAGGAATTGACAACCACTCGACTGGGATGATGGAAGCTGTGCTAAAGCCGACCTGTTCCATCTCGCACTAACCGGCGGACTCACTAACCAATGGTTCCTGTCCCTCAGCGTCCAACCTTCTCACAGAGAGCATCTGGTGATGGCTGATGGATTCGCCATGAGTTCGGCATCGGTGCGGCGAAGTGTAATCAACGGGCGATGGTTTGCTGAATTTTGAGTTCGCGGATGCGTAACAATTGATGCAAACAATGACGCGTGAAGCAATTCATCATACTGTTTGGTGTCACAACCACAATTCCATCGAAGCGCCCCATCGGCCTTTCGGTCCTTTCGCATCCTTTCGATCGCATAAAGGTGGCCAAACACCCACACACACGCGGACACTTTCGGCCCGGCTCATAAATCACTGGCCGACCGACCGAAATGGGCAAACACGTCCTTCATTCATTATATAAATCAAATGTGTGTGGCAAGCACCTCTTTTTTCTTCCCTGGTTTGTGACAAAGCGACTGAAATCAACACAGCGGCCACTTCGAAGTCCACCGCAAAGAGGTTACCGTGGCGAAGTCACAATTGAAAATGTAACCAGAACGGTCACGATTCGAAACTGTTCACAAATAATTCACTTCAACCGGCCCTCCGGCCGGCCGGGGCCGGAATGTCAAATGATTAGACTCAATTATGTATAAATTAATGTCGACCCACACACGGAACGACCGGTTGACGGCCGGGGACGATATTTTAATAACCGATTATGGTCACCACCTCGACCCGACGCTCAGGTCCCACTCATAACGGACGGCCGGGTCCAACTCGTTGGCGTGTCATAAATCGTTGTTTGGTTTCTGTCACAGTTGTTAACCCCAACCCAAAAGTTTCACCTGAGGTTTCCGGTGCCCGGTCCCGGTCGGTGCCAGCCAAGGTCTCAATTAGTCTTACAAAACCTTTCCGCTGCGGTACGGTACGGCAAGGAGGTCGTTCAGGTTTGTGTGCCATCCAGATCAAGGAACGTGTTTGTTCGGAAACTTTGTGGCCGCCAAAAACCCGAACCCAGCGGGGGTAGTAAATTCTGACCGCGAACGACGGTCCTTCGACGGCGTTTTATCGTTCCCGAGGCGCAAGTTACGCGCAGGAGCAAAGACGCTTCTTTATTAAATGTCAGCCAATGACTAAAATGTGTCCATTGCTAGTGTCCTGCTAGTGTTACGAAAATCAAAGATGATCCTGAGTTTTCATTTACAACTCTTAAAAGAACCCGTTTATTGACACCTCTTGTATCTTCTCTGGTTAGATGATGCCGGTCCTTGCCAAACGCCAAAGCATCGCTTGTCCGCAGAAAGTGCGAGTTGGGAACACATTTTATTAATCTTTGTACAACGGCCTTCGCAAAGACACATTTATGGTGCCACCGAGAGTTCCTTAACAGCCAATGAGAGAGAGGGAAGGAGCGAATTGCTTTACTGCTAGCCGGACGGCCAGCCGACGGAACCGAGCGCGAAGCAAATTGATTAGGTACGAAGTTTTGTAATTTTATCAGCCCGCGCGAAGATTTATGATATTTTTATTCGAAAGTCCATAAACCATCCCGGCGACTGGCCAGCCAGCCACAGTGACCGGCAGCGAGTAAAGTAGCAGTACGTGACGTCGGGACCGTGGAGTGTAATTTGCTCAGCGAGCGGTTTCTGCCCTGCTTAATAGTACCGCCGGACAGGCCTGGCGTCGTCGTTAGTGGTGGGCAAAAGTTTTGCCATCTTCCGCGGCCCACCTCAAACCGAGGGAGCCTTTGCATAGGCCCTCCAAGAACCGCGCTTCGGGTTGTCGATGAGTGGGGAATAAATAAATTACGCTGACGGGGATGTGATCTCTTCGCCGTTCGCTCTGGCCATAACCCGGCCCACTGGGGAGAACTCTCGGGCGCGAAGAATGGCGATGAGCGGGTCGATGCAATAAATTTTCATAATTTTCTCCACGCGCAATGCAAACCGATTACCAGAGCCCCGACCAGACCAACCGACCGACGGCTGACCGGCACTCGGGAGGATTATTCGGCCGCCGCCGGATGTGCCGACTTTGAACGATTATGGCCGACAAGAAAGGTGATTTAAAAGATTTAGTTGGCCGCACACCTCCCATCGGAGCGGCCGGATGCGGTGGCCACGCGACTGTTCCGTGAAGGTGCGAAGGTCCGTAATCTCACTCCGTCGTCGTCCTCCGCGGTTATCTCGTTAGCGGGTGTTGGCGCCAAGATTTATGCAATGCTGAAAGCACCGTGCACGGGCGGACGCCGATTGAATTCTCGGCGAGAGCACACTTTTAGGGTCCACGTTGGAGCGCTATCGGTACCGCTGATTTGTAAAGGTGGCCAACGGACTGTCGGATGATCCCGTTCCGCTGGCGGGGGGTCACTGGCGAGGTTCAACAAAAGGGCCGGAAGATGAATAGTTTCTCGCAAATCTTGATATTAGTTTAGCATAGTCCCAGAAGGGTGATAATAACTGTCGAAATACCATTTTTGATCGATGTATGCAAACCAGTGTGTTGAGGGTTTGTTCTGTGTTAGGGTAAAGTATGTTTTAGTCCCTGAAATATTAGAGAACAGTCTGTTCTGTCATTTACTTTCAAGCGTAATTTTTTGCACAGAGTAATTTGGGCCTTTTTTATTACTGGTAGAGGAAAAAACTCCACAGACACATTGGAGTACGTTGCCTCAAGATTCCTCAACAATTCGATAACCGTTGTTGTTAGCATTTCTACTCTGTTTACTTTTTGGGTTAGCGATTAAACGCGGTTTGTACCGTTTGGTTGAATATTTAAAATTATTGCCGATCACTTCGCTCCCTGCTATCCCTGCTATCTCACTCTGCGTGCGATCCAGCGACTAGCACGAACAAAGGACTCGCAATTTTACGCAAC
The DNA here is from genome assembly GCF_943735745.2 of Anopheles bellator. NCBI lineage: Eukaryota > Metazoa > Arthropoda > Insecta > Diptera > Culicidae > Anopheles > Anopheles bellator. The sequence continues at coordinate 4,705,344 of NC_071286.1, read as the reverse complement.
AGTTGCCTCTTCTAATCTAATAAGCTTAACAGGGCTAATAAAACGAAGTATTGTAAACTTTTTTTTCCACCAAATCTTACTAAATGTTTGAACTAACTAAAAACAGCCCACAGAAAAATCTTACGTGTAGATAACAGTCTGTCAACATTGGCTTCTTGATCGATTAATAAACGTCAGCCAGCCAACGGGCAACCGAAAGTAACAGAAAAAGTAGATCCAAGCACACTGCGCGTCTATTTGAGCGGACTTTCATTTCCTGCAATTATTGCGCGGTGCACTTGCAAGTTGTAACGAGTGGTAATTAGTGTCATTTTCCTACGGACGGCGGAACTTGTTACAGAATTTTCAGCACCATTCGGCCAGAAGAAGCGGAAACCGAGTTGCAGCTGGTTCTAAGGCACCGAGGAAAGCGTAATGAATCTTAAAGTCGGTGGCCATTCGGGCGGTGAGTAATCTTTTCGCCATGCCATTTGCATAGATACTGGCCGAAGCGAACGCGGCGGTGAAGTAGTTTCAGTTAATTGCACAATCAACGCTCGCCGTCGTCTTCGTCTTCGATGGTTTGCTGCAGCTGATGCTGCGAACGGTAGATCTTAACCTGAGCCCAGAAGGGAGCCTTAGTCACGGGAAACCCCCTGTAGGTGGGCCATGGCGCTGTCGAAGACTCGACTTTCGCGACTCTGGGAAGCGCAGCGACGTAACATGCGCCTCAACCGAAAGCTAGTCACCATCACTGTCCCCAAAACGGTCCGACGGATCCATTGTTTCGGATGGATGTGCACGTAAATGAGATGGCCCCGTGTTGATAAGAGCGGCAAACTTTTCCGACGGCAAAAACGCAGCAGCGGAGTGCCAATTTCGGGGTACCGAATTTTGCGCAATGGATGGGAATGCTCAACAATTAGTAGGTTCAAGTCGAAGTAGCGCAGTTCTCACCGAACCGACGAATGTTTGTTAATTGTGGTGTTAAATAATATGTACGGTTTGCCAATTTATCTTCCAGCAGGCATCAAAGCACGATTAGATGATAATGAGGACGTGCATTCCGAAAAGTGCATTCTGTGGTAAGTGGCCCCATGATACTATTATCATTTATTCTGCACGCGACTGTGTCCTTGGGAGCAGACCCGCGGAAACTGTGCGACGAATGCGCGTCAGCGAACGGAAATAAATCATAGATAAAACTAACTCATCCATTTTCCATCCTAACAACCCACTTTTTGGCGAGGCAATGCGTTACGTGGAGGGACCAACTTCTCGAAAACCACGTCCGACTGGAACCCCCGTTTGCCTCTCACAAAACACTGACCGACCGACAGACCGAGCCCGCCGAATCGTGCCGAGCAAGTTTTTGGGACGAAATTTATTCCAACTCTCAATTCCTGACACACCGAATGAGTCGTTGTAAAAGTTTTACCCTGCGCGCACCCTGGGCACCCTGGGTTGGGTTCCCCGGATCCTGTTGTTATCAGGTTACCGAGTGACAGATAGTAAAACAAGGGAACCGAAGAAGAACAAGCAAAAAACCCTGCGCCGGAAACTAACAAAACGAAACGAAAGGAAAAAAACAGGGAAGATAATTCCCGGAGCACTCGGGAACTCGCAGGGTGGTTTTACATAAACAAAACAATGGCACAGGACTCGGGCAGGATTCGCTTTGAAGGGGTGGTTTAAAATCGGGACGGATCGGACCGGGGGCCGGAATTTATTTTGCGCGCGTCGCGCTGCGTCCGAAAACACGGCGTCTACAAATTGGAGCCGGGTTGACGGCACGGTCACCGGTCCTGGTCCAGGTCCGGAAGTGGTGGTTCCCTTGTGAAAACCACCACATTCTAGCTGGCGGCAGTCCCCTAGAATCCGGTGACGGAAATTGTCGTGCTGTTGCTGCTGCTGCTGCTGACGGTCTGCTGATAAAGAAGTTTCATTAATAAGACTTTCCTCGGTGCGGTTTTGTCGTCCGGAGATGGGGCGCGTTCGGGAAAACTCATTGTGACACTGTGCGCCGGGTTGCGGTGCGTGTCTATAGCTGGACAGCAGCGATAAGCGGGCGAAGCATGGTGGCAGCCGATGAAACAATAATAAAAATGCCAACAATGAGGCCACCGGAGACAAACAGAACCCTAACCTAACGCAACCCCGCTGCACGTACTCGGTGCTCGGGTTTCGCGGTTTTGCACGGCGAAGGGCACGTCCCGGTGAGCGATGCCCAGTACACCACATCCGCTTGGTGCTCGGTTAGTCATGGCTACTACCTTGGGACACACCGGCAGCCAGTGGCCATCGCCAGAAAGCAGAACCGTGTTATGACGCCCTGGCAGTGTAAATAACGCGTCGTGCCAAGGTAATAACGGTGTAACTTTCCTTGATGAAACGTTACTTCTAACAACTAAACCGTGACGACGCGCGACGCGCGTGACGTTGGCGCTGGAAGTCTGGGGAGTTCAGTAACCTTGCCCAATGACGTCCCGAGCGTTGTCCGAAAAACTTATCACCTGTACGGTCGATCTGACCGCGATGATAACACGTCGATGATAGACACCCATTTCATTGGGTTGATAATTAGAACCTCGATCATATTCGAACCGAACGGGGGGGACCTACCTGGAACTAGAACCTCCTTCGGATGCTCCACTAGTTATCGTTGGGGTGTTTAAATTTCAAATTTCATGGTTTATTCAGTTTTCATTATTGTATATATATATATTTATAATCATAATCGATACCACAGCTGATCAGTTGTTTGTTTATTACCTATGGTATATTACTTTTCGTCACCTTATTAACGCTCCTCCAGTTCTGCTCTCCTTCTCTCTCTCTCTAACAGTAACAACAGACTTTTAATTTTTGATCGATTCTTCGTCTTATGCACGGTTTATCGTGTGTGTAGTAGGATAGTATATTTAGTTTGTTCGATTCGCTTCCCCTGTTCCTGTGCAGAGTTTGACACTGTTTTCTATCCCGCCCCTCACTATCCTTGTGTTTGCTCAATTCCCCCGCAGTTTGGCCGTCTGGAAACGTGTGGTGCTAAATAGGCTTTGGTGGCGGTGTACGGAAAAACGGATAACGAATGGTAAACACGCAACGGAACGCGCATGTAACAGCAGTTTTGCCGGCCGGATGGCGCTCTTTAACGTGGCCCCTCGCGTGGTGTGTGATGGTACTTGAAAGTATCCGAAAACGTTTCGCACGGTTCTGCGGCGTTTCCGGGTGACTGATCCCCGGCGGACGGGTTCTCAAATTTGAAGAGCCCACAAATTTGCTTATGCGCCTCGGTCTACTGGCCCGTCCACTTGGGTTACGGCGCTGTATGCCCTTTTAATTACCGCGCCGCGAAAGATGTGACGCAAAAGAGCGTGATCCCAGACGAAAAATAAATTCTAGAGAATGAGAGGATCATAACCGTCAACAGCGAAGTACTTCAACCCAAACCCAGAGAGCGTACCCCGAGTAATCGATACCCCTTGGCACAGCTCTGGGGGGGAGATAGTTTCCATGATCTGAGACTGTGAGGTGTTGCTTTTGCTATGCTGTTCAGTGCCGTTTCCAGTTCCTTCTTGTTGCTTTTGAGCTTTATTTTTGGCATCTATCGAATCGATCATATTCATCGATCCCTCTCGAGCATCTCCTCTTGCGTGGAGCAACAAACAAACAATAGCAGAGGAACTGTGTTTTCAACAACCGGCCGTTGCCGGGTGTTGCTATTCTTGCGGGTTGCGGAAAGGAATGGATACGACACGGCGCGAACGGGTGCGGCAGCCTCGCTTCCCACACGAGGGCTGTATTGCTATAATTTTTGATATTCTTGCTTCGCGTAGTACTATCATTGTTATCGTGTTATTGTTGTAAGATTATTTCATTTACCATTTGTTTTGTGTGATTATTTTTGTCGGTTTCGATATCAGGTTTTGGCCATACACTCACAGGCAGGCACAGCAGTAACTTTCATTGTGCGGCATTCGTTTTTGTTGGCTTGGGTGAGAGTTTCCTCGCGTTGAGTTTTTAGCCCATTCCCACCCGGTTTTGTTTGCCTCTTCGATGGTGCATCATCATTGCTTATGCTGATGCAACCTCATTAAGCAGATGGGCGTATGTGCTGGGAAAAGAGCTATGCTCTGCGGTGCGCGGTGCGGTGTGCATTCAATTCTCCTTCTCCGAGGGGCCCTTTTCTCGCGCGATCGCACGCGGTTTGTACTTGCTGTCTCGGGCGGGGAAGCATAGTTCACCCGCAATCCAGCAGTCCAGCAGCTGGGGATTTAATGTAATATTTGTTGGTGGTGATTTGTGAAATTGCTGCTCGACCACGCCACGTCAAGGGCTCTTGGGACTGGTACGCACACAACGTTCGCCGTCGGGTTACATGCTTGATGGGGTACAATTAATATCGGTACCCCATCGAAACATCGGCTAGGGCTTTCAATGGGAGGAATTGGGGTGCGATTAAAAACCGATTTCTGATTCCAGCGCTACGGTGGCTACGCCCGCGAGGGGTTTTGTTGTTTGTCATTTATTTGCCTCATTTTTCCGCTTGTCTATCATATCACTTTACTTGTTAGAGTCCGTAGTCACGGTAGGGGATCGCGCGGGTCCATTTGGCTACATATCTATTCCTTTCTCCAAACTATATTCGCATAGTTTTCTTTCCTTGCTCTAAAAACCTAGTTACAACCGTCGCGGGAATTGGAAGTGGGAAGAGAATGTCCAACGTCCAAGGTGCTGGTAAAAAATCTACCGCTGAGAAAATGTGGGGGGGTTAGGGGTCCCAAATTTACATATTAAAAACTCTACATCAATAATTTACACCGTTGGCCACCGGGCTAGTCCGGGCTGGGCCGAAAGTACAAAACTTAACAACAGATTAGAAAAATGGAAATAGGGCGGGTAGGGCGATCAATAAAAAGGCTCGTCCCTTGCTAACGGTTCGGCTTACACTTCCTTCTTACACAAGGAAAAGGTTCCCCTTTTCCTCGTCTGCCCTTCCGTCGGGAACTAGTTTCCCGTTGCTCTAGTGGTTATGTGGAAAAACTTTGGCCTCACAGCTACCGCGTGTTGTGCACGGCGTAAAGGGTAAAGAATAAAACATTGGGCGCGGGTGCTCTGCTAGCACCCGGGGCCTTGCTGACCAAGGACACAACGGAAACTTAACGAAAAAGTCGTAAACTTACGTGCCCACACACTATACAACACTTGTCACATTCGATCCAGGTTTTTTGAGTTAACACTATTCAACAACCAGCGCACCACGCGTACCACTTCCGTTCGATCCGATCGAGTGTGTCGTTTGTGGCGCAACGTGGCGAAATTCCCACCCTTGGTTGGGTGGACATCATAATCTATGCTTCGATTCGATCCGGTCATCGTCGTCGGTCGTCTTAGGAACCTCAAGAAGTGTCGCACGTTTAACGTAACCTTGAACTTGGTCGCACTAACAACTCGCACTGTCTTCCGATCATTCACACCACATTCACCAAACAACGTACATACGCGCGAGATGACTGATCCTGGCTGAAAACGTGGGGCACCCTTTCGCCACCCCTAAAGCTCTGGCCAGCGTGTCCGTCTGGTTGCCCTCTAAGAGTTCTAGTTGCCCTATCCGTGCCTAGACTATGTACAACGTTCGGCTCGCAGCCAACAGCCGATTGAGTGCGGGACTTCGCGACCGAAAGTCCCGTCCGTCGAAGATCCTGCGGCGGGGACGACTGTCCTCGGGTTGCCGCCGCTAGGACCGATAGAAACCGTTCCGTGCCGCCGCCCCACTGTCCTCGCCGAGCACGTTCGTGTCGTGGTGGTGGAGATCACCGTCGTCCTCCGACTTTCGCACACAGTCCCGGACGGCCTGCAGCACGATGGCAACGCGCCGATCGAGCGCGACCAGATGTGGTTCCCACAGGACCGGTGCGATCGGATCGCTCGCCATCGAATCGCGCATCGCTTCCGACAGCGGTTTCGGTCCGTTGTGGAACTTTAGTAGCGTCTCAAGCGTGGATGCCCGGAGCAGGCAGCACTGCAGGACCGGCGCCAGGATCGAGAGCTCATCGTGGAACGGCCGCCCGAAGCCCCGGCCGTGATCGAGGTGGATCGGGAACGTGTCGTTGCCGAAGATCTTGAACGTCTCGTAGTGGTGCCGATCCATGTTGCCGGTCAGGAAATCGAAGACGGCCATATCCATCAGATCGAGCAATCGGCGGCCCTCGTCGTAAGGTGGAATGTCCCGCACCATCGTACAGTAGTCGGAGTCCGTCTCCCACTGGGCCTTCCTGCGCTTGTGGTACGAGCGGCGCCAAGGATGACGCCATACCTTCCGCTGCGTATCGTCCTGCGTCGGCAGGAACGCGGCAAACGAACCCTCCAGCGTGTCCGGGTTACCGCAGATCGCGTGCGACGTGTCGCAGTAGTACGAGCACTTGCCGTGGAAGCACAGATTGTTCGACGGTGACACGAAGAACGTCTTCAGCAACACCTCATCGCCCACCTGGTAGATCTCGGTCGTGATGTTCAGGATGCGCCCGGTCACGGGCATCGCACGCCGAAAGTCCATCAGCCGGTCGAGGTGGAAGGCCGCGATCTCCGCCGTGTGCCGCTCGTAGTCGGTGAAATAGAAATGATTCGGTAGCGTCTGCTGTTCGCGCGGGAATCGCATCGGTTTGAAGAGCGCGTGGATATCGTTCGGATAGTCGATGATCAGCTTCAGCTGCGTGCCACCCTCCTTCTGCACCACATGCAGGATCGGTAGCCGCACCATATCGTCCACGACGGCATTTACCAGCTGGTCACCCTTCCGGTACAGTTCTCGCTTCGAGATGCGCAACTGGAAGCGCTCCAGGTTGGACGCGTTCGGACCGGGCTTCAGGTCGAGCACGTCACCGAGCGTCGGGTTCGACTCTCCGCCATCTTCTGCGGCCGCCGCGTATAGGTCCTCCTTCACGATGATCTTTTCGTGCGCTTCAGGCCTCCGCCGATTGCGTGGAGCCACCACCAGCGCGGTGAGGTCTTTAAATCGATCGTGTGGCGGCGGAGCAGTCGTGGCCGCCTTGGCCGGAAACCCGGGCCCCGACGTGTCCGTGTGGCCCCGGTGTGCAGTGTTGTGTGCGTTCGTCGTTAGGTACTCCTTCGAACCGGACGCATTGCTCTTGGCCAGATACTTCCGGTGGAACTCGTTGTAAATCCCGCTCCGGTCCTCCTGGTTCGCGTACCGCACCCGGCCGTGCGACGGGATAAACTCACCGCGCGACACACCCAAATCCATCTGCAGATCGATCACGAGCAGCAGCGTGAAGAGCACGAGCGAAGCGCCGAACCCGAGGGCCAGCCGCTCCTTGAGTTTCTTCGAGCGGAACCAGTACATGATGCGGGTTCCACTTCCGGTGCCACTAGTGGACGCCACGATTGCCTGTGGGGAGGGAGCCGCTCACTTGCCCGACGACGGTGAACCAGCAACTGATCGCCGGAATCGATCTTCGATCACCGTCCGGGATCGGGACTGCAGGTGATGATGCCACGGGTTGATTGGCCACACGATCTTCACGCTGATTACGGTTCGCGCGGTTCGCGGAGATTAAAACACGCGCTCGGTGTGCGATTGCTGTCGCCAACGAGTGCCACGGCCCCGGTGCCCGGTGCCCTGACTGAGACTGACTGAGGGGCAGTCCGCACCTCTAGTCGCTAGCCCCCGTCGGCCAGGCTGGCACGGCAAGCTGTTTACAGTGGCGTGGTCGCTTGTTTTTCGACAGACTCAGCATTTTCACTGCCAGCACCGTCAGCAGCAGCGCCGGAGTCCACTCACACTCAGCAGCCGCGGCTGCGGAGAAGACACCACACACGCGCACCACGTAGCCGCCGGGCAGACGACCACCAACGCACCGAGCGATGCGGTGCGATCACTTCGCAATGAAGCTTGATAAGAATCGATTCCGAGAGTCCGAATTTACATAACCTTCTGCCTTCCGCAGTGTCACTACGCAAAAAGCAATTGGCACCTCCTGGTTCGTCAAACAGTTGCCGCCGGTCTCGCCCTCCGGACCCTCCGTCGTCGTCGTCGTTGTCGGGTGTGATTGTTCCGAAATTCCGCGGCCACAGTTTGGCGATCTCGCGCGCGACGCGTTTCGGGCAAAACCCGATCCGATACTGGCGCGCCGCACACGCCGTTCGGTGGCTGCGCCGCGATGTTCCGTGCCGCACGCGGCCACTCGCGAGCGAGAGAGAGAGACGGCGTGAGAGCGAGATGCGCGGCTGAAGATGGCTCGCGGCCCGCGCACTTCGTAAGCCCCAAGCGCTGGTGACGTTTTCTGGTGGAGGCTCTTTTTTCGGCTCCCGTCGGCCGCTGAGTGAGATGCTGTGAGGTGCGCGCTAGTCGTGGTATGGCCGAATCAGCTGGCGGCCGCCGGTTCGGAGTCGTAACGCACCTCACGCACACAGCGGAGCGATCGGTTACCTGCTGCTGCTCAGGTGAGATAAAGCTGCGCCCTTGGATCGGTCGGGGCTCTGGAGCGTGCTCTCTCTCGCTCTGTCCGTCTGTCGGTCTCGTTTTTCGCAAGTTCTCGAGCCGCGTCAAGTGCTACTTAGTGGGTGGAATCTGTAATTAGCAGAAAAGGAAATTTAATCAAAATCATGTGCCGTTCTGCAGGGCGCGATGGTGCCGTTTGCGAGGAGAAATAGAAAGGGAGTGATTACAAGAACAAGGCTAAACAAGCACACGCACGCACACGTACGATCGTATCGATCTTCATCATGCTAATGACGTGTGAGGGCCTGATGCGAGAATGTGCGTTTCGGTGTGTGCGCGCGTTAGGATGCGTTAGCAGATAATTACGGGTTGACCCATATAAGCGGACGAGCGGGCTTCTGATGCGAGGAGAAGGGATTAATTTTTTCCACTTTTTGGCTCCCGCGGGGCTCGCGTCCCGATTCCTCACAGTTGTTGCACAGCACCACAAATCATATGCCTCTATTTATCACCGACCCAGGAGCGGGCGCTGTTGTGCGTGATGAGCGCCGTTGTTGTTGTTGTTGTCGGCGGCCCTCCGCATCCACATTTTGTTGATTGCGGTTATTACGTTTCGGATGGGCTTCCTTCTGCCTGTGGATCGGGTGTGTTCGGATTGTGATTGTAACTTCTATCGGTGAACACGGGGACTGCGTGTGTATGGTTGGATGTATGACCCAGTCTCACGAGCATCAAATCATCCAGAACAGGAACAAAAAGCTGGGGAACATGAAAGCTGATGCTGCCCCCAGACGGAGAGGCATCTGGAATAAGATCGCCCGGCCAGGAAACCACAAATGGCAATAAAGTCGGTGACGGAGGTTCGGTGCAAAAACACCCTGGCGGTCAAATGTACCAGGATGGAGCTACTCTCAGGTAACGTAATTAAACTGCTGGCCCCTCAGAAAAAGCTTCAAAAATATTTATTCGTTTTGAGGGTTATTTTCGATTCACTTTTTAGGTTGGATATAAATTCTGAAGTAAGCGAGATGAATAACTAGAGTAGGAAGCTGGCATCGAAATCGCCAAAACTTTGCAACGTAACTTGCAACATTTCCAGATATCGCCCAAAGTTTAGTGTGTCAAGCGGACCCGGTACCCGACCCGCCACTCCACGACGTGACCACGAGAACCTCACCGAAATTGACATCCAACAGGGTTACCACAAATCATACGCAACCAACCGCGGGCGGTCAATTGCAATAAACACGCACACTGACGGGTGGTGATCTCCACCGGCACTGTCGATCATCATCACGAAGTGCATACCGCAGGGGGTGAGAGGCCCATAAAAGGACAGAGATAGAAAGAGAGAGAAAGAGAGAACAGAAAACAAACGTATGCTAGAAACGGTCCGTCGGAGTCGCGGGTCGTTTAAACTGTAACGGAAACGGCGCTCATAGGGGAGGCTAGAGGCAAATGGCCGGAAATGGCCGCTACAAAACGAATCGGACGTCAGAGACCCGGAGCGCGGCCCCTGCTCCCTGTCAGCGATTAGTTTAGGAAACTCCAGTTGCGACACAAGTGTCTGGCGGCAAACACGGGTGCGACGACAAACCAGCGGGTAAACAGCTGGAAGCAGCTTCTTGGCGAAAATTGATCTGATCTTTACACCGGCGCGGGGCGCTGAGTAAAGAACCCCGACCCCGCTCGGAACTCTCGCCCCCACAATTGAGAGTAAACAACGGTGGAAAACGCACAAATATTTGCTGCTCGCTTGTGGCTCTTTATCCGGCTTCGGCTTTATCGGGGGGTGGCTGTTATCTGATCGAGCAAACGAAAGTACGCTTAACGAAAGAGCCCCAATAATTCTAGGTAACGGGCCCCGACGGCGAGGCGATCGGAAGCGATCACTAGGCAGGCCCCCGTGTGTTAACAGCCGTTAGAGCCACGAATTAAACCCGCTATGAAGCGCTTGGAGGCTTCGCTGACCACATTACACAACACGGCCCCGGGGCGGGAATCTCAAAGCGGAGCGAAGAAAAATTAAGCATCATGAAAAAAGGCAAATAAATACGGTTGAGTCCGAAGCAGGCAGAAGAGCTTCCCGAAAATCAAACGGCAGGCCACGGTGCGCCCGATCGTCACGGGCCGAAGGAGATCACAGAAGTGGATCACTTTCTGTAAAGCACGCGGCCACCGAAAGTCTTTGGTCCGGGACGGGATCGCGATGACGGTGCTGATGATGATGGCCGAAACGATCATTACAGTGCCACCGATGCGAGGAGTATCAGAACCGATCGTAGCGGCGAGTTCCCTTTAGCCGCGCAGTCGACCATCAACCAGCGCATTACGAGCGAACGAAGGAAGATGAAGATGCTCATCAAACGCTTCTTGAGCGGTTTGGGGTTTCTTTCTGCGGTGATTGCGCGCATGGCCTATAAATGAGAGTTCACAAACTTATCGATCCATCTTTATTGCAGGGTGCGAGAATGGGGCGAAAAGCTCCCAGGGGCCGTGTACTAACGGGTACGGGAACACGCTAGAACAAGCCCGCGGTAATCATACGGGGCACACCACGGAGCCATTAATTAACGGATTAACCAGAGCGGTTGCAGCGGGTTGTTGTGTTTCCCACACACAGCCACACACAGGAATCGTTGGGTAATTATAACGATTGTTTTGGATGTTGTTCTATTGCGGACCATTTAGGTAATGTGTGCTTCGTGACAGCAAGCACCTTAGGATGGCTCCATCCAAATGTGAAGTCGAGCATAATATGCTTAGTATGTTGGCCCTGTGAAGATCTTCCAGAACACAGGCACGTTTGCTAGACATCCGTTGGCCCCAAAAAGACCGCTTTCGCCCCCCGGGGGGGTTAATTTACATACCGGAGGTTCACAGCACGCCCCGGCCCCGCCAAGCATCGGTGGTCCCGATCGGTATCGTTTGGAAGGAAAATTTATCATTTTACAGGCTGCACCACCTGCAGCGAACCCAAAAAGAGGGAGCACCTAACCCCTATGGTTTTGTTGTCCGCTCCAGTTGCTACAAGAGGCAGACAGAGAGCGCGAGATCGTCTATCTGTGGCCGAGGAACCCGCTTTGTACCGAGTCTCGTGAACGAGCGCGAAGATCTAGCCCCGATCTTCGGGCGGGCAGCCTTACGTAAGTGATCGCTTCGGTTTCGGGAACCTCAACCGAAGAGCTGCAGTTACGAGCGTAGTAATTTTACAATTTGATTTGAACCCGGGATACAGAGGGACCGCCCTTGGGCTCCCGGAACGGGTAAACCAGATCAGTGAGCAATCGACAGCCGCCATCAGCAGCGTAAGATGAACCACTGCACCAAGACCGTCTAATTATCACCACAACCCATGCGCGATGAGGCTCACGGAGCGCTCTGTTCTTTTCTTTTAGGAAGCACCTCGGTCCAGACCGGACACTCCCCGCCCCGACTAGACGGAGGCCAATTTCCGCCGAGTTTGCATCGCTGGGCCACAAGCAGCTGGGAGCGGGCCTCGGGGGCTTGGACCGGGCGCGCATGGACGGCATGAAAAATAACATAAATTTCAAACAAAACCTTCCTGTCCGCCCTAGGGACGCACACCAACGCGACGCCGACCGACGGTTGTTGTTAAGTGGTTAGGAAAAATAGTTCCCCGAATCGGCGCGGTGCGGCGGCAGCGGCTTTCTAATGGCTCTCGGGTCTAGGAAGTGTTTTGATTCAATTTTCCGGCGACCCCATCACATACCTAATTCTCATGCACCCGCCCCAACGGCAGCCCCGTGATCGGAGCTCCAGAGGAACAGTTTGGTCCGGGAAGTAGCGGGAACTCCGGAGTGGAAGTTTTTGCTTCACCAAAGGTTGGCGAAAGGGGCAACACCAAAACATCGCCCAGACCGCCCTATACCCAGGGGCCCGGACCGGGAGGAAATTATGTCTCAGCACATACATTAACAGGCGGCTCGTGATTGCGGTGCGCAGGTGATGATGTGTTGGGAAAACAATTTTTAAGATTCTCTAGCCAGCCCCCGGGAGGTCTTCATCGAAACGAAGGAGCCGGTCGGGTGATTGCAGGGGGACCGTTCCAGCGAAGTCAGTAAGGCCTGTTGCTGAAGCTTCTGCTGGGTGGTGTCCGTTAACGAGTTAAAACAAGACTCATAACTGGCCTAGGTCACCTCTCCGGGGGCCCTGAAGATAACAGCCCAGCCCAGAAAGCGCTGACTTTACATACGGGGCGATGGCATCGGTCACGATCTGCCTGCTGTTTGGGTGAAAGGTTGGCGCTCGTTTGCAGAGTTGCAAAATTGCAAAACGAGCTGCGAGCAGCAGCCCCGGCCAATGTTTGATCTCCCGAGGCCGGATGTTTGGACGGTCGTCACAACGTGATGGCCGTCCGCACACGGTGGCCGTTAAGCTGATAAGCTGTGGGCTGTGGACGGGAAAAAGCTGCTTCCTCTGCTGCTGATTGGAAACTGATTTACGCGTTTCACGCCGCGGGTTGCAGCAAATCGAAAAGCCTGGAATTGATTTAAAACCGCCCTCGTAAAACAAATAAGAACATCCCGACGGGAGTCGGATGCGTGAGAATTCCTGTTCAGTTGGCTTCTTACAAACAACGTAATTAAGCTGGCTGCGTGACATTTTTCTGGATGCCTGAGGCTGCTAAGATCGTGCCCCGGTTGAAATTCTAGCTAGCATACCTTCGCTCTAGGCACCTTGGGCTTGGGCTACGTATTGAAGGCTTCTTGTTGGAAACCCCTTGGGGCAAAGCAAACAATCACCTAGTTTAGAGGTTGATCGAGTCGAGGAAAATGGTAAACTTTTTATAATGAGCTTTTCACAGAATTAAACGGTAACGGGCACGGTAGCAGCCATAAAACACCTCATTAAAGTGGCGTCGCACCACAAGTAATCAATTTTGAAGCCGTTGAAAGCCGTCAACATCTTGGGCCCCTGGGCGACGGTACTTTCGGCGAAAAGAGGAAAACAAACCACCGGATGTCTAGACGTGGTCGAGGCCGATGTGGGCACTACGTGACTCATTCTACCGGTATAACCGGTTGGCCCGCGGTTCGATTCTAATGCCCGATTTATGGCCTAATCCTTTACGATAAAACGACTGGCTTCGAGGGTGGCGGGCGGTTTATGACGTCGGAACGGCCACTAAATCCGGTGGCCTCCGGACCGAATCTTACACACAAATCAATCATCAGGGTGTTCACTGATAAGGTTACGCCAGCCCAGGCCAGTCCAGTCCAGAGAGTGAGATTGGATTGGTCAGCCATTGCGTGGCCTGCGGTTCAATGTTTCAGTTGTTTATATTTGCCGCTGGTTGCCACCATCTTGAGTCACCATCTGCGGGGGGCCATTGCACTAGAAATCTGATAAAGGCCCTTCCCACAGTCTTCGAGTCTTGCGTTGTGGAATTGTTTTTGGGTTGCTTCACCCGCTCCGACTCCGAAAGTCCCACTTAATTCCGAAATGGCACGAGGCAATTGTCAAAACATTTGATTAGGCCAACAATGAGCCGCAAGCTGGACGTAGCAATGGAACTGGAGCGTTTAGAAAGCACTGCCTTAAATTCTGGGGTGGCGCCCTCGGGGGATTTCGCAAACGTTCCCGGAAGCCCAAACTGCTCCGAGAGGCCGAGTTTTATGCTAACGATGACCCACATTTACTGCGTCCAGGAAAGAGAGTTCCCAAATGTCGTGATCGCGTAACGGGGTTATGAAACCAGCGCTCCGAAGCTTCCGCTGGACGGCGAGAGACACTGGAGTGACATTCAATTACGCCAGTTGGAAGTTGGCGGCGTTATCGCGACGGGAACACGGGGAAACACGGTGCTGCGGTTTTTCTCACAACGGTTCGTAATGTCGGCTCGTTGATGAGGTTGAGGAAGGTCCACCCCGGGCGCATTCGGGTCGTAACAGGTGTAAATCTCGTTCGAAGTGGGCCACAGACCGGTGACCGGCGTTTTTCACACACTTCCCGGCGTAGGTCCCGTCCGGGCGTTTTATTGCACATCCTAAAGTCAGCAAGCCTGCTCCAAATGGGACTCTGTTTCATAAATCGCCCCCGGAAAGAGGTCCGAGCGCGACTTACTTACACCGCACGAACAATTACCTTCGAGACAACTGCGCTCACCTCGCGGTGACACGATTCCGGGGCCCCATTTTCGTGGCCCAGCCGAGGTCCACTCCATTCTAGTGCCCCCAGGTCTTGGGATCCTGGGACAAGAGAATGGGATCGTTTTTCATTTTCTTAGCGTTTCTTTTTAGCGGCCACCCGGCACACAACCGCGTGACCAGAAGTGAGGCCCATTATCACCATCTTCATCATCGCCACTCAGGTGTGTTTGGGACACTCGTCGTCTGGCGCGCGCCGGCGGCCGCCTTACGGTCCGGTGGCGTGCGGCGCAATCAACGTCGTTCGCGCGCCACGCGAAGATGACCAACGGTTTGCTGTCTGCGACCCACGAAGCAATCGGAAATAGAACTGTGGCCCCCGACGGGCAGAAAAGTGGCTGACGCTTAGTGCGCCATTTTCGACGGATGGTGGTTCACTTCTTCTGGGTCGGTAAGAAAATGACGAAAACAAGAGTGACGAACGGGAATGCGAACAGAGCGAGAGAGAGCGAGAGAGCGCGCTTGGAACGCACTTTTCCGATGCGATCCGAACTTAACACAGAAAACATGACCCAATTGCCGGCCGTTTTCTCCTGCCATCGCCAGCCGATTTGGCCGAGGCTCGTTTGGAAGCTCTTTGGAGCAAAACAGCAGAAAAAAAAACTGGGGAAAATTGGTTCATGTTTTGGGCTGGGTGCGAACAGTCTGCGGGGTGGGTCTGCCTATCAACGAGCCGGCACACTCCCAAAACGAGCGAAATGGCCGAGTTTTGTGATAATTTGTGACCTCGTACGCTAGATGATGGATAAAGCCGGAACCGAGGGAAATCACCTGCGATCGAGCGGCGCGCCGTGTTAATGTGCCGTGGCGTCGCGAAGATCCGCCGACGGATTTTCGCACGGAATTGGCCCGTACACCGGCCGGGTGGACAGATTGGAAATGGGACCGGGAAACGGGTGTGGCCAAACTCCAGACCGGGCGAGAAAGCGAAACTGACAGGGCGACAGGGAAAACCGAAACGAAGCGCCGGGAAGCGTTGTGTCTGCTGCAGCGTCTCTCAGATGTTACGGTTACGCACCGTTTAAGAGCCAGCCGGTCGGGAAAATGCAGCTCGTTACCCGGTGTAAGTGAGCCGGAGCCGGCGGAGGTGTTTTTGGGGTGTTCGAGGGAAAACCGGGGGGAAAATCGGCACACCGGGCGCGGGCGAAAGGGAATGAGAGAGCCAGCCACGCATAGCTTGGCCCCACCGGAACAATGCAGCTAGCGAACAAAAGGGAAACTGTGCCCGTCATGCGATCCTCCACCCGGCGTATGTTCGCCGTTTTCCGGCACTTAACCATCCGGCCAAACTACCCGGCGACCTTTGGAGGTGGTGGTACCCCGTTTAGGAGTACACTTTATGGGCGACAGTTTACCTTCCCTGTGCCCGGAAAGACCTAAACGTTGGCTCTACTTTAAACGACTATTAAGCGATCCGTTGTGCGAAATACGGTATTGTTGACACATTGTTGGCTTTGGCCTTAAGAGGCACAGGAGAAAGTCTCCTTAAAGCAAACTTTGGCAAGACACTACTGCGGCCAGAAAATATCAGAATCTATATCATTACTTTTAAAATCTGACTCTATGCATTTCTTTTTAGGAATAGCCTTCAACACATTCTTCGTTACGGATCCTATCTCAACTACTGATTGGTGTCCAAGGAGCAGCTTCTTGAGTTTAGCGAATAGTCAGAAGTCACATGGAGCACAGCCAGGCGAATCATGAGGAAGTTGAACCAAGAATCTTCTCTCCAAAAATCAGGTCTAGTTTGACTGACAGCATTCCGCAAACGACGCACAACGCTTTAATCCTGAAACAGTATTCTTTGATGACAGTTCCCACAGATTAGATTGAATCACAAGTAAGGACAACTGAATGAACGAATCGAAATCCTTTAATGTTGACATTTTCTGTAGAGAACATCGATATCAGAAGGTCACATACTTTCCTACTGTAGATGAATTGGAGAGAAATTTAGATCTTTCTTCGTTAACTACATTTAAATTTTAACAACTTAAAATTTGCAAAACAATTTTCCAAAATTAATACTTTTGCAGTTGCCTCTAATTTTCCCCCCAATTAGTTCCAATGCACGTTCCGATGTGTTTTTTACTATTATAATATCCGCAAGTCTGTTTGTTCTCCATTTTTAGATTATCCAATTTCACAAAAAGCTAACATATGCTGAATTCAGGAATGGAATCGCCAAGAGTTCGATAAAGCCGATCCAACACTCGGTCGTTTCCCGGATCCCCATCGCCATCTTGCCGCTATTTTCCCGACCGAAAAAACGCCACCACAAAGCCGATCGGGCGAGCGATCAAACCCTCGCAATCGATAATGTCACCGCGCGGTTGACGAGAAAAATCCCCACCAGGGGGCTTTTAGGGCTTAGGACCGCCATCGCCGATGCTTCCATTGTTCCCCGACCCGACGGTGTCAGCGCAGGTGTAGGGCGCAGGCGGGCGGACGCAAAAACACCGCCCACAAACAACCTGTCGTCATTCATGTTTGTTTTTGCGTTGGGATGCATTTTTCCTGCACCCGGACGCGGCACGCACACGTTCGGGTGGTTTCAGGTTTGTTTTTCTTTCGCCGCCGCCGCCACGTTTTTTGTTTGTTTGTTGGTGTGCCCGTATGTTTGTTTCTTTTTAGCCTCTGGCGGTCTTCAGGGTCTCTCAGGGCCGGCGAACCAAGCGCCCTGAACCGCCGGACGGGTGGTGCGAATTTGATCGCTGTATTTGATGTGGCTCTACGCAAGAAACGATGCGCCACGCCGGGCGCGTATATGTGCAAATGAGCCCCCCCTCGAGGTGGTGAGAAAGCGACAGAGAGAGAGAGAGCGAGAGAGAGGGAGAGAAAATCGAAAAAATGGGTTCCATAAATCAATCAACCGCCACCGAGGCCCACCGCGAACGGATTTATGGCTCCACCGCTGTCAAGGTGAAGGCTGCGTGGTGTGTGCGCGTCGCTGTTGGCACACATTCACTCTCGTTCTTGTTCTATTGCTTACTGGTGGGCGGCTGGTGCTCCACTCCATTGTTCCGCACCGCGCAGCCTTCGCGAGAATCGTCACATCGTATCTTCTGACGCATTTGGGGCCGATGAGTCGTTCGTTCCGTTTTTTTTTTCGACGTCTCATCCTCGGAGAGCTGCCCCGATGCTTCTCGTCAGCGTGCCCCGGCAGGCCGGCACAATGGGCTTTCACTATCAATGTGTTACATTGGCGGCTGACCCAGCGTGCCGAGGAGGAGCCTTGCACCCTTGACGTCTGATCTGATTGACGCATTTTCCGAAGCGATTCATCGCCTGGCGCGTTGGTGGGCCATTGTTTTCCGTCCACCAGCCGCCCAGCGATCACAGTGGGAGTGTTTGTTTAGAGGCTTCACTAAACGACTGGGGTGGCGGCGGCGAGGGCTTTGTCACATAACCTGAAATATGTTTCCGCAGTGTTAAGGCGGGTGTACCGTGGGATGGCATCTTCTTCTGTCTGCCGCGCGCGCGCGCGCTCGCCAAAATTTATGGCCGGCACTGTCGGGCGGAAATGTTAAATTTTCCATCCCCACCCCCGGGGTTTTTCCGGCCACCTTTTTGTGGGTTGTTTCGTTGTCCCCGGACGACGTCGCCGGGTATTGATTAGGGCGGAGTGCTTTTTTCGCGGCGGGATTCGCGGAGCTTGCTGTGGAGTGAAAAAGGAGTTGCAGGAGTTATGGCCACCTGAGAGTGTTGTGACAAAAGTGTGATTTTATTTGTGTTAGGTTTGGCCCCGGCCCCGGAAACGCCTGGCACACCGTTCGGCGGCACAAAAGTGCACTACCGAAATTTGATTTTTTATGCCTTTATGGTCCTTTCGAGTTGGGCATTTAAATTCCGGTCTGCGTTCTGGGCGCGGTGCGCATTTTTTCTACGTTGGTTGCAAGGGTGAATGCACTTCAGTCCAGTTTTGACAGTTCGCGTGGACAAACATTGATTGTAATTGATTTTTGGCCGTCTCGTCGTTGACCACGAGCGTGCGTTTTCCGCTTGGTTGGCGTTGGCTTAGAAACACGCGGGCTTGGAGTGAGTTTATCTATGTTGTGGCAAAATATTTCCGATTTTTTTATTGGCCACCGAGGGGACCGAGATTGATTGGATGAGTGGCGTCGTGGTCGGGCCGAATAAAATCTAGTCTGCCGATATTCGGTTCCGAGTTCCCATCGCACATGGGGAACCGGGCCAAACGTATTAATAATTTGTTTGACTCTCTGTGGTGGAGTTTGGCCGGAACCACGCCCGTATGAATGTTTTGCGTTGCAATATTAATCTACTTTCTACTTTTAGTTGCCAAGGAAAATGCTGTGAGGCGCAGTCAAAACGGAAACCGAAATCACTAGGTCGAATTTAAATCAGGTTGAAGCTGGAATACGGTCAAGTTATGGAATAAATAAGTCAGATTCAGTGAGGTCAACGAAGGGAAATTGAAACAGGAGTTGGAAAAATGGGCTCGGAAAAGACACAGCTCGACTCACGCTTCCTTAGCCATCGAGCTGGAAGGGCCCAGTAAAGGGTGTAACATTCTCGGTCAAACACTTCCACCGAGTGCACTCCATCCGGAACCGATCCGCTTCGGAACCACGCCGACGAGTGCAACCGACAAAGCGAAGCCAGCAAAACAATCGACTGCAGCTCATATGCATGCTGTTTTTCGGTGTTTCTCAGCCCGGGACCGGGTTAACCTTTTCCGACTCGAGTTTTGGAAAGTTTGCCGTTTGCCATTTATCGCCCGCAAAGTCATCTTCACGGGCCATCTTCTCCGGTGCCTCTCCAACGGCCCAACCAACAACAGGCGAAAACAATGACGATGCCCTGGGATGTCCGCCTGGAAAACTCTCGCGCCTGAGAAAGTGTTACGCCAACCTCCTTATCCCCTTTTTTCTGTGGTGTGTGATTTTTTCGGCCCGAGATACCATTGTAAAAGACGGGTCTGGCTTGGCGGGCCAATTCGGCGTTACGAAAGCCGGAGGCCGGAAATCGATGCTCACCGGTGTCGTGGAAATTCGGTGTGGATTGTTCGTGAGGAAGGTCCGGACCAATATCGCCGCAAAAACCGGTATCTTATGCCCATCTCGTGCGTCTGAAAACATCTGGTTCCGAAGTGGTGAATCAAAACAAACCCCACCCGACAAAATTGGCCCCGGTTCCCAAAACGATTGGAGAAAGTGCCGCGAGCGTCTTCGCGGAGCGCCCTCGCGTTATGCTTTATGGCGTGCCGATGATGCCAAGACGCATTGGAAATGGGTGTGCTGTTGATTTGAGATTATTCACAGGTGGCCTCACCAGGTCCAGGTTTTCCTCGTGGGTTCCACAAGTTTTTGTCAGCAGCGCCCACACTCTGCCGGTCTCTTTGCATAGCCCAACGGTGCTCTCTTTGGCGAGGCCTAAAACACCGTGGATGACCACCGGACGGGGATAAAGGAGGCTTCATTAACAGTCGGCGGCTCTTGCACAACGCGCCGAGCCCCTGTTGTGTTTAGAGTGCGGACACTGTGAAGTTCGACGGAGGGTGTCTCGGGTTTAATGCTTCAATTGCTGATTGTTGAAACGAGTTCTTTACGTAACCTTTTCGGAAGGCCTGCAATGTAACAGACCTATGCCAGCCAACCATCCAGCAGTGCCGAAGGGAGTCTCAGATGGGAAGAGAATTGAACAATTAACAGCGCCGAACGGTGGACCGTAGCACCAGTAATGAGAGCTGAATAACGAGAAACGGTACAAGTTATGCTAATTGTAATGGCCGGAATCGGGGTGCGTCCATCGATCGGCCTCGCCGACGAAAGAATCGTTCTTCGTTTCAACGAATCACTCACTAATTAATCCGGAGCTCCGGAGCTTATGTCTCCGGGGCATGATAAACAGCACCAACGTCGAACCCGCGAAGCGGGAAAACAATGGGCCAATATGCAATTTCATTTTATGCACACACAGCCACACACTACAATGCCGGCCAAGCAAACGCACGAAATTAATATCAATTAAAAATGGGTGCAATTAAAAGTCCGCGGCACCAGAATGTACGGGTTAGTGTTGGAGAAAATTGGCAAAAAGAAAATCTCCGATTTCCCGATGAACGGAATGAAAAGCTGGCCAGCGGCAGTAACAGCAGCAGTAGCAGAACACGCTCGGCTGCTGGCCGGTGTTTGATTTATGTTATTATTTGATTTACTGCCACTGGCAATGGCGGTCCGTTCGATTCGAATTCCTTTCACTACACCGCCGAGCGCTCCCGGCTCGGTTCTTCTCCGCGGTTGCGTAACCGGATTTTCGCACCCCACAAGGGCTAATGTTGCCCCGGTGGCCCAGCATCATCATCAGCATCGTGCCGGAATATCACCGGATATTACCGTCAAAGCACCGCGCACCAAATGCCACACGAAGCACTTGTTGAAATGGGTTATCTTTATTATTGCCAATATCGCCTAACCGCGCGCGGGTGTGTAATGCCATTTAATGCTACTTCCGCCCCACCGCAACAACCAAAGTGCTAAATCCGCCGCCTAAAAATCGTCGGCCCCAAAACAAGGCCCAGCAAGCAGCAGCTGCGCTTGATTAGACTGCGCCACCATCACCGGGCCGGTTTTTTGTTATCCGTGAAACCCGAACCCCCCGGAACGGATCCGGTGGTTCGGGAGGAAAATCACCGAAAAGTATGGTCGCTTCGCGGTCACCAGATTTACCGAATTGATCAATTAATTGGACACTTGCGTGGCGTGGCGCGTGGCGCCGTGTCCGGTCCGGGCAACCCGATTCGAAGCGCTCCGAAACCGGCCAGAAGAGGGGGATCGATGCAACGCCACCTGCTGCTGCTGCTATTGCGGTGGGTGTGTTGTGGGTAGAGAAATTAGGTCTCTTAGGTACACTGGAAGGCGGAACCTACATCGAGCGTCCTACGCTTCCGCCTTCGAAATTCCTAGCCGGTGCGAGGTGTCGTTGCAATGGCGTTTTCTTTGCCCCTTCTCAGCGGCTTTCAATTTCGGTTGCTGTTCGGTCTAAGTTTAACGATAAAACGGGGAATTATCAGCATCCGGTGTCACGAGATAACCGTTCTGCGAGCGTCTTTTTTCGATCCATTAAAATTTATGCTCTCTCAATATTTTCTTCAGTATTTTTTTCATGTCATGTCCCCCAATTATACATACTCGGGATAATCTTGGATAATCTTGAACTAACTAGGAAGATTAGTTCTGGCTCAACCATAGTTTTTCATCTTTTTGACACACTACGAACTGCGAGTCGAAAAAAATGCTCATTAAGGCAATCACACCAATTAAGAGCGATGCTTTAAGACGGTGATTGACTCGGTTGCAACAGCTCCCACAATTGGGTTGGCCCCTTCCGGAGTATCATAATACACTAATAAACACCTAGTTTTATTGGTTTCTCAGACCGATATCGAATCTTGCGAAGAATCTTTTCTATTGCGTGCAATATAATTCTTCCAGACGCCCGATTTTTTATACCAGGTTTACCGAATCCTTTTGAACTCGAATGCTGACACAATACCGACACCAAGGCCGAAAATTCGCCTTCCATTATAGCAATCTAATTTTATGAACCTGATCAGTTCACTTGCATCAGTCGATGCTAGAAAGATTTTTCCAACATTTAATGCCAACACCTTCTTCTTATCCGGCTACAAGCGCTAATGGCTTGTGACGTTGGTCGTGGCCATTCTAACAAGTCTGGCAAGTTTGGCCAGTATTTCGAAACTAGTCATGGTCTCATACAATGTTACTCTGCCTATGCTATCATATGCGAACTTCAATTCGATGAAGAGATGATAGGTGTTCTGTACTGTACTTAATCATCTTTTCTGGATCTACCGTATGTTGAAAATCTGATCATCAGTATTATATTTTTGCCATAAATATTGACGGTTTCTACGGGCTTTTGAACATCGTAAGGGGAATCGACATCGATATCGGATTTGATGCAAAAAGAAACCCCTTGGATTCAACTCGAACACGATAACTGACGTTTCCCCCAAAATGAAGCTTGCTTGGATGTGTATTTAATGTATACATTTTAGGTACAGAAAGTGCACAGCACCGATCGGACGAAACAGAACAGAACTTTACCCTTTTGATGTTTGGTAGTGTACTTTAAAATGGACAAATTGATTTAAATGCGTTACTAATACTTAGTCTCCATGTTAAGGAGTTACGTTAATTGTCATTTTGAACGCCTCTTCTGCGAGGTACCACATCGCCTCCTGCGCTTAACCGCTGCCTAATTACATTACGATTTCAGTACATCACAGTAACCACCCCGATTGTGGAACCCTTTCCGTAGCTACGCTAAAGCATTGAGCCATCGCTCAAAGCAGAATCGACACAAAACCTTTCCTGTGGCGCTCTCCTGTCATCTGTCATCAAAAATTAGTCTCATGAACGCACGGCGCAACCTCCCTCGAGGATCGTGTTTTACATCGTGTTCCCGGGCAACACAATGTGCCTGGCGAATGCTAATGCACGGTTTTTGCAATGTCCCACAACCGGCGCTAAACAGGTGGCCGGAGGGTACCTTTCAAGGGTGATAGATGAGCATTTACCGGGGCCGCTAATCGAGGGCCGCTCTATCGCACCGCTGTGCACGCATCGGTGCCCTTCGGTGACACGTGACACGGTATGCATATGCTGTACATGAGCTGCAAACGATGCAACGACGGGGCCGACACAAAACTGACGGATGTCGATCCGTTTCGATCGGATCAAGGGCGCACGCTACATGGACGTCTCTGGATTTTCCGCCCAAAAAAAATCATTTGGTGCCCAAATTGAGAGGTTATGGCCGTTTGACGTTTAACCAGCGGCGACGAACCACACCGGGCCGGAACAATAAAACATTGTCAAAGCCCGACGGGTGCGCAGTGGTGCGTCACATTTTCCGGCTTATCAACTCCGCTTGGCCTGCGCCTCGTGAGCTTAATGCAGAAACGCACGCAACCTGAAACAAAATGATTGTAAGCGAAACCTACATTTGGCCAGCGCCGGCAGCGCCGCTGTGTTTATGTTGATTCGGTCGGAAAATTCGACGAAACGTTTCCAGGGGCTCCAGGAGCGGGTTTTAGGCCGAGCGAGGTCGTGGTCTGAAAATCGAGAGAAGGAGAAAAGGAAACGCGGTTAAAACCATCAAACCGGCGGGCTAATGTTATGTGTCGCGATCGGTTGTAGCGATCGGTCGAAAATTTTCTTCCCTGAACCTGGCCACATTTTCACGCTTCGCTACCGCCAAAGTGGTGGACAAAACAATGGCAAAGAAAGTGACCAACCAGCCAAGAGCTATTGGTGGGTAGATTTTTCTCTTCCTACACTTGTTTTACCGGCCAAAACCCATGACGTCATCATATGCCACTCGTCATCATACGTGGTATGTTAAAAAAAATTCGCGACTTTTGGGTTTAAACACATATTTAGGGTATGGATTTTTAGGCGGATTGCTTAGTGTAAATTGTGCCTAAATTGCAGATGCAGAAGGCATGATGCACCACGCTCATGCGATCTTCTCGGCCTTCTAAGAAAACTTTGAACCACCGTTTCACTATAAGCCACAGTCGACATTTCGAATGCGTCCGAGCTCTTAATTTCGCTTTCCATACAAAATTTGCTAAATATTCTTTGCCATCCATTTTTTGAAGCAGAGAAAAATCGAAGATGAGTCAAACCACGTCCAAGCAAAACAGATGTTTAAAATTGACTGATTACTCAAAATGGCCGAACTCGTTACCATAAGTGAGTGACATGAGTCGCAACATAATGCTACAAAAAAACGAAAATCGAATATACGTAGCACGCGGAAATTTTTGAACAGACCATGTATTTATTAACCCGACATTCAATACCGTTTATAGGCGCAATTTATCTTCGCGGCGCTTCCCGCCGCCATCGAAACCCGAAACGACCGTCCCCGAAATGTGTTCTCCAATATTGAGGCAAACTTAATAAACACATTACAGCGATCAACCGGTTAGTTCACACCGGCGGGCGACTCGAGAAACAATAAAATAATTCGCAAATGTTTTCCTGCGTACACATACACCCGTTTACGCAAACACGGCAACGGTTCGCGGGTCGCGGAATCGCTCCATCGCCCGGCTGCATGGGCAGATGGCTGCTCCTTCCGGTCAACCGCGCTGTGATAAATCAATGAAGTCGCTGCGCTGCGATCCCAGAGGACGACGCTAATTAAATCGCACCTTGCCACCACCCGGCCCGGACTGGACCGGACCGGTTCCGGGAACGTGGCAGCAGTAAATTCTGTATCCAACCAGCCACCGACGCAAGCCGACTGTCCAAATCAAATAGGGCGCAATCAGATTTACTTGCCCCGTCGTTGCACGTGCAGCAATCACGTGTTGGCGCTACTGGTGCTGCTGTGGCCGAGGAACGCCCGGGAAGTTAGACGCGCTATTGACCCAATCACGATCCCGCGTGGGGCCAGAGAGCTGGATCTGTTTGCACCACCGCCGATGGGGATCGGAATGTCATTACCGCCCTGGGTCCCGACCCGGGCACCAAGGAGCGGTGGCCACAGGCCACAGAACAAACAACCAAGGCTTCGCCTCGACCTCTTTCTGGTCTAGATTCGGCGCGAGAGTGACCGTATAATCAACACACTGGTCTGGTCTGTCTGCTGGGGTCCTTGATCCAACAAAACACTCCAACAGAAGCGCTCGGTGGACCACAAATTGGGGAACGGGACGTCCGCAAATCGTCACGGGCCCCCGGGTGGGGCGTCCCTAATCCGCGGGGCTCCGCGTTCGGTCACGTCCGGGGCGTGCTATGCCACAATCGGAGGCGGTCGCGCTTGTCATAACGCGAACCACGCCGACCGGAAAAGGCTAATTAAGAGCCAGTTGAAATTGGGATTGCACCGGAAGTGCTGCTGCGTCGCGGTACGGGCTGATTGCATTAGCATCCGCGGACCTGAGAGAGAGTCCTGAGTGTCTCTGTCCTGTTGCGAGTGTCGTTTTTTCGGGGACGATGCAAGTTGCCCAACATATTCGCACCACGGCACGGGATCTGAAGCCGGCGGATATTTTTCTGCTAATTCCGCGGATCATATCGCCCCGGGACGGTAAGCCTATCATGTGGCGTGTATCGGTTACGCGCTGTCGGATGCGAGCCGTGTATCGTCCTTGGACCGTGTCGTAGTCGTTAGTGTCAGCAGCCAAATAATTGGATTTTCATGATTGATTAGCTTCGGTGCGGATGTGTCTCAGTCGGGATCCGGCAACTGGCAAATTCACGGGGTCCAATTGGTCCGACAGTCGTAGTCTGATGCCCCAAGAGGCTACCTTCTCGGGCTTCTCTCCTGGAGGAACCTTCAAGGTGGAGATCAGTGGAAAGTTGCTTCTTGTCCCCCTAAGAGAGGACAGAATAAATAGCTAATAAACAGTAAGACGCTAGAGTGTGGCTGTTTGGCGAGTGTTGAACTGCACATTTCTGCATTCCGATCGAACCCTGTGTGCCAAACCTGTTGCACTCCTGAATTCGCTATCGAATTCAGCTCTCTGTTTGTGACCGTTTGGCAACAGGAACGAACGGTGGGACATTACACAAACACACTCTGGCCACCGTGCCCGTCGGTAACAGCCCGGTTCCGGCGGCCAGCCCATAACCTCACCGCACACAAATTGCAGCGCGATTTGATATTTATTATAACCGGTTTCTAACACTCTGTTTACGGCCAGCGCGGACGTGTGCATTAATCGGACTGCGTGCTAGGCACGGAAATGAGTTAAAAATTGTTGACAACCGGGACGAGAGAGAGAGACAGAGAGACGGGGAGAGATAAAAGGCCCCCGCGCCGGTCAAGGTGACGCACGCTGGACGTGTACTTTATGTTTCATTTATGCACCTGAATGCAAATGTGGCCGCACGGCTCTCTGGGGCGGCAACTCTCGCAGGGGCCATTTGTCTTGACGGGGGCAAACGAATGCATTCGATTCGAATCTCAAATTCAAATCGCTTCCTCCTCGGAGATCGGCGAGTCGAGCCGATTGGTGGCCGCTCCATCTCCGTCACCTGCGTGGGAAATGGTCTATCACCTATATTTGGCTTGTGGTCCTTTATTTTGCTCCAATTGATTACCGGGTGACACCGTGACGGGTTCGAACATAGGCCACCCTACGCCCCGGCACACACAGAAATCACACTTAATACGTTTCAACGTGACTAGCGTAACTTTGGGGCCAACCGGCTGGCCAATCGCCAACCCGGCTGTCTTTCCGGGCTAAACGGCCCGGCCTCCATTGGCAGCCAACAGAAGAGGAAGCCGAGCCGGAGCCGAACGGAGGAGATGTCGCAATCTATTGACAGGCCCCGGCGGTCGACAAACAGTCGCCAACGGCCAACTGTCATTGGAATGCCAAATGGGAGTCGCCGGAGCATCAAAAAATATGCAAACTCATGAACCCATCGGCGGACTCCCCTTCTCTCGATTTTCTAGCGGGACCGGGACCCACTGCGTCATTCTAACGACGAAGACGAGCATGGGACGGGTATGAAAAGTGGCAGCGTTTAATGCAGCGGCAGGTCGAGACCTTTCGGGCAGGACGCGGGATGGGCTAACGAAGAATTATTACACGGCCGTGGGCCGTGAGCCGTGAGAAAAGGAGCGTTTCCGGATTACTGGCTCGCCGCGGCGGCGACGTTCTCGTGCATCAATTAGGCGTCTTAAGCGCGGGGTTGCAAAATTTCTAGCAATTAAGTGTATCATCTCGCGCCACTCGGCGACAACCGTTTGCTGCTTCTCTTTTGCAACGCACGGTATAGACATTGGTCTGTCTCTGGGACAGACACCGGAGAACTGTCAGCAGACTCCAACTGAAACTGATCAGACTAATCGTTGGCATTTACAGCAAGTATAGGGTAGATTGACATCTAGTGTTTGGTTTCTGAAGTTGGGGCGCAAAATAACGATCGTTGCTGTCCTGTTGAAGGCAAATATCGTCCAAGTTTTAAGCTTTAATTTTGCCGAAGAACCAATCAGCCAACAATTCTCCAAAATCCGCACGAAACAGTCACTCGTTATGGGTGCATTGGCTTCTCTTGCACGATGTGTGGGTTTTCCGAGGAAATAAGTTTTTAATATTTCCCAATTACCTGCACGCGTTTAGGGTCCCATTTCGTAAATGGTACAAGTTTTACTAAATGTTCACAATATCCAAAATGAAGTTTGACGTTTTAAATCTCAAGTAATTGATAATTTGAAATCTAATCTCTTAATGGATCACTCTACATAACGTTGAATAATAGCTGTAAGTTCATCCTTAGAAACGATCAACAGTACCGAGGACCGTTACGTACGATCAATTCTCGATCGTCGATCCTCAATCCATACCCGATTTGTTCACCAACGTCAACTTTAGCAATTAAATCATTAAAAGAGACTCGAAACTCTGAAAATAGCCAATACCTCACCGAGAATCGGCGAAGCATGATGCCAACCACTCGCTCGATTGGCTTCTGGTGCGTATTGACCAACTCTCAAGCTCACCCACTCTGGGTTCAATTTGTCAACGCAATCCATTACAACGGGCCAGTGACTTAAAAACTGTTTTCCCGGTAAAAGAGCCACCATGCATCCACCGTGGAAACCTCAATAATGCATACCGCGGAGAAGAGCGCATCGAATGCGAATGCAATTCGCGCGGTGCATTTGTGTGCCGTAATTAATCAACCGCCACCGGCAATAATTACACAGCTCCCGGACTGACGACTTGAAGCGTTAATTAAAGCCATTTCAACCGCGGCACTGGTTCGCTGACTTTAAAGTGGGTGACTCATTCGGACGGGTCGGAACAGTCAAAAGTTGGTGGCTTTTCGAAACCAATGGGTGCCGATACCGTTTAACCTGAGACCTCCCCGGACCGAAAAAGCGTGTGCTGATAAATGATGTGCCGGCCGAGTAATGGACCTCGCTGGGCTTCCCTCTGGAACCATCGCACTTAATAGTCGGGTGCGTGAGGCTTCGAGTTCCCTCCGTTTGCGTACACGTACAAATCATTAGCTCACAACGGGACAGAATACCGTGGCGTTGCCTACCGACCGGTGGTCCATCGTCGGATTCGGATCCTAGAACGGAAACGGGCTCGGCTTTTTTTCCTGGTTCCCTGGTCGCCGCCGGTCGAGAAGGAGCGTTTGTTTAAACAGATGCAATCAAAACGTAACCCAATTTCCGAGGAACCGAGTCCGAGGTTGCTGCAGCTCGTCCGTCATCCGGGAACGAGCCCCCGGAATGCTTCCAGTCCGGCGCGCTAGAATTAGCCCACCAATTCATTCCGGGGCTTCAGAAACAGTCTTGGTTCTGTTCCCACACACGCATATTTGACGCCTTCGTTCGTCGGCCGTCCAATTTATTTGATTTGCATGCTGCATGACGTTGCGGCGCGCTAGATTGGCCACTCGGCTCGGGAGATGCGCCCGATAGACTGTGGACCATCAACCGCGGACGCGGACCAGCTCGACCGTCCGTCCATGTCCGTTCTAGTTATTAAGCCATATCAATTCGGTCCAGCGCGGCCTGTGGGATGCAAATGGGACCACCACACCGAACCGGATCTCTGTGTGTGCGTAGATGGTGTGTCCGGACCGGGATCGAACGACAATCCTTTTTATCAACACCACACCGTCGCCGTCGCGGTCGCCACGACTGCTCAGCGTCTCTGGGTCCTGTGGCGGACACATAAATTCGTCCGGCTCTTGCGCTCGACTTCCGGGCCCTGCTGCTGCTGCTGTCAGAAATTCCAAAACGTATCTGCCTAGATGACACATTTTCCGCCTGACATTCGCTGGTTCGCTCCGTCACGCCGGCGACGACGGCGGCGGCGCACATCTGATTTGCACTAATAATAAACATATTTATTTTGCCACCTCCGCGCACAGTCACGTTACACGCCGGTCGTCCGGTGGCAAGTTGTGGGTAAGTTGTCGCAGTGCTTGCAGCTGGGGCCCGGGTGATAAGCCAACCCAGGCCCACAGAGTGACAACGTGCCGTGCAGATCTGGAATCTGCCGGAGGCCGCTTCCCACCACCAGAGTCGACGTGGGCCGGGGGGCTTTATCGGGCTGCAGTTGGCAACTCGATGTAACTGCCACGCGATGAGGTCGGTGCCTGTGTTGTGGTTGTGCTTGGGATTGTGTTCTGCTTCTGATTACTTCGATTGTTGTAGTCGGGGCGGGCCGGGTTGGGGTCTGGACGCGCTGATATGCATCGACGTCATAACGCTCGTCTGCCCTCAGCATCATCATCCGGAAGCGCAGATTCAAAATGGCGAACCCACGTGGGATTCAATCAGCTTTTTCGCAGGGCGCAGTTTTTGTGGGCCAGAAAATTTGTGCCAGAAATTAATTCCACCTCAGAGCAGCACGAGGAACCCACGGATCGAGCGATAGACAGACAGGCTTGATGCACCGTGTTGCAGTTCCGGAGACTCTACGGTGTTTTTTTGTTCTGTTGATCGCCACATCCAATCCGCTCGAAGCATGTCCTTAGTCGGGGACAGCGTTGACTTTCCATCTCAATCAGAGTCCTTTCTCTCTGTAGACCCCAACCTCGGGAGGCCAGCGTCAGCGTTGTGCAACGTTCTTGGCGCTCGATCGATTTGTTGTTGTGGTGTTTGCGTGTCAAACTGGGAAAGCTTCTCCGTCGTCTCCGACTACTTGGAATGTGGGTCATCAAATTCTACAACCTCGAAGACCTCCGCTGGGCCCCCTGGGGTGATAAGTGGATAGCGACACGCTCGGTTTGCCACGCCATGCGCCACGGGGTACGGGTTTCTGGGTCTCGGAAGACGTTCCGACGTTGGGTCAGTTCTGGGCGTTCCACTTTTGGCCCTCCCTTCACTCTCTTCTTCACTCTGGAAATGGAAATCTGAGCTACGAAAGAAACGTCGCCGGAAGGAATAGAATAGACATCGACCCCGAAATTAGTTCGACGCTGATCGGGGGCCCGCTTCGGGCCGGAAACCTTTCGTTGTCGATTTCCACAGAATGGCGCCACCGTCCTTCGGTTGGAACTGGAGCTCAGATTGGCTGGGGTTTTCAGGCGCACGATGGAATACTTCTACAGCAGTCTTGACAGGGGTCAATTGTGTGGGTCCAAATCACCCCAGTCCGGTACCTCATCGTCAGAGATTCGAGATGTTCGATTCCACCGCCATCAAAAACACGGACTGCGCGGCTGCGAAGATTCGATTCGCGTTTTGGGGTCCGCCACGAGCACGAGTCAAGGTCTTTGGGCATTCAAAAGCATACAACAATCCACACATAACAACAGCAAAAAAATCCCCAACATGTCCGGCGAAACGGGTTTGCACCGGTGTTCGTGCGCTTGTTTGGGGCGCAATGTCCAGCTCGCGATCGGTGGCCCCGTTCGGTGTCTAATGTTGGCCCCGCTCGATGAGCCGTACACTTCGCGGACGCAGATAACAAGCCGATCGAGGGGCTTCGGTGTATGGCTTGGCCTACGCTTGGCGCACGCATCGATGGACGATGCTCACGTACGGTGAAAAGCGGCGCAGTGATCTAATTTAGTGAGGCCTCTGTTGTCTGCTGTTGTAGCCTGTTGTCTGGGTTAATTTTTACTATCCCCATCACACGTGTACTGGCCCCGGCCACGATCGCTAAACGACGGCCGACGGTGATGCTTCTGATGTGTGCCAACAATAAATCAAAAATTCACTTTCCACCTTCCGCAGGTCCACGGGAAAGACGGTTTCGCGCTCGCGATGGGAAAGTATCAGGAGACGATGCTCCGATCTCGCGCGCGTTGGATCGATATGGCGTCGTTTGGGTTGGGAAAAATTATAGTAAATCACTGCCACCGAGACCCCCAGTTAGACGTTCGTAAATCCTTCGGCCGTGCCTCCGGTTGGCGTTCTACTTTCAATCAAATGTCACAGGTTAGCACTTTCACTTCATTTCTGCGCCGGCGAAAGCGATCGACGGTTGGCCCCAATTAATTGCGCTCTACTTTTCGCGCCAATTATCTATGTTTTGGCCCCAAAAAAGCGCTATTGCCTCCTCCGGTCACAAACCAAGGTCATGCTAATTGCGGTTTGCAAAGCGCAGCCTTTCGGCGTTCGGGTCAACACGCAACACGCAACCCGACGACCCGAACTGCTCCGGTCTCGCTCCATCTTAAAGGCGTCCGTTTCATAAAGCGCAAAAAAGCGGCTACCATCTGGTAGATGACACGACTGGGCGCTCGGACAGCTGGAATCCAATATCTTCAGGTTCGGGGCCATAAACTCGTGACGTAAAAGTAAAAGTGATGAAGAAGGGCACCCATAAAAACTGGCCACCAGCACGGCGGGATTTTATGGCAACAATCTGTTTCGCAAGACGCGTAGAGCGAAGAAGAAACTTGGCAAGCAAAGTTGTGGAAGTTGAACCATTTTCAATATACATTCGAACCCGGGTCGAATCCCTAAAAAAGCGAAACGCAAAAAAAAACGGTGCATAAAATGCGCTGAAAGCCAGAATGAGCTTCGCCGGTTCCGTCGTCGTCGTCGGGGATTAGTCAGCCAGGGATCGGTAATCTCTTTTGCAGGAAAATGAATCTCAACGCGAGTCCTGCCCGTCCCCGAGCCCGGGCAGCTTCGTTACGATAATCATTTTTTAAATATAATACCTTTTGCACGGCTCCGCCAGGCCAGGCGTAATGGTGCTTTGTAATTATGTTTTGTTGCAAAAGTTTGCCAAGGAAAAAGCTGTGCTAAAATATTCATTTAATCTCCCTTCTGGCGGGCGTAAGTAGAGTTCTTCGAATCGGGTTAGAGTGTTTGGTTTCGGGCATGCAAAATATTCATTCATAAGCCGGGTCTGTAATCTAATTGGAAGTACGGTGCAGCTAATGGGCGCATCGGTGGGAAATTGGCAGATAAAACGTGCCTTCGTAGTTCGCGGGGTCTCAGAAAGGTTTCGCAACTCAACGCGCGTCCTGCCTTCGAAGCAGGAATCGATCGAATCGGTTGCAGCGTTGAAGGGCAACCCGAAATAGCTCGATTAATCGGTATCACATCAAGCGGCCATTGTGGCCCGGGCGGCAATAAACAGCGCTAGCCGTGGACCCATTTGCGTAGTCCATTCCGGAGCGCGTAGCAGGGCGATTATCACTTCCTGTTTAATATTGGGCAAAGAATATCGACGGCGGCGCTTTATGACATCCTGTGGCCTGCGGTTAGCCACAAGCTGATAAAAATGGACCCCCCATTTTAGCACGCAACGGCATCTCGCATCGGTCTCGATCTTTGACGCTATCGTCGGCGAGCGAACGTCGAGTTAATTACCCGTGCCATAAATAAGCGTGCCGAACACACGGCTCCGAAGACGAAGCAATGTAGGCCAATAAAGAAGTTTAGCGTATAAGGGCCCTAATCGAGTACAGAAACGATTTTACATGACACGCCACGCTTATTTCAGTGAATTGATTATTCCAAAACGAATACAAACTGGCCAAGCCTGCAAATCGGTGGGAAACACGCGCAAAAGGTAAACACGCCCAACATATTGACCATTAACAGATGGGCGTTAAAGAAATTTAAATTTAAAATTATGCAACGGCAAGCGGCGCGGCGGGTCATAAAAATCATCCAATTGGCACCATTTTGGCGACCCCAAAATTGCCGACTGTGATCTCTCCCTCTCTCTCGCTCTGTGTTGGGGTCCACCCAGGTCGTAAACCTGGTAACAAGCCATTATTGATGAACCCCCCGCCCGGTTGGTTCCCGGTGTGTGGGAATGCGAAGAATAAAACCGCAAACATAAAACAACGACCCGCCGGTTCGCAGGAGGGTGGAAAAATCGGCATATCGTATTGACCGACACTGACCGACTCGGAGTGCAGTCATCCGTTCCGTGATAGGCCGTGGCAGCGGGCAGGTTTTCACGGCCCGGGTGGATTCAGAAACGTGCCGGTGCATCGGACGGGACACGACGGACAGCATAAAACCCCCCTCCTCACTGCGGACAGTGACCGCGCGAGGGCGCGCGCCTCAACACACGCTTCAGTGCACATGGGTGCATTTTTCGCGCGCGGCCGATGCACACGACTTTTAAAGCATGTGACTCGCCGAGCCGAGCAGGTCACCGTGAGCAGGCTTTTTCGGGGGCCCGGCGGATGGCCGGGGACCGTGTGTGCGGAACACTGCCACAGTGGGTCAGTGGGTTTCGGATGCACATGCACCGATGACGGGGTCAGTTGAGCAAACGCGCGCCCGCAACAATGATGCCGGTGAGAAGTGTGCTTTAAGTCGGGATTCTTTCTGGGCCTGACCCACATTTGTAGGGCCCGCAAATGCAGGGTTTCGCAAATACTAAGCGAGGCATAATTCGATTTGCACGGCGCCCGTGAGAAGCGAGTGCGCATTTTTCCAATCCTAAAAGGCTGCAATGGCGTACCGGGCAACGTTTTCCAATTTGAATGACTGTCGGGGGCCGAATTGGGGGCCGCCGGATGCAGGAGTATCGGCCGTTTTCCTATTCGCTTTCGCGCAGTGAGCATTCGAAGATTGGGACCGGCCCGCCGTAGTGTCACTGCGTTCACATCTCACGCTTTACCCAGTGCGGTGGCTTTCTCTTCGCCCCCGCGCCAGTGCATTCCAATGCACCACCCGCCCCGAGAGGGATGCACCAACGCAGAGCGAAGTGGAAAAGTGAAAATTTCGCCGAGATTTATGAGCACGGCCCGACCGAGTTGCAGCTTCCCGTTTTGGCGAGATATCGGTGAGATGAGAGGCAAACAGGTTTCTCACGTCTCAGGCCAGTGGGGAGAGAGAGAGCGACACACATAGAGCGCTACGAGTGAGTGAGCGAGATCGCACGAGCGAGCGTGAGAGATGATGCGCCGCTGTCTCACGCGATGATGACACAAAATCGATAAACGCCTCTCTCACCTTCAGCAGCGGGCCATCTTCACCGTCGTCGTTCTGTGATGATTTTCTTTCGCCACACGGTTTGACCTCCGGACGCAGGCACACACTGGCGCACTCGACCTCGAAAGAAACACGACCTTGCGGAGGCTCATCAAAACAATGCACCAACAACACTCCAGACCGGACCACACTTTGCACTGGCACGGGTTGCCGCAATTCGGTTCCAATTCACAATTATCTCACGCACGCCGTTTGACGTCTCAATAAACATCAAAACAGTCCCGCAAGACACACACTAGAGTTGTTTACATCGAACTTTGCCTGGCACCACCACCACGGTCAACGGCTGCTGCGACGGACGACGGGGATACACGACGGAGATGATTCGATTCCGGATCGCCATCGTAGCTCGCGCGAACCTATCGTGCGAAATCACGTTCGCCTGCTTTGTTGCGGAGATGAAACGCCACTATTGTTGTGTCGTTTGCCACCACACAGCGTGCTGTGCCAACATTGCTCCGTTGTGAACGCAGCTCGCAAACACAAAAATACACACCCCGCGGCCACGGTTTCGGAAGGGCGCCAGACCACACAGTTTCCCGTTTTTGACGGATATTTTCCTCCTATAACGACGAGCCCATATGAAAACGGGGACCATCGCCGCACAAAAAACAAATAACCGAAAAACCGGAGCGCACGGCACGCGGACTTACGGAGAGAGCGATCCGGCCCGCTGAGAGAGAGCCCTGGCGCCGAACGCGTGTGAGTGCGATCGAAGAGCAGCGAGCCAGCAGGCGAAAACGAGAGAGAGCGAAACTATTGGATTCTCACAACGCAGCGCATGGCCATTTTCTCTCACGCTGAGCGTCCATTATTATTGCACCTTGCTCGCTCGCACTACCATCCGGGCAGGCAGTGTGCGAACGAGAAGGCAACACCGCGAAAGAGAGATCGTGGTGGTGAGCGTTACAGAAAATTGTGCGAGTTTCTCTTTAAATCAACCACAGTGGGATCGGCGCTAACTGTTCGGTGGTCAAAAGAATCGTGATATGAACACTGAACGACAGTGGGATCAAAACTAAAACATGACGTGTGGCTGTCAAACGTCAAAAAGAATCACATCGAGTGAGTGGTGCAATAGTTTCGCTTCAGCAAGGTATGACCCTAAGCGGCTGCCGATGTCCGGACACAACCGATTCCCACTGTGGTTCGCTTACGGGGAACTAGTGGCCAGCATCTGCTTATTGGCTACATTCCACTGCCACCCACTGGGAAACTATTTTAAATTGACTTGCGGGACGGGCAAAACTCGATTCCGCAGCCGCAACAACTTCTCACGTCGATGAAAATGTGCGGAAAAAATAACTCTTCTTCGGTTTGTGTTTTGTTTTGCAGGATTCTTCCGGAAGCTTCTAAGAAGCCCTGGCGCCTTTCTCTTGTTTGTTGGAAAGTAGAAGTCCATCACCGGAAGATAATGCACCTGTCAGTCGCTGTGTCTTTCACACAAAGAACCCGCCACGGCGACGGGCGAAGCGTTGCGGAAAAGTGGTCCATCGGCAAGTCGGAATCGGACTAGACAGCCCGAAGAGTGCCTCCTCGAGCTTCTGCGAGATTTATTTTTCATTATTTTTATTTTCAAGTGCAGCAGCCACAGAATGGCGAAGATGGTCTGATGGTCCTATTGGAGTCCACCCTCAGAGTGCTCCACGCCAAACCGCAGCCCCTCGGCCGCTTGACCAAGTGGACAAAGAACGCGGAGCTAAATCATTGCTCGACTCAATTGCTCATTGCGTCAACCCGTGCCGGGCACACAGACAGCCAGCCAGAACCGTGGCCATCTCTCGCTCTCTCCATCTCTGTCGGTCGGTATGTTGCAAAATGTAAGGGAAGAATGTTTCTTCCCCGATTGAAGCAATAACGATTTCCTGCCCGTGCAAATTCAAATTAAATTGTCCACCGTCCCCGCGTAGAGCATTGTGTGATGTCGATCCAGCTTCGTTCTTGGCGGTGCCGGTGGTCTCGTTAGACTTTTCGTGGGAGTCGGCGGCCTCTTTGAATCCGAGCCGCGGATCACGAAACCGGAAGTCACACAAGAAAGACCGCCGGTCGTTAGCGTGCAAATGCTGGAAACTGTTCGAGGTTGGACACACTCGGGTCCAGACGGAGGCCACGGGGCCCGTCCGCCGCCCATGCTGTCAATTGTTAAATAATTGAAAAGCTAGACGATGATGGGCACAGCTTAACGGGCGAGCCACGTGCGAAAATCTGGTCACACTTTCGTGCGCCGCCGCCATTTAGAATGCACTTTCATCGACCGCATTAGAGACTGGGAAGCTTGGACGTTTTTTCTGGGCTTTTTTGCACACAGCTAGATAGTTACGCATCACTTCGCCCGTCATCGGAATGTGGCGTGCACGGAAGGTGCATAAATTAGGTTAACCAGGCAGCGCGGAGGGCCACACCAAATTAAGGCGCACCGCCGGAGCCCAGCATCTCCGGATTATCGGTGTGTAATTTCCGCACAAAATTATCCGCTCCGCTTTCGGGTCGGCCGTGTGATGCCAAGCGTCGAGACGCAGATTTTCCTTTCGACGGCCCACGGGTACGCATATTTTAATGGGAAAGTTTCCGCTGTCGGGTCGAAAAAGAAATGAAAGTCCGGACCGATGGTCTTTCGAGCAGAGTGATACAATACTGTTGCTTCTGAGGTTCCATTTGTTTTTTCCAACAAATCGCATGTTTTCTGTAAATTGTAAAAGTTGAAATTCGCCATCATAAAGCACAGCGCATAAAGGGGGTTGGTGCCGGTCTTTGATTTAATTTTCAAACAGCACTATTACACTGTTGGGGCGCCAACCCATTATTGTCTATTGTTGTCTCTCAGTAATGGAACGCCATTTTCCCAAATTGCTGCACCGTTGCGTGCTTAAGCTCTGTTTGACCGTTTGAATGGCCACGCATTCGACAATCCCAATGGTTCTATACAAATTCTTTACACCCACCGATCCGCCCAAAACCCGATTAAGAACGTTGCCAACAAGAATGCCCTCCCAATGGATCGGCTCGTCCAGTGCACCGTCCCTCTATTGGTTAAAGTGGTTGTTGTGGTTGTTGCTCTTTCCCTTCTCAACCCGGAGCTGGGCCAAGTGTTGGTGTGCGGCTTCAAAATTATGCATCTTGCGAAACAAACCACGAACCACCGATTCGAGCGCCACGCTGGGCGCTGATCTTCCCCCAACACGGCACGACCACGACGGCGGCAAAGAACCGAGAGACCGGAGAGACGGACTGTGGGAACGTTACATAACTCGGTCGCGATCGTCGTGAGCCGGGGGCCGGGTTCCAGAGCCGTTCCAGCCCACCGAAACCACCGGCGGCAGCGTACGATGGCGCCGCCAGCCACCAAAGTTCACCGATTTCGGCGCCCGGCACCATTTTCTTAGCGCGGCCAACCTCAGAAGCGGTGGTCCTCCGTTGCTCTCTGGAGGAGGTAAAATTTAATTAGAAACTGGAGCCGGAGCGACCCAAACGGCACACGGTTCACACGAGGGGAGCCGAAGCGAAGACGATTATGATGATGATGATGATGATGCTGTGGATGCTGCGAGAAGACGATTGATGGGGATCACTCAGACCGAAGGGAATCGGTTAGATAAGCCAAAGGTAGCATAAATAGGGGCCTTGTGCTCCACAATCGAACACACCGTTCTGTTTGGGAGGGCCACGTCGAAGCCCGTTATCGAGCGGTCCATGTAATGAGCAGGAGGGTAGTTGGCCAACGAAAACGCGTAACCCTCATCGTCCATTATCGGGCCCAGCATTCCATCATCCGCCGGTGTCAGTCGGATTGCGCTGCACTTTTTGCAACTGTCACACTGTGGAACCGGGGCCCTTGGGGGGCTTTGTGGTTAGACGGCAGCACGACAAAGTGGCCTGGGCCCCATTTTGTCCCCGCAGCATATGCATCTCGTCGTCGGGGTCGTGTGCTCCCCGGGGCCATGGGAGAGCCATGGTTTCGAAATTGTTTCGTGTGCCGCGTGCGACCCAGCAGTTCCATAGAGTTCCAAACAATCAAAACTAATTCGTATATGTGTCTCACAGGGGAGAGCCTGGCTTTGGGGGGTCAGGGCTTGGGCGCCCTCCGGCCCTTTCCAATTCCAATGGCCAGCGGAGAACCGATGCTGGGCCACTTGTTGCCCGTGTTGTCCCGTTGATGTTGTGCTGCGGTTGTTCGGGGTCCAGGTCAGATTTGATTTGCTCCGTTAATGGGACACCCGGATTGATAAGTGTGCGTTGGAAGCATAGCTGTTGTTGTCTGCGGGTCAGCGAAACGGCTCTTCCGGGCGCCGCACAATCATTGGGGTTTACAAATGGATACGAGTATTGAAATGGATTGAACATTTTCCCCTAGTTTTGTAGCTTATTTCCCCTTTTTGTAGCCCAATATCGCCTTTTATCTGCTTATAAATGCCATTTTGAGTCTGTTATCACACAAAATGGACATCGGTTAATTAAGGTCCGGAAATGGACATCGAGTCGTTTGAATCGTTCCATTCCACACCGTTGCACCGCTTGTCGTAGGAATCTATCAATGCAAACCGGGCTAGGAGCCCCACAAACGCGGCTACGAAGGGACACGGAACACGGATTAAATGAGCGTACCCGGGGCTTGTGATGGACCGGAACCCCAAATGAAAACTCTCACCGACCGACCGGCCGAATGTTTCATTTGTCGTTTGCCAAAACAAATATGCACCACATCCGAGGTCCGAGGCGACGGTCCCCCTTCGGTCTGTCGGTCACTGTCGTTGTTTCGAAATTAAAACCGACCAAGCGTTTGTGACGAATAATGCTGGTGGAAGCGTCATTTCATCCTACCGGGCGGAAGTGGACCTGAAACCGGGACCGAGCCACTTCGAAACGAAACTTTAAATTCGATGTGTAATTGCAACCGGTGCAGCAGCTAATTGCAGGCAGTTTGGACCTTCGGAAGTTGCAGTTTGCTGCGAGAGAGAGAGAGAGAGAGAGAGAGGATGAGCACACAAGTGAGTAACAATACAGCACTTAACGGATGCGACTTTAAAGTCATTCTTATCGCATTTCAGGCACTCAATTGTGTTATCGTCGTCGGCCACCAGCACCGAGGCCTAATTTATTGACCACGCAGCTTGTGTGCAGTTCGGTATCAGCACTCGATCGGGCGAGATGATAAGCCAGTCCCTGTTCCTTCTATCTTGGTTTTGTCTGTGGTTGTGGCTATTTTCATCGAAACAAAACAAACACCAGCGAGTGCCAATTTGTTCGGCAGCCCTGGAGCGAAAGCTGCCCGGCAGAAGACTGTCAAACCGATCGCGTGCGATCGTTCACCACAACAAATCGGCCGAAGGTTATCACCGGCCAGCCCGGCGATGGTTGCCCTTTCGATCCTGGCTCCAGAAGGCCTCGGCGCTGCGGTAACGAAAACACAGCTCTCTGCGGCTGATAACGAGAGCCTGCGAGCCTCGATCCTCGAATCGTGGCGATCGTGGCCCGGGGACCAGTTTCTGCCGGGGTGCCGGGTTTTGTTTACCAGTACCCTTGACGTGGTGACATCGGTCTCCGGCCGGCCACACCACGCTGTGATCCGGGAAGCCGATGAGCAATCAGTCCGTCTGCGTCCGTGTACCGTTCCGGTCCGGTTCGAAACCGCGTCGAGTGCCTCCAGCCAAGTGTGTGTGCGTATGTGTGCGTGTGCGTGATCCCACTTGAGGTTGGTCTCGTTGCACCAGAAAGGTGCCCTCCCGTGGAGTGACCACAAAAAAGCTCCAAGCCAAAAGGGGAGCGCCAACGAGCGCGTGAGTGCGTTGATTGCAAAAAACAAATCAGTGACAGGCCGCGGCAAGCTCCAGGTTTGACAGTTTGAGGTTAGTTCCGATCCCAAAGCTCCGGAGCCTGAACGCGTCCGCGTTTAAGAATAGGAATCAGAGAAACTTTCTCTCCGGGCCCCCCCTTTTCATATTGTTTGACCGACGGACGCCCATTGTGCGTTTCTGTTCGGGCACATCGGTCGATTCCTTTTGACCCTTTCGCCCAACAATGAAACCGAAGGCCCATTTATAGTTTCACGGTCGGTCGGTCGGCTGCCGGGGCAAAGGAAGAAACGAAGCATAAATCATACACACCCCACGCCCGGCCCCACCTCGGGGGACCCAAGAATGGCGTGGGGAAAGGACTGCCGCCACAGCCATCCAGCTGTGACAGAATCCAGTGTTCCAGAGCAGACGAAGAAACGCTTTCTTCGTCCGGGTACAAAAGATAGATGTTGCACTTGCCGTTGCGGTGCCCCGCTCCCGGCCACCACGGGATATCAGCATATATCCAGAAGGGGGGTTAACGCAAGCGGAACCGTGCCGCGCCAGAATCGAACGGTAAATGCCTATAAACGGTTCAAGCGGCCGGCTCCACACCCCATATGACCGACATTCACCGATCCGGACGCGTTATTCGTTTGCTGTAACGGAACGGATTATATTGATCTCGAGCTCCCCGGGTCGCTGTGGCTGAACCGTTGTTCTGTTGATTTCGTATCAGACCCCACCGGCGCAACTCTATCTCGCGGGCTAATAAAATATGAAACAATTGGTGATCGTTGGTGACAGAACAAAGTGCTGTCCGTTCGATGGGATCCTGGCATCTGCTGTCCGCGGGGAGGCGGAAACTGCAATGAGCCATTCATAATTAGCATGGCACGATCAAGACATTCATTCGCTGGACGAAGAACTCGAGCGGGTATGATTTATGCACAGCCGGCCAGAAAACAGATGGAACTGCAAGATTCTTCGCCAAAAACGCTCTGGAGTAAGATATGAAAATGGCACACCAAATTACCGCTTTCAATTATTTGCCTTCCAGTATCTTCGTGCCGAGACGTACAAACGCCGGTGAGCAATGCTTCGAATTGTCTCGAGAAAGAACCGACCGACCGACGTACTTTGAAGTGCATAATTTTTATGTTTGTCCCGCGGACCCTTGTCGCGGACCCCGTAATGGATCGCGGACCGATAAAAACGGCGCACGGAACCCGTCGCAACCTGCCTGAATTGTGACGGAGCAGAGCGCTCGACAGAGAGATGTAGAGAGTTGAAATTAAATCATAATTACAACAAGACTCTCATTAACCATCGGAGACGGGCGGAGAGTTGTCAGATGGCGATGCTCCCGGACGGACGATGTCTCCGTTGGGTTGGATTGTCCCATTACATACACGACGACGATAAATGAGATGCTGTAGCACACGAGCAGCACGAGAAAAAGCATTATTGACCGACCGGCCAACATGGCCACCGTCTGAGGAGGTCCGTTCTTTTTTAGGTTTTCAAATTAACGGTCGAATGCGAGAGGAACAATGCGTTTTCATTAGGTAATGGAGCGATGTCATGATGTGCAACACGGCCAAACAATCCGAGTAGTAGCCGGCGCCCGTGGTGAAATTAATAGATTTTTATGACCGACAAAAACAATCGCAGCAACCACTTGCCCCCCACTGTGGCTGTATGTGTGCGTGAGCGACCGTTGCCAAGGAGAGTAATTTCGATCATTAACGCCACTTTTGCTCTATGCGCAGAGGAATGCGCTGAGCGGATTATACGGGGATCCCGTTCGGGGGGTTCGGAAACAAATGGTCCTAAATTTTGGGGTCTCCACACACGCGGGGCGCACCTTTTTGGGGCGATTATCGCCCCCCTAAATGAATTTATTGCCTCTCTCGGTTCGGTACGGGAAAAAGGCGATTCGCGGAAGCACCGGCAGAGGAGCGCAAGTCGCCGGTTGACTTCCTGTAACCGGAGCTAATTGATATCCATTGACAATCAGCTGAAGAGCCCGGCGAGCAGCGAAAAGGACACCAACCATCCTCCGTCGCCCTCAAAACGCCGTGTAGGAGAGTCACCCACCAGCGTCGTAATGGGTTAATAACAGCCCCATGAAAGCTAATTTGTGCTGATTGTATGTTTTGGCCGAGACACGAGACGAACGCCGCGCTGATTGTGCTTGGTGTGGGTGTTATTTGTCTCTATTCATCATCACCGTGCGCGGGAAGTGTCTGCGGGCCCGAGGATGTTGCACATAAAATTACTCATAATCACCGGCGTGGCCGGGGAAGAATTACGCACACGGCGCGGTTTATTTTTGCCGGGCCGAGAGACTCTAGCGAGAGTAGCGACTTATCATTATCACGTTATCGCCGTTAGTGGAGGTCAAAGTTATCAGTGTGCTGAAGTGTGCTAAGGACATCGCCGAGAGGCGAACGCGATTCGTGATTGAAACAATCAATAGTACCACTGCTGGTGCAGCTGCTGGCCAGTTACGATACATCACTAAAAACCGGTGGCCGGTAGCCGGTGGTTACGTGGTTTATTTCGCGTGACCCACTCAATCACCCCCCCGATGCCTGACCGCTACTGTTTATCTGCTTTCCTGATGGTCCGGGAAACAACTAAAAGTTGGCGAAAAGTTACGCTGGTGTGGCCACCTGACACCATTTTGGCACCAAACCGGAGTCACCGGAGTGGCGTATGGTACACGCTTCAGCGCTCGGCGCTCCGATGGGATGTAACATTTATTATCGATCACGAAACGAGTGCTCAAAAACGTTGGGCCGTTGGCAAAAACAAAATGCTGGCTGGCTGGGAGTGTTAAAAACTCGATAACACTATGGCCAGCTGAAGTGTGTTGATACACGCCACTAGCGTGCCCTCGGCCAGTGTGTTTGCCCCGGGGGTTGATGGGTTTGTTTTAACATTCAAGAGGGTGAAACGTAGCGATTTTTCGCTTAGCTTCTTTGAGATTTGAGATTTAAGGCGCTTGCAATTTTATGTTGTTCCACGAACCACTGCAAATCTGGCCCATCGTTAAAGATAAGTAGGATTCATTGGAGGGTTTAACATAAACTAACGCTTGAATTACAACGGTCCGTTAGTACTCAACAGCAGCATGAGTGTTGATGAAATTAACATGAAATCCACCATTGGCTCTAAGCATTCGCCAGGTTGAGGTGGAGTCAGGTGGCCATTCGCAAGCCACTGATTCATGCAGTTCGCGCCGCTATGAAGAGCGCGAACCTTCCGAAAGTCGGACAGACAGAAGGGGCCAACACGGTGGGGGTCTCTAAGCTGCCAGAACCGATTATCTTCACCCGAAGACGAAGATGCTGCGCGCCACCCAATTTGTTCAGCATTCGGTTCAGCTCAACCGTTTTGGCCTGAGTTTCACCCCGACCATGGTCTGGCCTTGTTCTCTGCCGCCTCGGCCGGTGGTCGATTAGAACTCTCTCATGTTTAAGTCTAAAAACAAAATTACACAAAACACAACAAAAAAAAAACGCAGGGCCACAGCGCCGCTCGCCGAGAAAGCTAATTTACGGTGGTGTCGTAATTTGCGCTTGGTTTAAAATACTTTATGAAGGGTCTCTTCTATGCCTGCTCGTCTCACTCTCTCCGTAACGGTCGGTGGAGGTCACTTCCTGCCTGCCGGTACGTGATGCAATTTGATGCACCTGATGGTGCACATTCTGCTGAAGAGCGCTCGCGCTGCTTAGAGGTCAGCTCTGTTGGCCGAAAGCCGACACCCCGGTACCTACGATACTTACCCTTACGGTGGTCCGTCTAGGGGGGAAAACCGTTGTCCGTTAGAAGCTGGCTGATCGGTGGCCACGATTACGGTTTCTTCGGCTGTCGGTGTTGAAGATAAGCCAGGTCCCACTGCTACTGTGGCGCTAACGTTCGTGCGTTCCAACAATTTTCCGCTGCAACCCGCGCTCGAAGAACACCCCGTCGGAGGGAATGCAATTTAATGCCCGCCGGCATTCGTTTGTTTTAACACGCACTCCCGCGTACCATCAGCGATTGCATCAGTGCGGCCAATCGCTGGATGAAGAGAACCTAATGAGACTCTCAACACCTCGAGCGGCGGCGGCGGAGGAATTCAATTAAGAAATGTTCCCGGTCACTTTCCCACTCGCTGGCAGAGGCTCTTCGGAGAACGTGG
The DNA here is from genome assembly GCF_943735745.2 of Anopheles bellator. NCBI lineage: Eukaryota > Metazoa > Arthropoda > Insecta > Diptera > Culicidae > Anopheles > Anopheles bellator. The sequence goes on along the minus strand of NC_071286.1, from coordinate 4,660,818 downwards.
CTTCGGAAGACCTCGAAACCCACCACGGCGAGGTTTCCAACGCGCGGTTTAAACTCCCGACACTTGCACTTTGTTCACTTGCCTGACGTCAGGCGCGATAAAGTTTACAGAAAGGTGCGAAAAGCCTACTCTGATCGCAAACCCCGTTGTACGATTCCACAACCTAAAGGGGGGGGCTCGATCGCACGATCGTCGATAGCGTACGAGGAGCGCGACTTGACTGCGTCCCGGAACCGAGTCCGACTTGCCGGACGGTGGCGGATACTTGGTGGCGGTTGCTGGTTGACCGATTGTTTCAGATCTCGGCCCTGCGCGGAGAGTTCCCTCTCGAGACGATGATCGTGAAGATTCACAGTGACGCCAGAGGGGCACGCAGCTCACAGCCTGGCCACCGAGAGCGTGCGAATGTAATACCAACACACCACATTGCTCTCGGAGTGCATGCGGTCAGCGGACAATAAAATGATGTGCATGTGAACCCTATTGTGTGGCCTATAGGGTGACCCAGCGAGTGTTTAAATTTTACAACATTTAGTAAAACTTTTGACATTTGCAAAATGGGAAGCTATGCGGTTGCAGACAATTGGAAATATTAAAAATATGTTCGTCGTGCAAGAGAAGCCAGACTGTTTGTGAGAGACTGTTTGGTGAGGATTTTGGTCTGGTTTTGGCTTTTTCTTCGAAAATGAAGAAGGCGCAGCCCTATAGTTGTATCCTTCTCTCTCTCTCTCTCTCTCTCTCTCTCTCTTTTTGTCTCTCTCTTGACCGAGATCGAGGAGATAGGAGGCTGTGGCGAAATCTCTCGCTGGCCAATGTGTGGTTAGGAAAGCCGAGACACTAGAGCCGTGGAGAGGCTATCTACTACCCAAAGAGGACCACTAGAGGCACTGGTGCGTGATGCGTCGGTTTTGGGCCATACACACTTTTCGGTTGCGCGAAGAAGCTCTCAGCAGCCCATTGGCCCAATCTGGTCACATTGACCAACGGCGCAAAGTGACGTGTGCACCGTACCGTGATTTAAAATGCACGTTGCATCCAACCGTGGTCCAACGGCTGAAACGAGTGTTTGTCATGCGAATTAGAATGATTCCGAGCAGCCCACGTCGTCGTTAGAAGGCCCCTCGGGACACGGAAACAACATCCGACGTCGAACGACGCAAATCTAGCCTATTAATGGTGGGGCTACAATTTGCTGTGCCGATCGTGGATTGATTTTATTTATAAACGGGACCCGTCGTACCCTATGCGATGCAGGAAATGACGTTGGCCAGCCTTCAACGGAGCCATCACGGACACACTGCCCCGTTGACAGGTCAAAGATGCAGTTAAATCGGTGGAAGGGCACACGGCCGTTATCAGTCCCATCACTGAACGGAACTAGTTATGGTTCCGACCACGGGGAGCCGGCCGACTGGCACGTGTGAAAAATTCCATAAACCGACGGTGCCGGGATCGGGGCCGGGATTGTTTTGAGCGTTACGCGTGAAAAAGCCGGTCATACTCGTTGTCGTCGTCGGTCGCTTGCACCACGCCGGGCCCGGTGGCAACATCGGGTAACGGGTTGGCAGAGCGTGACGCGGCGCGCCGCGTGGTTCGGACTCGTTCGGAGCGCGTGCCCTTGAGAGGGCCGCGATGTGGGCGATCGCGCCACCGACTGGGGCGGCCGGGCGTGGTCCTCCGGTTGCCGTCCGTAATCGGCTTTAGCTCCGGTCAGCGTCAGCGTCGTGTGCCGACTGTTGCAGCGCTCTGGCATTGGCATTGGCCGGCGGCCCCACCACGTGGAAGGTAGTTGCCGCTCTCGCGTTTACCGGTTTTACCTGTTTTTCGTACCGGGCGCCTTGGACGAGGTGTGGTGCTCGATTCGATGACAACAGTACCGCGTGGCTTACGTCCTGCCGACCGGAAGCCATCCGGAAAGGGTACACGATGGGTGTCTAGTGTCCATCCGTGGAGACGAAGCATCACCTAAGCTGATTATCAATTTGCTTTGCTCAGCCCCACAATTGAAGTGTAATCCTATTCCGGTTCTGTTTTGTGTGTGGAATAATTGGACACTCCGTAGTGGCTTAGCACCGTGCTCAGACACCAGTAACGCGGTGTGAAGATAATGAACCGGGGCGAACTGGAGTTCCGTTATCATCTTAATTACGCGTTGCGCAACGATGTGTTTATCCAAAAACGACCATCCAAACAAGTGTCCCCAGGAGGTGATAAGACGTGGCCCATCCGGGGACAAACAAGAGGCAGAATTATTGCGAACTCACCGAGGCTCGGAGGCCACCATGGTCCGGACGATTAAAAGATGAAATCAATGTGCCACGTGTTGGCCCCATTGGCGACTGTAAACAGTTCGTGGAAGTTGCCATTTCGCGGTCGTCTAATGCGTAACACCGGACGGAAAACAACCTGGCAAACACAGCGTCGGTAATGACGGCTTCGGAAAATTCTGTAAGCCAGTCCCTTCGGGGAAGGCTCCAGTGCGGGGAAATAATAATTCTTTCGAGTTAATCTTCATGAAAGCTACTGAAATGATTGACTAGAACTGACCATCAGAATAGCAAATGCAACGGAAAGAGCCATCACTTCGGTGGATCCTATTCAGCAATTTCTGGATGTGTTTTCGACAACTTTTGAGTCCTTTATTGTGGCGCCTTTGTTGGTGTCTCGCATATTAAATAAACACACGCAACTCGCGAAGTGACACTTATAAACCTCGCACTTGGCGCACGGAACCTTCCTAATGCAATAAGCGTCACTCGCTCGCGCTACGGCTCCTTTCTTTGATCTTCGGGACCAAGGTTGGTTGGATGCCAGGGACAAATTTCAGGTTGAGAGGTCACTCGGTTCCCCCGGAGGCTTCCGGCAGAGGCCGCATTTTCGTCGCATATTTTTCCCTCGAGATTGTCAATTATGCGTCATCGCCCGGGTGACGGACCACGGGATTCGCCCGTTCGCCGCTCGTCGTCGTTGTTGTTGGCAACAGTAGCTTATCACCGCGGTCAGAGTCCACCGAGCCCGGTAAGGACACAGGACCTTGTAGCGAATACCGGGGAAAAATAAATAAATCATTTATATTTCGAAGATGGGCCTCCCGACGATGGAGGAGCGCGTTCCGCGTGGTGTCTCCGTCGACTGGTCGACAAAAGAGGAACCGGAAAAACCCGAACCGAAAAATAGGATGCCAGCTTGTGAGCGCGCGAAACGCGAAAAATGTGGAAAATGAAATTGAATATAAATTACAGGATTTACGACGCAAACGAACGCACAGCCGGGGAGATTAGTATTTGCCCGTCCTGACCCCTCCCTTTGGAGCGCTCAATAAGAATAACATAAAAATAGAAACATCGCTGGGCTGCAGCGGCAGCGGGTTTGTGAAAAATGGGGGTCCACTTTTTTGGGTGTTCCTGTTCTACGCCAAAAAACGGACGACGGTCCCTGATTGAATATCGAAACGGTTCCGAGGCCGAGGCGAGGCTTGTTGTGTCTTCGCACAGTCAGTTAGCACCAGCGCCGGATGTTCCGGGCGGTTGACACGCGCCCTTCCCCGGAAGAGCGCTAACAACGGCCAGACGGACCAACGATCTAATAGGATTTTCCGATCGTTATTTTCTATTTTTCGATCGATCGAAGAAAGCGCTGTAATTGAAGATTCGGTTGCCGACGGCAACTGGTTCGCTGCCGGACCCGGACAGCAACAGTTACTGGCCAAAGGACGACCCCACTGTGTTTGTCGCGGGGACGCGGTTCTGCGAACGCCGTACAAATGAGACACTAAATATGCGAATAATTGGGCAAAAGGACGAATGGCCGCGCGACGAATCCTAAATAAAACGAACAGGGAAACAGCGCATTGTTTGTTTGTTCGATTGGTGGTGTTCCACGCAATCTGTCATCGGTTCAATAAATATGGTTCCGGGGCCGCCGCCGTCGGACCATTTGCTCCAAATCCCCTGACAACCAATTATCGGGTATTTAGGGGCGAAGTTTGAACGAACGAAGCACGGTGTTCTTGGAATGCAAAGTAAATCGATTTGATGGCACCTTTCTTGCGCCCGAAAATGGTGTTTGGTACCAAATTTTGGGTCCACGAACCACGTATTACCCCGGTGCCGGTTGTTCCCCAAATGACCTTTGGTTCAGCGCTCAAATCAGGTCCCCAATGGGCCAACGGGGATTTCTGCATTCCCGAAGGAGTGATGAAAACGCTAACGAGCTTTGCTTCAAAACGACGTAGCGAAGTTATTGTTCCGCAATGGTGGATCCACTTTTTGAATAGTCCCCCCTGGGCCGCTGCTGGAACTTATTGAAAGTTTGTTTTCATGGCGATGAAAACAAAAGACGGACATTCGGTACATATCTACGGAATTTTTTCAACGTTTTTGTTTTCTTTGCATGTGTTTCGATTAAATTAAACATTTTACGTATAATACACGCGTTCAAGTATTATCGCCTATTGTATTGTATAATTATTATCCTCGAAGTCTTTATTTAAAATCATACAAACTTTTGATACATCCTGATTTTTTTTCTTCTTTTTAAAATCGTACGCAACGAGAAAGTACGCAGCCATGGTGAACTTCTTGCCTATGCGATGCAAATAGTCTACATTCAGGCGCACCTCATGTTGCGCGGGAAGCGGATCGAGAGTTCTTATTTGTGCTGTAAAAATGAACATTTTCCATAGTTTTACGAGTTTTAGGTTTGTGGATGCTTCACGTATCCTCCATTCCTTTGGAATATCTTCTTCCAAAACAGACAGTATGGGTCTAATCCTCTTGCACCCTAAGAAACCGAGTACCGAGTGCGTCTGTTATCAGCTCAGCGAATAATGCGTTCTTTATCGACAGTTCCCTGGCCGTGTTTGTGGCAGTGTGTGGCACACTCCGAGAGGGGCATAATTCTTCGTATCGTCTCCTTCCCGTATGTCAACGAGCTAATCGGCTGACTGTTAGACCGGCCGAGTACGGTTGTCGTGGAGCTACACTTAACACGGCTAGTTCTGGTGCAATCCCCCAAAGGCTTAACTTGTTGTCGTGATGGTGTCGTAATTGCGAATTGTCCAGCACAGACTCTGAACGTGTTCATTGCACCTTAAAGACGGAGATCCGTCGCAGTCAGCCAGTGGAAAGAAGTGACATTTATCTTCTGGTCGTCCGACATTAAAATGTTCGTTCACAAACAGTAATCGATCAAACGATCGTGCGTTTTTAGAGTAATATTTTTTATCTTTCTGCTCGATTGTGCTCGAAATTGATTATCACACCGCATCGCGCGTGATTAAATAATAATTGTGGTTTCTATTGATTCGGTTTCGCCCCTTTTTGTCGCTCGATTCGATGAAGTGCAGCTAGTCCGAAGTGCGATACACTAACCGTTTGTTGTATCGGTTTTTCGTATTGTTTTTATATCCCCCACGCGCGGTGCACTTTTGATGAATACGTTGTGCGGAGAGCACGAGAGACAAATAAAAACGCGACCCCAACGCAGAAACGCAGTAATTGCATTTAATTACGTCGGTTTTGTTCCCTAAAAACACGCCGCCGCCACCGCACCGACTTTTCGCGGTCGGCCAGTCGGACCTCCGGTGTATTTGTTTCCGCTAATTGAAAACGAAATTGATCAGCACTGATTGCAGCAGCACCGACCGGCCGGAGGTTATGCCGGCGCTAATCAAATCGAAGCCTGCGGCCACCACACAGGCCGGTCTGCATTTGACAGCGCTTTGCAGCCATTTGGCCGATTATGGAGCGTTCCAAACACACGTTCCTGTGCATTGTTTCCGGTGGCGGAAAAAAAGTCCGGAAGCCGAACGAAAGGAAAGTGGAAAGAAAATGGTCGAAAACGAATGGCCGGCGTGAAACGTCACGTTTCCGGGTTTTCCTCTGTCCGCCCAATAATCGCGTCACAATGATTCGATTCACTGCCGGTGACAGGCTGTCAATCAGTCCGAGGGCGCCACGCCGCGATAATTTCGATGCTGATTGCTTGTAATCTAATTTGTTTCCAATTTAGCTCAATGCAGACCCCCCGGCGGGTCGGATGTGATTAATTAACAAACAAAATAACCGCTGCCACGTCGGGCGTTCTGGGTGCACTTTTGAGCGAATTTAATCTCTAAAAAAACAGATACCATCAGCCTTAATTTCTTACCCCGCTCTCTCTCTCTCTCTCTCTCTCTCTCTCTCTCTCTCTCTCTCTCTCTCTCTCTCTCTCTTTCTCTCTCTCTCTCTGTCTCTCCCATACAGGACACAGCAGGCGGCGGACGGCTTCGAAATGCTCTCGAGGGTGATTAGTTTGGATGAGGTTGTTAAAACATCAATCGAAACATTCCGCAACACGTTCGGTGCCGAGCCGGACCTGGCCGCCTGCGCTCCCGGGCGGGTCAATCTAATCGGCGAGCATGTCGACTACAACGGTGGCTTCGTCCTGCCGATGGTAAGTAGCCGTCCAGTCTGCAGCGCAACCGGTGGCCGATGAGGTGAATTTTTGGGGCGGTTGTTTGGGCGCTCCGGCTCTCCCAAACCGTAGTAGGCGGAATGTTTCGCATCGGAAAAACCCTTGTATGTGACCCGACCCGGATGGTCAGCTGGACGGACGGACCGAGCGGGTTCGAACAGGTGCGACCCGGTCGATGATGATGGGATGGTGTACCGTTTAAATCTGAATGTTCCTGTAGTTCCGGGACGCCTCAAGTTGGACACCGCTTTCGTGTCGAATTACAGGACCGCTGTGGCGCGCAGTTCAAATCATCGCCCCCAGATCAGGGCCCAGGTGTAATTAGTTGAACGATGATTGCCTTTCCGGTGGGGCAGTTGACTGGATATTCATCGTGGCGGTCTTTGATTGGGAAAATCGAAGCAAAATGTTGATAAAGCGAAATTAATAACGACGGTTTCCGGGAAGACCGGATCGTGTGTCACCAGTGGATGCAGCGCTCCGGGAAAATTGCCGTTTCCGGTTTCAACAGGCTTCAGCCTTCAAAGTGGGCACCATTTCGGGCCGCAATTCGATGCGATTATTAACGATGTCCCGCTCGCCGTGATACATCTGTCAACAAGCATGTCACAAAAGCGAAACCAACGGGCCCGTTGTGATGTTGTAAAACAGTTAAAACCCGGACCCCGCCGGTGGTTTCTCTCAACTCGGTGGGAACCTCGTCATTGAAATCGATTTATCAATCGACGACGACGGAGGCCCGGTTGGTGTTATCGGTATATGGTCCCCGCCATTTATCGACAACCATTTCGGGGGGTCGGCTGTTGGCGTTGATTAAAGAATAACACTTGTTGGCGCGCACTTTTATCGCCGCGGAAGACGACGCCATGCTTTCGCTGACAGGCGAACAACGCGGACATGCGTTACGGCTTCCGGCGTAACCGGGTGTCCTACTGAGGATCCGCAAACATCATAAAGGGGTCGGGGTTTCGGAGGAGATACAACAACAGTGGAGTGATGTTTGGTGGAGGGCATCACTCAGGGTTAAGACAAACGGTGATGGGCAAACACTTCAGATTCTTTACTCATTTTCTCGTGTGTTTTTATGGCCCTTTACGCTGAAAGCTTTACGGGGTGCCTATGGGATCCGGGATCCGATTGATTTTGCAGTAGAATCCCCGTTACGACGCAAGGTGACGATTATGGCAGGATTAGAGACTCTGGGAGTGATACGGATTGAGAGGCGATTTTTTTTCAACGACGAAAACCGCGTTAAGGGAACAGATTCTAGCGAAATGTTCTCGGTTTGACCGATTTGAAGACACAACTAGAACATTTATCATCGATTATCCGAAGGGTTGTGAAAAATCTAGCAAGTAATGGGAATCGTTGACCTCATTAGGTATGGCTTTTGAAATATTAAATAGCGTAAGTAGATCGTTATTCGATGTTAAAATTAAGAAAGCAATCTGAACGGTCGATCCGGTTGACGAACCGGTTCAACTGCACGAAATGGTTTGGAACCGGTTATCGAACCGAATTAGTTTGGAACCGACTCGGAATCTGATTCGGATTTTTACCACTGTCAACGGTCCTTTTCATGGTCGATTGTTGGGTTGGATCCAATTGAACCTCCATCAAGAGAGGGTTTTCCTTTACCGGACATTTGTCGTAATCAAAGCGCAAAGTATGCATTGGACAGTCGACTCCGGACATTTTATTAAAATTTGATTCGACCGCATTTAGTAATATTGCTGCTCGTAGTCCCCCCGTTTGGAGGATAAAATTTCGCGGAATACGGATTATGCAGCGCAAGGCTCAAATGCAACCGAAAGCATCCGGCCTCGACGTGGACCCACATTCTTCTCCCATGGCCTGTACTAAAAATTTCTGTTGACTCCACGTACGCATGCATCGAATGTTTATTAGAAAATAATTAATTCTTGCGGGCCTTCCTGCTTTGCGCGACCACCAAAAACGCGAGCCCCCGACCTGCGGACGGACAGGGGCGTGTTTCGGAACCTAAGCCTCCCAAGCGTGGCCACTAATTGTTTGCTACCATTAATTCCGCCCTTTCCACTCTCTCTTCGTTCCCCCCGTTTCGCAGGCACTGCAGATGGCCACGGTGATCGTCGGGCGGCGAAACGGGACCGAGTCGACGTGCGACGTCGTTACCTGCACCGACGGCTGCACCCAGGAAGACGCGAAGCGGGCCCAGTTCAACAGCAGCAGCATCGCGAAAGGATCGCCCAAGTAAGGATCACCACCGAAAACGAGCTGCAAGGCGCGGACGAGAGGTCGCAGTTCCCCGGTGCCACCTATTTAAATCACCCCGGCGGAGCCGGCGTTTGGCTTTCGGGCCGCCGGCCCCTGGCCGGAACGCGTGATAGTTAATTAATTAGACGCCGTCGCGCTCGCCCCTCATTTGCATACACTCGCCGGTCGGTGGCCGGTCCTGGCCGGCTCTCGATCATAAACGCATTATTTACAGCCCCTGGCCAGGAGCAGGCGCCAGGCCGGTTCGGTTTGCATTGCAAAATGATAGCAAAACATAAAGCATGCCCACAGCAGGGGACGTGGGTCTGTGGCCCCCGGGTGGAGCGATGTCGGGGCGGGGCCGGGACGACGACAGGACAAACATCCTGCCGCGGCACACACATGTCCGGTGCGTGTGAAATTCCGCACTGCAGTAGCCGACCGCGCGCGACCGAGCACCGGTTGTGGGCGATGCTGGTCCTCTCACCGCGAGGACATGTTCCATGAGAGTACACCCCCCCCCCCCCCCCCCGGAACCCGTTCTGGTTCCGCCGGAGTTGTTAAGCACCCCGAAAACGCACCATCGAACCGGAGCATCCACCGGGCCAGTGGGGGCCTTCCTTCCGTGTTCCGTTCCGGCATCTTTTTTTTTTATCCCGGTGGTCGTTCTTTCCGCCCGGAAAAAAGAGCGCTCATCCCACATCCTGCTCGCCTGCGTGTATGTGGCATGTTTCTTTTAATTTTAAATTCCCCATCGCCGAACCCGGGCTTCATTTTCATATTCATGTATTTAAATTAAATAATACGACATCAAAACTCGCGGAAAATTCGCTCTCGCATAATGAATTCGCTTCGGCATTCGCGGGTGTGGCGCTATTGGCCGTTCGGGTGTATAATTCAGGTCCAAAGTTTCCTCTTATCGGCCACCGAGAGTCCGGATCCCTAAGCGTGTCCGCGCACACCCTTGTACTTAGCGCCGCGTTAGCCCCTTCGCTTGGTGTTAAGCGCTGTGGCCACCCGTTTTTTTTTTTCAATCTCCATTTGCTTGTGTGCTGTTAACCCGGTGAGGTTTGGTGTGTTTTATGCTTATATCCTGCCGCAAGTTGATTAATTTTGGCGCGTGTCCGCATCGGACCTTCGATCGGATGCGGCTGGACCTGCATTGGACATTGGGGATGAATGATTTGATTAGGTGCGAGAGAGTGTCCCGCGGGTCGTAATGCCCGTAAGTGGATTGGCCCGGCCGGGCTCACAGAGGGCGCGAATAGAAGCGATTATCTGCGATTAAGCTGGCACCGGTGGAATCTGTTTGTTAATACGAGATGAGCAGCTGGCCATCGGCCACCCGTGTGTTAGGGATTTTCTGGTACACGCGCAAGAGTTGTGTTTCTTGTAATGAAAATAAATTAGAACAAGACCACGAGTCTCGAGATCGCGTGGATAATTCGTTCGCTCTTACCGGGACTTACCAGGAGAGTGTTGAGTTGAATGTTTCCCTATCCTTCAGTTGCTTCGGTTTACAGCTTGTTCCAAATCTAAAAGCCAATATTAAAAACTTCAGCAGAACTGCTCTCTACGCATCATTTGGCTTTAAAAGCATTTCCCCAATTATTAAAAACAGTTTTCGTCTCTAAAACCCCAAACTTTACGGTACTCGAAACTGCTCGAATCGGCGAACATGAGGCTCGTAGTCAGGCTCGTAAGATTCCATCAGAGTAAGCAATGCTTAAGTGATCTCGAATGATTAGTTGTGCAAAGCTACAAATTTCTCCCATCTCTCTGGTAATTCGTGAATGCCACGTCAAAAGAATGCTTCATCTTTTGAAGCAAACCTATTACTGAATCCAATTTTGACTCCCTCCTCAAAGGAATCAAAGCGCTGCTTAGCCAATACGTATCTCATCGATGAAAATGCATAATAATCGTAAGGGCCCAAGTCTGGTGAATACAGCGAGAGGGAAAGCAGCTCCCAGCCAATTGCTTTACCAACACGTCATTTTTAGGCACAAAAGTCGACACAGTTTCGACACTCTTTAAAGATAAGTTGCAAATTAAATTTTGTGTTTCGACATGAAATCATTTTCCTGATATACAAACAAGGTTATGTTGCCAAAAAGCATAATTGGGAAGACCAAATCAACAAGTTTGTCTCTATTTTCTCGCTAATGCTCCGTGTCCTTAATTGGTGCTTATGTAACATAGAATATTCACAAGGTTTGTTGTGTTGACAGCTACCGAAGCTATTGAAGCATCTTTTTCTAAAGGAAAATTTAGAGAAGACGAGACCGACCGACGAGATTGACAAGTCATTCGGTTTCATGCGAGTCGCAATCATCAAACAGCAGCATTCGATTGTTTTAATAGTTTTCATGGCAACAAATTAGAAAGCATCATTTAAAATTGGAAGCCCCGGACTAAAAAAGTAGTTTGAACGCGAACTCTGCATTGAGGAAACCTTTGTCTGCTTGCATTTATTCGCTAGGAGTTCGCGAGTACATATCAACAAATTTGGAACGTTTGAGTGAAGAATTCAAATTTCAGTACTTTATGCGGCTTATGGTCACCGATGGGTGGTATGTGTTTGGCTCGGTTTGGTTCGTCAAAATGGTCAGAGCCCGGCGCAGCACCGCATTCGCAGGCTGCTGGACGCCGAAAAAGGACGACGACAAATAATTGACTTTTCCGAGCAGGGGACGGGAATCGGGCGGAGTTTGTGACGGAACTTCACATGTAAAGCCAAATGGGGTGGCCATAAATTTGGTCCGGTTCCGCGGATGGCTGGGATTGCTTTCTGCGAAGCAACGGTAACGTTTCCATGTCGCGCCGTTCCGATTGAACTAATTTGCGCGGGGCTCGGGCCGAGCGAGTTAATTGCATTTATAATTAGCAAACTTCAACCTGTGGCGTCCGGCGCTGGGGTACCAACCTGGTGCGGCCTTCGCTGTGTTGTGTAATCACTGTGCGTTGGCAGGTGGTGAACCGTTTTTGCAAACGTAATCATCATAATTGGGCGTACTGGTCCTGTGCCCGAGGGGGGAGGGCATCGGGTTCTGGCAAGGATCTTTTATTTCACCCGGCTGGCTGCAGCTAATCGGTGGCCACGGTGCGCGACCAAAACCCCGCGATGGGTTCTGGGCAACGCTAATTTCGACGCTGGAATGTAACTTGAACCGGTGGCGCGAATGATTGATCGGGGGGCGATCGGGCCGGGTTCGGTTTTTCGTGCACGATCCGCCTTTTTGGATTTAATTGGATTCCCCGGTTTCCTGGGCTCATGGTTTGGAATTTTCGTCGAATGATTTTCCAATCAATCCATCATGGTGGGAGCTGGCCTCTGGCTACTAATGGTTCGGGCTCTTCTCGCTCTCCGCGCTCAACAGATGGCTCAACTACGTGAAGGGTGTAATGTTCCACCTCCGGCAGCCGGTGCCGGGCTTTGACGCGGTCATCCACACGAACGTTCCCGTCGGCAGTGGGCTTTCGAGTTCGGCCGCCCTCGAGGTGGCCACGTTAACGTTCCTGGAGCAGCTCACCGGCCAGCAGTCGGCGAGGTGAGTACGGTGGTCCCGACCGATGGCCGGTTTGATTAGCGTGTCGATTAATTTTTGTACCCTTTTCCGATAGTGTGGCCGATGCGGCCAAGATCTGCCAGCTCGCGGAACACACGTTCGCCAATGTGCCCTGCGGGATCATGGATCAACTGATTGCGATCGGTGGCCGAGCCGGCCACGCCCTGCTGATCGATTGCCGGTGAGTATCGTGTCTCTCCGAAGTGACCGAAGTGTTCTCGGAGAGAATATCGTTCCCGTCTAAGAGAGTTCCGATGGAATGGTGGAAACGATTTGTGAAAAGGATTCAGTCAACATCCGGAGGGACCTCGGTAGCAGCAGTTCAGGACCCCAGTCCGTAGCTAATGATAATTAACTTTAGTTCATAATTCTATTCAAATTTTCAGTTTTTCTTAAGATTACCCCTTTTTGCGTCTCTCTCTATCCATACATCGCTTCTCGGTGGTGGTCGATCCTTTTTGGGCTTTCTCCGGCGCATTATTGCCTGCAATGTATTTTAAGATACAGGTTGAACCTACGCGATTTTAAAATCTGTTTGGGATTTGTTAGAAATCGTCGTTCGATCGATTCTCGATTCAGCTTTACCCAAGTTAGAAGTCCTACAGAAATGAAGAACTAGTGAGCAAGAAATGGCCAATCGGGAAAACAGAAGCGTCCAAGCATTCGGAGAACGGTCCGATATTTTCCCAACTAAATCAAAAAGGATTTAATTCCATCATCGCCACTCTAATGGAGATGTTTATTACTTTGCTTTCGGTCCACGGGTCTTTAAGGGCCGGATAGCTTCATTAAGGGCCGGATGCTGACCTGTGCCAAACCCTGTGAAAGAGCTAATGGTTCTTACACTTTCGCACTTATAATTTTAACCGATCCGGGCTGGCCGGTGTTTGTTTTGCTTACTTTTAGCCGAAAATTCATCTACTGCAAATAACCGCCCAAGGATCAACCGTTCCGGTTCCGGACAGGAACGTAATGTTGGTCCAGTGGCTCCGGCTCGCCGTTGGTCCGTTGTTGTGACGAGAAATTAGCTCACCGACACCCAAGGCAGGCTGCAGCCATTCTGTTGGTCCCCGTCGGTCGCTCGGTCGGTCGGTCGATCGGGTTAATTCTCTTTTAAAAGCACCGATTTACCGCTGAGCGGAACAGAGCTGAAGCTTGGTCCGTGCCGTGGTCATCAAAATTCGACTGGATCAAGGGGGCCCAGGTGACCAGGGCCGGGTGCGTGTGATGCATATCTCTTTAATTAAGGTGCACCGAGTCTGCGAAAGCCTCTGACAGGTACTCGTCTCCGGCGTCACGGCCGTCGTCGTCCTGTCGGCTTAACGTTCGGATACGAAATCCCGAGTCCCGTTCCAAGAACTTCTGAAAACACTCATCTGCGTCTCTCGGCTGGCTGGTGATGTGTGTCACGTGTGCCCTCAGCTCATTGCGGGTTTTAGGGAAGGTTGGGAAGGACGCCGACCCCGCCCCCAGGAAGCGTTCAGGCTTTGTCAGATGCCCACATCGCTTCCGAAAACTTCCGGGGTCCATCCTGGACGACGATGTTCTAGTGTGTCTCCGTGTGTCTGTGTTGCATCCTTTTGCGACCCGGAGCTTTCGGTGGATCCGGTTCGAACGATTTAGCTCGTTGAGTGCCAGTAAAGCGTAAAATGCAGGACAACTGGGCGGGCGGCCGAAGGAAGGAAGGGACACTCAGGATGCGTTACTAATCCTTTCTATATCATCAGCCCTGTTGTCAGCTGGACTGGCGCCGGTGACGGCGGCGGCGGTCCAGCTGAACGGGTTTGAAGAAAGGACATTCTTCTGTTCGATCACCGGGCCAACGGCATTTGGCTTAAGGCGAGTGGTTATGTTGCCGGGGATTAGACAGAGAGAGAGAGAGAGAGAGAGTCGGAGGGAGCTCAGCGGCGGAAAAGGGATTTCCGATGGGTCCGGCAGCAGCAACGACAGCAGTAGAATGTGGCTCAAAGTCGTGGTCGGAAGTCGGTGGCGGGAATTGTTGAGGAATACATTATCGGGCCGGTGTTTGTTTGTTCATTGTGCTTGACACGCCCGGGACGTCTCGGGACGCCTGGCAATAGTAACGCCCGAGCAAAGTAATGAAACAACCAGACTCACTGTACGCCGTGCTCCTTGTTTTTATCGTTTAGTTCTTATAGACTTAAAATACCTAATAAGTTCTAAAATCTATTCGGCCTTTTTAACCGATCGTTTCATATTTTACCATTTTAGTTTCGGGGATTATTTCAAAACCCCATTTCGTCCCGGTGTAGGTCACTGTGTAGAGAGTTTGAAGCTCACCTTCGGTGCGATCTCATCAAGAGCCATAATCTTTGGCCGGACCGGACATGCCTGAGAAAGCATTCATCTGCATCCCGGTGTCCCGGTGGCCTCTGCCCCCCACCATCTGCCCCGTTCGGTTTCCGAGGCGGACAATTTGTCATATCGGTGTTATCTTCCTTCCGGTCCACCCGGGTCTTTTCCCCGGAGGCCATCGCCTCACACACACACCCACGAAAGGTGTCGACTAAACGAGGGCCCGAGAACTTCGTGGAATGCTTCTCCTCGAGTTCCAATCCATCGCCATACGAGCCGGGCACCGGGCACAGAGAAGGGGGACAGCAGCCTGGCAACCGGATCTCCGGAGTCGAGTGGCACACAAAACAGGCTGCGAGACCCAGACTGCACTTTCCGGTTCCGGCCCGGGCAACAAATTATTCCTTTGATTAGTGACGACACACACGCACGGACACACGTGATATGGGGGAACGGGAAACCGGAAATATGAAACATACCATTGCACCTTCCGCCCGGGGCCGGGCACGGGCATGACATTTGACGCTTGACGTCCGCTGCAACAACGCATTTTCGCGCGTTGGAAGCTACAAATTACGGTGGAGTGGATTCCTGGGCACGTGTGGATGGTTTTACGGTTCGCTTCGTTCTATAATTTGCAGACTCGGTGGGTGACAATTCGATATGCGCCAAGATGTCACCAAGTATTTTCGTGATTTCTCCTCGACCTTTGTGGGTCGGGGATCCCGATTCCCGAAAATCAGAAGGCTCCTCTCGAAAACTTTCAAATGGCAACCGGTAATAGGAGACCATAGGGAAGAACTTCCGGTGTAAAAGCACGCCTAGCGACCTCTATCGTTCGGTTGCAATTTTAGGGCCCGTTTGAAGAGTGAAGCTTATACTCGCGAGAGGTCGCGAGTGTAGCTGCGCCAAGGACGCCATCTACGCTCCGGTGACGGTACTATGGCGCTCTCTCCTTGCCTCATGTGTTACGTTAACCTGTTAACCCTGTGTTTTGGCCTCCTATTTTTCCGGAAAAAAAAATCACACAAAATTATAAAGTAATAACGATGCCGGAAAAAAATAAGTTTCAGACGTTCTCCCGTTCTTCGGTGGTTGAAACACTATCCTGAAATCGGCGTGGCGCAGTGCCCTTTCAACTCCAGCTTACCGGATTCGGGGATCGGATGAATAATTAGCCTCGCAGTGGTGGTGAAACCACAGTTCTCCCACCGGCGGATGGGGTACCAATCTGCTCCTGAATCGGTCGGAGCTGTGGTTCGAAAAAAGTTTACCATGCCAGCCAGCAGCTTGCATTCTGTATCCCGATCCGGTCGGTGGGTTCGGGAGAGCCGCAATTATTTCCCCTAGACCGTAACGTGCCAACAACACCGCCCCGGTGGATAGCGAGGATAAAACCGTGAAATGTGAACCGTCTCCGCCGCCGCCGCCACCGCCGGAACACCCGGATGATAGCACGTTCGCGCGGCGCGGGGCACAGATTCACGAGTTTTGGTTTCTCGGCAGCTCGGTCGGGCGGAAGATTTTTTAACGACCCACTGAGCACGAGGAGCACCTGGCGCGGAAGGTTGGGTTGGTTTTGGGTAATTTTCTCACATCGTGGCCCAGATTCGCAATCCATTTCGCTGGAACTTTGTTGTTCTAGCGCACTCTGTTATTGCTCGCGCTGTTGCCACGAGTCCATTTTATCCATTTTAATCGCCGTCGTAGGAAGATCGTAAAATCGGTGCTCGATTGGCTTTTGCGTGGTAGAAGTTCCGCCGACAATCCGTCGAACATTGTACATTTCATCGGGAATGTGTGAATGGTGGTGTTAAAACTGTAACTGACTTCCGTTTCGACCCCGTTTATACTCTGCAGCTCCCTTGACACGGTCCCGATTCCTGTCGAGGCTCCCGAGCTGGCGGTGTTGATCTGCAACTCAAGCGTGAAACACGAACTGTCGTCGAGCGAGTATCCGGTCCGGCGGAAGCAGTGCCAGGACGCGCTGAAGTTGATGGGACTGGAGAGCTACCGGGACGCCACCCTGGACCATCTGAAAGGTGAGGCCGGTGATATTGACGTGGCACACATGGAGCTCTCTAAACTCTTACAACTTTGTCCACAACATTTCCCGGTCCCACGCGTCGCGCACGATCCCTATTACCGACACCTGACGCCGGATGTGCTCCCGATCGCCCAATTTCTGGCCTGCCGAAATCTCAGCTCTCGAGAATGCGAATGAAGTGCTCGTGCGTCGGGCTCGCCACGTCATTACGGAGATCCAGCGCACTACCGATGCGGCCGAGGCACTGAAGGCGAACGACTTCGTTCTGGTAAGTGGGGAGCTAATGTAGCAATGGAATTACCTCTAAAACGCACGTGTCAGTGTTCGTGGAAAACTGTGAAACGATTTCCTAGAAACCGCCAATAACCGCTGTACGGTGCAGGTGCAGGAAAGCAGCCTCGGTATCGTTTTTTGAGGTCTGACAAACGCGGAACCGCCGTTGGGTTCTACGTTGGGCTGGCAATAGCTGGCAGCTGGTGCTGCTGCCGTATTTAAAGTACCTTTCACGGACTACGAAATCTGGCTAAATTGGATGCTGGCATGTAGTTGGTCACAAAATATTAGGTTGGCTAAAAAGAAATCCATTTGTTTCTCGGTAGATGGCTTTACTGATCGATATCGCAATTAGTTGAAATTTTGGTTTCATCGACCCGTTTCAGTTTTTTTTATGTTAAAAATGCACCTCGCACAGGCAGACACGTTGTCGAAATTTATTTATTTATTTATTTATTTGTTCCAAAACAGGCAATGGGCACAAATTGCTTAGTTGCCAGAATTAAGATAAATGACCTAGCCTAACCTAAGCTAACCTAAGCAAACATACAAATTGAAAAAAGTCCTAACAAACTGTCCAACGGCGAAACGCAGAGAAAAGTACGTAACCAGACATTAAAAGGAGACGAAGTCGAGGATGTTGCGACACTGACGGAGAGACATGTTGTAGTTAATCTGGGACGAACACAGGTTGTAGGTTCGGCACATAGACAATAGAGGATCATTGTAACAGGCAACGGTGCTGCGGGAAACAATTTTTAACTCTATGTTATATCTTCGTCTCATGTAACGAGCCGGTACAGATAATTGAAGTTGTGACAAGAAATTGTCGATAAAATCATAGAAATAATCAAAGTTGATCAGCATTTTAGTAATCAGAGTATTGACCAGGAGCTAAAGATCGACCATAGATCAGTTTTAAGCCATTTGAGCAAAGGACCGAAACGGTGGCCAAACTACCAGCAAGGTGCTCCTGTGTATTAGGTGGGACTTGCAGGGAATCATTCATTATGAGTTGCTTCCATACGGGAAAACACAAAATTCAGATCGCAACTCAAGGCCACACACTTCTAAGGTGACTCGCCAGGTCCAGGAGCTTTGTTGGGAAGTTTTAATGCATCCAACGTATAGTCCGGAGGTTGCACTAAGCGATTATCAGCTTTTTCTTCCTGAGCGATAAGAAATTGAGATCAAGGGAAGATTGTGAAAATAGATTGCTAGAGTTTTTCGCCAGTAAGGACTAAGGAGAGGGAATTGTGAAGCTACGTCGGAATCGTAACTTCACAATTCACGTAAAAACAAATCGATTTCTTTTTAGTCTCTCAACGTAATATATTGAGATGTAGTTAATTTTTTCTCTCTCTCTCTGGTTATCCTCTCTCTAACAGGTGGGCCAACTGATGACGGAATCACACCGATCGCTGAGCGAAGACTTTGAAGTGTCCTGCCACCAGCTGGACCTGCTGGTCGAAGCGACGCTGGCGGCTCGCGGTGTACTCGGTTCGCGCATGACCGGTGGCGGTTTCGGTGGCTGTACCGTCACGCTGCTCGAACGCTCCGTCCTGGCCGACGTGGTGAAGGAGGTGGACACGATCTATTCGCGCAAAACGGGCGGTAAATTCAGGGCCCGGTTCTATCTCGCGCAGCCCGGCAACGGTGCCCGAACGCTCGACTTGAGCCAGTATCTGGCGTGAGCCACCGTAAGGCTACTGCACATTTTGTTATATTTTGGATAAGAAAACAGCAAGAGGACACAATAAAATGGGACTAAACTTAAGGAACGAATCGTTCGCGCGAATCGTTCAATCTCACTTACCACCGCTGGCTGTGCCAATTTCACCACTGAAGCTACGAAGGGCGATTGCTGCAAAAAGAGCGAACACCCGTTTCCGGCGACCGATGGCGATTCTGTTTTTCTTTCCCGGGCGGACGGTCGGTAGGTCAGGAGGAGCGGGGCAGGATAAATTATAATTTCTTACCTTTTTTTAACGGTCGATTTCTTTCGCACGGCGGCACTGGTTTCTTTCGCAGTTTCTCGTAATTAAGAGCAGCGGCGACGACGGTGGCGGCCATTTTGTGCACGTTGGGTTTGTTTCCGGTTGTGTGTTTTTTATTGTTTTTTTTTTACAAAAAAGGGTTTCCATTTATATCATGCCCTCCCTCCAGCGAGCATTATGCTCAACATCGTCCTCCGCTGCGGGGCGGCTCCATCGTGTGTTTGGGGAGGACTTGTTTTTCCTTCACTTCCGATGCCGCCCTACACGCTTTTCGCCCACGTTACTTTCGCGTTTCGCTATTTGGACTGCGCATTCGAATTTTGCGTCTTTTGTGTCCGGTGCCGGGGGTTCGTTTTGATTTCAGTGAGAGAATAAGTCTAGCAGCTCTGAGGATTTCGGGTTTTCACGGTGTCTCATCAGCCCTTCCCCCCGTAGTCGATGGTTCCGGTTTCCCGCGTTTTGTTTTAATTTGCTCGTGTTCCACCCCGTTGTTCCTGGTTTGCTCATACTCCAATGGTTTACGTTTTTTTATTTTAAATGGTTAAACTTAAAAAATAATTACATTAACCTAGGTACAACACCGTATCACCCCAGTTTCATTTTGTTTAGCTTGCGCATCCGGTTTGCGTCCGGTTTGCGTCCCATTTTCGGCCACACGCTCTAGTTCTCTGACCTCTCCTTCGAATGAATCCGTGCGCGTCCGAATGTTGGGTGAGGGTAGTATGTATGTTTTACTTTACACAATATCGAGTAATTTCGTTTTTTACGGGTGAACTCTCTTCTTCGGCGTTCGCTTCCAAGCTGGCTTCCATCTAGCTTCTTTCGCAGAGTGCCAATCTGTATCTCTCTCTCTACCGTTGCTCCTTTTCTAGTGGCGGTGGCCAGGCCGGAGGTTTAAAAAACGATTCTTTCCCGACTTTATTTTAGGTCTACGATTTCCAAGCACACCGAAAATCAATCGTTCTTTTTACAACAACTTGCGAACGAACTCGAACTTCTTCTCCCCAAAGCGTCGGCGCCCCTCTTTTAGATCGGCACCAGCCCCCCGAGAGGACCACGGCGTGCGCGCACAAGGCTAATCAAATAAAAATATGTATAGTTTAATATAACTCTCTATTTCAATATACGCATAACGCCATCATCGTGTATCAGATTCCTTCGCGCCGTTGCGCCGTTAATCGCTTCATTTGGATTCGGATTTCGATTCGGGTTCCCCACACACGCACACACACATGCTTCGCCGTTAGTTCTCTTCGTTAGGCACACACACACTACACAACACACGGAAACACACACACACTCAAATTTAGAATGATCAATCGGAGGTTGTTAGTGTTTTGTTTTTGTTACGAAAAGCCACACAGCAAAAAGCATAAATAAATCGCATAAAAGTGGAACAGAACGGGTGCCCCAAGAATCGGGACAGACCGCGGGCGAGCGAGAAGTGTCGAGTGTAACGACGATGGTAATTAAGATTGCACAATAAAAGGGGGGAGGGGCGGTGTGTTCCTGAGTTCCCATCACCGTAAAATGGGCCGCGCACACAACAAGCGAACCCGTAAACACTCTCGCATGCACACAACACATTCACACGTCTTCACAGGCACGCGACACTTCCGTTTCCGATCCGATCCGTAGAATAACCGCGGCTCGCTACTGCATCCTTAGGCGTGATTATGTCCGCGTGACGGCAGCGTACCGGAATGTCTGCTTGTCCCCCCGTCGGCCACTTGACGACGACCTCCGGCTGTCAAACCGTGCCTGCCGCCGTCGCTCGGTGCGGTCCCCACCGTCCTCCACTTCGTAATCCACCTCCTCCTGCTCGTCCTCGTCCTCGTCTTCCTCGTCGTCCTCGTCGTCGTCGGCGTTATTTACAATTGGTTCCAATAAATCATCGCCATCGGCCGGTATCGATATCCTGGTGGTGCTGGTGCCGCCCGGCGGTGGTTTCTTGCCTAATTTATTATACTTAATGCCAGTGTACATGGTTTGGCTACGTTTCTGCGCTCCCGTGTCCGTGTCCCGTGGATCGTCGTCGTCGTCGGTTGGTGTTTGTGTGGTTTCCGTTTCCGAGTGTCGAGCAAGGATGGGCCACAGCGAGCGAGAGCGAGAGAGAGAAAGAAAAAAGGCAAAATATTTAGAAATGGATCAACGAGAGCGAGAGAGTGGCCGCAGGAAGAGATGATAAATGATGCCAAACGAAGGATCGTGTGGTGGCGAGGAGTTGCTGTTTTAACCGAGCGCCGGACGAATGCGCGGTTGATAAACGATTTTTCTGAGTGTTTACGCGGCCCGCGCAATAAATTGGGACCGAAAATTGGTGGCGCGAAAAGAGGCAGCACCGATGTTTAATAATGCCGTGTTCGACCCTTTCTTCTCGAAGGGTTAAAGATTGTGTGGTGAGCTTTGTTAAAGATGTTCAGTATTAGTTGAGGGAAATTTAACGAATATGGAGCTTAAGTTTGGGTGGAGAAAAGGGGAATGAATCACAATAATATCTCAGCAAAAGAATGGCCAAAGAAGGCAGTTTTAATGGTGCTTTGAGTAGAAAAGGATTCACAAACAAAATCATTGGCTATTGAAGTGCAACAACCCAAACCGACGCAAACCAGAAAATCACCAAGAAGAAAAGTGAACCTCAAATGAAACGCAGGTCCAAGAGAGTCCACAGTAGTTTGACCCTATCGTCCACGAGCGATTAGAATTCAGGAGAAAAGGTGCTGCTTAGTCAACAAGACTCACAAGTGTCAGCGGACTACACACGATGGACGCATATCTGAGATCCAGCAGAATGTCTCGAAGCTGCCATAGTGATAGTCTCTCAGATGTCTAATAGGCCTCATAGTCTAATGTGTATGATAAAGTGGCAGCCTAGTCAAGATCAATGTTGGTGTCAGAAGTGGGATTCTGAAAAAAGGATTCTAATAAAAGGGACGGACATGTCTCAATCAAATTCGGAGCTGATGAAGGTGATATCCACAATGATCGCACAAGCGCTGAAGGCAGGAGGAAGGCATCAACGAAAGTCTACTCGTTCACCATGACGGAATATCGTTCAACAGAAGGAACATCCTTTGCAGACTCAACAACGCCCTGAAGTTCCTCGTCACACCACGGAGCCCGGAAGAAATCGGCTATAACGATTTGTGAACCATTCTTCTAAATCACTTCGATAGAGCAATATCATAGAGTCGATATTATTACGCTCGAAAAATCATGCATCAGATAGATAAGTTCGCCGCACAATTCACCCTACGGCTGAAGAAAGGACGCTGAGGGTAAGACGAAGTCATAGACAGAACTTGACAGAAGCCAGAAACGTTCACCGAGGCGTAGGAAATCGCACATACTCTTGAAGCGACCCCAAAACCCGTGAATAAAAGCCAACAAGCGGGCGTACTACGAAACGACTCACAAATTCGGCTACGAAGGCTGCTGGCGTTGCAGGCTGAAGTGATTGTCAAGCGTTTCCCGAAGGATGAACGATGGCTTAGCATTAATTTGAGATGCTATTAAAAAGGGCACACTGAAATGAGACCAACTCATGCACTTCGCCTTCAATTTTAGTTCAACTATTTGTTCCCGAAGCTTAAGCATATTTTTCTACTTGATCTTGATCATCAAAATCACGAAAGGGGGATTAGTTATGAATAATAAATTGAGTTCCAACTGCGACCATCATAAAGACAAACACAGTCGGAATTGTGTAGTAGATTTGATTGATGCGAAAACTTTCCGCAATTCCATGTCCGACCGAATTGGACTGAAAACAATTATCAAAGGCTCTGGGAACAAAAGGACTCACCTGTGCAAAATGAGCGAGAGCCATATTAAAATTCAAACATTGTGCTCACCCCGCTACTCGCTGTTTCAAGGCAGGTATCGGCCACTACAATGGCACCCCGCGTAAGCCCACACCCGCGGCCACCCAAACCAAAGAACAAAGATTGATTTTTAAACTTTTCTTCTAATGCCCAATCCCTTCTCCCGGCACTGTGTGTGTTGATTTGATAATTTATTTTACAGCCTTTCGCCCGAACCCCGCTCGGCCTCGACCTCGACGACGACCGGAACCGGTGTAATAAATAGCGGGCGGTACTCCCAATAGATTTCCGCGCGGTGTGCTGGTGTGGTTTGCGGTGCGGATTTTAATCAGCGCGGCCCAATGCGCGGCCTCGGCTCAAAGACGCTTTTAATGGAGCAGCGCCCCCATACCGGGTGCTGGGACGCTTTTCGATTACCTCGTTTAAAGTGAACCGGAAGGGCAGGCCCCCGGAGGACGCCGCTGCCGGTACGGTGCGCGTCGTCTTCCCAGGATCCGTGACGGCGGATAGAGGGTGTGAGCGAGAGAGTACGCCAGCGGGCGCGCGAAGAGTAAACATTCCTCGGCGGCGCCTGCCAGATATTCTTCAATTTCAGTGCCCGCCGGCGACCGGAAGCGGGCGGGGTTTAGGCGACAAATTGATTTGTGGTTTGGCGAGCAGGGAAGCCTCAAAGGTGCGTCGTCGTCGTCGCAGGAAGTCTCCCCTCCCGAGGGAGGATGAGCACTTCAAGGAGCGAGAAATTCACTTCGCTCGCTACGGCGCCTCGCTGTCGGGGTTAGCTCCGGTCCGATCCGGGAACCGGGGCCCTTGAAGTTGGCCACTCGCGCGCGCGCTCTCTCTCTCTCTCTCTCCCCCGGGGATTGTGGGGCAAGATTCCACCGCTGCAAGCCGCTTGCGCTCCTGCTTCTGTCAGATTTAATCATATTTTCGTTTAAAACAACTCCAGTTCCCCGGAGGCGATGTGTCCATGAGTGTGTGTGTGGCGTAATTGGATACCGAACTCCCCGGGAACGCCGGAAGCAATCGCGCAGCGATCGATCCTCGAACCAAAGGTGATGGAATTCATCGGCAAAAGGGGTTTCCGGGGCCGGGTGTTATGATTGGGATTTGATAAAATTCTTACGGGGACCTAGATTAACTTGCCGGATTACGAAGGATCCGGAAGGCCTCTCTTTGTTGGCAAACTAGAATTGATTGAACGCCATTTGTCGCGCCTTGAGCGAGGGACATCCTTCCCGATCAATCGCAACCCCGCCGATGGGGTTCATCGTTGTCTGATTAACGACACTCGTTAACCCGCTTCCGGATGGATTTGATTTTAATTACAATCAATTTGATTATTTCACCTTTTCCGTAAAGGATTACTTCCGAACACGATGGCCATTTATCTTCGAAAATGGAATGGATTAAAGTAACAAAACACGACGCCGTCGTCAATGGTTCTGGTCACAGCTAGCGATCGCCTAAAGTTATGCAATCCGTAGTACAAAACGATTGTTTGTCGGTTTGCCGTGATTCCTATTTTTTCCCCAGTTTCCCGGCATTAAATACTCTCCACGAAGGCCAAAAGGAGCTAGATTGGGGCCAGAAACTCACCTGTAAAACGGTAAATATCACTATAAACAGGGTAACAATCAGCAGGCAGCCGGACACGGCGACCACTGTTATCGTCGACATGGACGAGTTGGTTAGGAACTGCTTCCAGAAGTGGTGCAACCCACCGCCGTCACCGGCTGATGGCGGGGCATTCGGCCCCCCTCCTCCGTAGCTCTCGTCGCCGAACTGCAGCAACTGTTGCTCGGCTCCGACCCGCCGCTTACCGGCCGGCGATGCGTTGATGCAGCCACCTGGCGGCGGAGAAGCAGAGATTGAAAGACGGTAAGCAAACCGTTGCAAACGGTTGTGGTCCTAGTTTCCACCCTTACCGGTCGCTTTGTCGCAGTGGCAGCAGCTCTGATCGTCGGGCGAAGCGTCCGCCGCACAGCAAGGCACACATTGATGGTTGAGTCGATCGAGGTGCAGCGGGAAGGGGCAGGTGAGGCAGGAGTACTGGCCGGGCCCGCTGCACGTCCGGCACGACTCGTGGCACGTTTTGCACGTCTGCGTCGGCGGATCGTAGTACTGCGACGAGAGGCAATCGATGCAGAGCCCGTTCTGCAGCATGCTGTGCGCCGGACAGGAGGTGCACGCCAACGGACCGGCACCTGCGGGTACACGAGAGCAAGGAAGCGAGGTCAAATGGCTGTACTTTGCGCGGACACCGCACCGGACACTTACCGTTACAGGTCTTGCAGTAATGATGGCACCGCTGGCAACCGAACTTGGTCTTGAAGAAACCCTCCGGGCACTCGGGGAAACACTCGCCGCCGGCCAGCTGCCAGCCCTCCGGGCACTGGACGCACTGGTTGCGCCGTGGGCCGCTGCACGTGTGGCAGCTCAGGTAGCACTTGGCGCACGTGCCCCGATCGCTGTAGTATCTACAAGAGTGACAGACGACGGCGTTAAAGGACATCTTTCAATCGGAGAGGAAGCTTCAGCTTCTTACCCATCGGCGCAGGTCGTTCGGCACTCGCCACTCTGCAGCTGCAGACCCCGCATGCAGGCCGTGCAGTTCATCCGCGACACGCACTGGGTGCAGGTGTGCAGACACTTGGCGCACACGCCCACCTCCATGTAGTAGCCGTCGTCGCACACGTTGACACACCGCTGGCCCTGCAGCAGCAGGTTGGAGGTGCACGTCAGACAGTCGTTCTCCGTCGGCCCGGTGCACGTCTCACACGTCGAATGGCACGGATGGCAGTGGCCGTTCTCGAAGTACTCCGCTGTGAAGTAGAAAGGGGTTCCATTAATCGATCGATTAATTTATTCGTTACCAATTTTTGAACCTCGAATAACGCGTTACAATCAAGAGTCCATTCCGTCCGAAATGTAACGGATTGCAATCAGAAAGACTTTTTCCATCGTTTAGAGCAAAAAGTACAATTTAATTCGCAGCGAATAATGGGCGCTCCGAGAGCACTGGGAAAAAGCCCGCGCATTTTACGTGCATCAGTTAGCAAAAGCTCGGTGGCGCGCATCAGTTCGTAAATGACAGTTTACAATCTTTGCCTCGGCTCCTCGGCACCGGCAGAGAGAGGATTCGCTCAACCTCGATGAGATTTGACCCGACTCTGGCCCAGTCTGGCGGTGGCGCCGGCGACTGACATTTGATTCCGCCGACGGCGAATGTCATCCTCGGTTAGATGAATGCTGCGAGCCAGCCAGCCAGTGCTATAACGCTTCAATTACGGGGAAACGCATCGTTGCACCGAATCATCAGCAGCAACAGCAGCAGCCACGTCGGCAGCGATACGGCCATTCGCCTAACGAGCATAAATTTACAGTCCGGCGCATTAATCGTGGCAGCGCGCGCGTTAGCCTCGATTCGCTTGGTTGTTTTTCGCATCCAGCCCGGGCCCGGACCCGGCCCGGGCTGCTTTCGCATTGTAATCTTCGCGCGTTCGATGCTGCGCACGGGCAGATGTAGGCCATCCTTCTTGTGCTACAGTATAAACTATTAAATAAATTCTATTACACAGCGCCGCGGAGGCGCGCCCTTTTGGTGGGTCGGGGCTCTGGCACGGCGAATCGGAAGCGCGCCCATTGTGGGCTGATACGTAATCGTGATTGCGCTTAAGGCAAGCGTACACACCCGTCGGCCGGCCGATAATGAAGCGAAACTTCCTTCTTCCGGCTGCGGATGTGTGTGGTGGGGCATGGAAAAAAAGGTCGGCCGTCGGAAGCGCGTCGTCTGATGGTCATTTTATTGCTACGGCGCGATGGAACGCACCGGCGCGCCTCTAATGAGATATGGATTATGACCTCGAGACAATGCCGATTGCTCATCCGTAGTAGCACTGAGAGTAAATTTGGAGCTTATGATTCAAACTTCGTTAAAGCCATTTCTTCCTTGTTCGCTTTCGTACCGCGAAAGCATGACGAGGCGGTCATCGCCAGGAAAAGCTAACCCAGCTTTTTGTGAGCCGCGTCGTTTTTACGCCCATCGATTGCAGCCCCATTTATTGTGCCGGAAGCGCAGCCGTTCGAAGTGTGCCATCATGTATGCACTTTTACGGCAACGAATCGAATGGAGTGCGAGAAAAAGCATCGGCCACCGGGCCAGTGGGTGAGACTGGGCACTTTTCTCTCCCCCACGGGGAAAATGGCCCAGCGGTCGTCGTCCTCGTCGTTGGCTGATAGTGATCGACACCATTTACTTTTATCACGCAACTTAAACGGATGCACCGTGCACTCCGGGCGGACGATCGGTGGAGAATGTTTTAAAATTAGAATCCATTATTGGAACCATTTAGTGCCGGGTGTCGGCGGCAGTGGCTGGACAAAATGGTGGGATTTTTTCCCTCCACTCTCCTCAGTTGGTGTGTGCAAGGTGCCAATCATCAGCGGCTGTCGGGCGGCTGTCGGGAGCCGGAGCTTTCGATTAACGTTTTGTTGAGGACGACGACGGGTCAAAAAAAGGAATGGGTGAATTCACGATAATTGTACAACCATTTGTGCGCTTCACCACCGCACACACACTTACACTCGTCACAGTTGTTGTTGCCGTTGGCAATGCATTTCCCCTTCCGGTTCATGGTCCAGTGGTCGTGGCACGTGAGGCAGACGGCACCGTTGCTGCAGGTGGCACAGCCGTGCGGACAGCCGATGCACTCGTGACGCTTCTTGTCCCCGTAGTAGCCGTCCGGGCAGCTGTTCAGGCAGCGGCCTTCGTGCGCGAATCGGCCACCCCGGCACAGGATGCACTGGCTCTCGGACGATCCGTTGCACGTGGCACAGGAAGGATGGCAATCGGCGCAGCTGTAAATGGACGGGAAAGAGAGAGAGAGAGAGTTTATTGTAAACGATAGAATGCACACACTCGCCATTTAACCGGTACCGGTCGATGGAAAAATGTTTAATTTGACTATAAACCGATATCGGAACGCTATTGCGTTTACTTCGCGAATTGTTAAATCTCGACAATGGTTGCCACAGGCTACTGTGGTTGCCATGGCAACACATTAGCACATGAACCGGATCGTGATGAACCGGTTCGAGATCTGCTGTCGCTTTCGTTTCAAATTAATCGGTTTTGGGTCCGTTTCTTTTTAATATCATAAAATGTTTTCAATAAACTAAGGTCCTGGCAGGGATGGTTCCGTGCAATTTTGGGTAGAAAAGCGTTCCGAGCATCTTCTCGTCGTAGAGCACACTCCGGTGTAAGATTGTAACGCCGAATGCTGGAACCTCAGCCAGCAGCAGCACTCCGCGGCGGCCAGGGCACTTTAACGATCGCCAGATGTGGCGATAAAATTTAACAACGAAACAAAGCACACATGCACCCTGCGCCGGCAACGACGGAAAATTCTAATGCCATCGCCAAGTACCAGGGTGCCACCGCTGGGCTGGGCCGGGGCTAGGGGACCAGGGCTTTTGGGGGTCGGTCCAGGAATAAAATGAAACAGTAGGAAGCACTTAAATACAGATAGAATTTTTATGTACACCTCAAGCAGCATAAATTATGCAGACCGCTCCAGCACACCGAGCACACATGAAAAAGGGCCACATGAATTATATCCTTAGCCGTGGCTGCGATGGCTCTCTCTCTCTCTCTTTCACTGTTGGCAAGGAGCGGTGAAATTGACTTTTCACCGCTAGACCACACAGACACACTTACGGATGGCAACCAAGAGCTTCCTCGGTTACCTGGAGGACCAGCAGGACGCCGTCGTAGTCCAGGAGACTCTAACTTGTCGCAGGAATTTTCCGGCAAAATTGCACCCACAGGCCACCCTCCTCGGTCTCATTGCACGCAATTGTTAAGAGCTCGTACGGTCCTGGCCCGGCGTGAAATTCTTCGGTTCCTCGCACGGGAGAGGCACACCCAACCCACACGAGAAGGGGGGCCGAAGCCGAGCAGCAGCAGCAGCATGTGTCATATGATAATGAAATAAGCGAAAATATGAGCCCAACTCGCTCGTTACGGGTTACGCCTAGTTCACCTTCCCACCGTTCCCAGCGGGACAGCGCCGGAAGTTGCGTCACCGTGCGCCACCAGGCGTCTCCATCTCGCTCGTTGGTGTGCCGTGCCGTGTCTCGCTCGTAAATTCCTTCCGCTGGCAGGCAGGCAGGCAGGCAGGTGTGTCTCTTTTACGAAGCACCACCTTCGTGTGTCCCCACGCCACTCCTCAGATGACAGCAGATTGCGATAAATAATCGTAAAAAAATATGAAGTGACAGATAATATTTGTGCTGTTGCGCGCGGCGCGCGACGTTTGCTGGACACCGCGCCGCCCCCCCAAGGTCGGAAGGAAGCTCCGTTGCCGGTGTCACTCAGGCCGCTGCAGAGCTGACTTTTCGCTCCTGGCGAATCCCTCTCCGAGTGAGTGCAAGAAGCGTGAAATTTTATTTTCAATTTTTATGACCCCACGTCGCCCGTGGGTGCCTGGCGGACGACAAGGAAGTCACGGCGCACAGGGCAGGACATTTTTTTTCTCATCCCAAGCGAAGGAGGGTTCTTTGGTGGCCGCCCGAGGGCGTCCATTAGCCCACTTCCCGGCGACACACGGTAGCAGCAGCGCCAGGCAAGGGTCTCGAGTTTGACGCGAAAAAGCGCATTTGGTGCGCAACATTAACGCCAGCTGGGCGCTTCTGGCTCCGGTGTGGTGTGTGGAAGGGAACCACAGGAGCCAGGAGCCAGCTGCGAGATGAAGTTGAACAATGTTAAATGTGCTGTCCATCGAGGGCAAACATTGTGTGCAGTAGCGTCCTCCCTGAGGGAGTACTTTACGGATGACGCTTTGGCCGATGCATTCTGTGGGTTTTTGAGTCGAACGTGAAGCATCCAAAAAAAAGGTGGCGAGAATCTCTGCCCGAAACGAGATGTCTTGTGTAGGAATATTCGCGATCAAATCCAAAGAAATGTTTGGGTGATCAGACTAAGACTTTAAGATTGGATGATGATGGGGATCGGACTCACGGAATCGGAATCATGGAATCGGGATCACGCTACAAAATAAGGCACGAAAAGTTGAATTTAACTGATTGTTGAATCGAACTTAATCGAGTTCTTGGACTTGAGGTTCGGAAGGTTCACTCGAAGGGACTTTATTTGCCGAGTTCGGGCGTTCTCAATCTAATTTTCAGTCACAATCGAAAGTTTCCTTTTCTTTGATGTTTTGTTTTCATCAATAAACAATACGAAACACCTAAAGAAGCAAACTGCTACTTGGTGGATAGTCAAAAATGCCAAAAGACTTAGATAAGGCGTGAATTTAAAGATAAAAGTTTAACGGTGGTTTAGCATCGTATTCAATTTTCTCGTATTTTCTGGTCTGTCCTTCTATCTCCTTTTTAAACATCGTCGGGCGCTCCAGCGGCGATGTTTCCGTGACTGTCAAACGTAATAAATAAAGTGTTACGTGTTTGTTTACGACACCCGTGATGGCTGAAAGCCAACCCCGGCTGTGAAAGATTAGAAACATTCAAATAAGCCGAATGAGCGATGCTGAGCCATATTTTTTCCACAACTATAGCTGGAGAATGCGAACAAATTTGATGCAAACGAAACCATAACTGGCAACAGAATGGACAAACAACCCACTGTGGGCTCCGTGAGCCAATCAACGACTTCAGACGCCCGACCAGAATCCAGACAGAGACGAAAACGGGGAGTTGAGGCGAAACAAATGATTGAAAACTGTTCGACAAGCCACTAAAAAGCAATAAATTATCCTTTCATTGGGCGAATCGGTGTTGTTTTTGTGACCCGTTCTCGAAAGTCTTGTCAAGAGCCATCGTCGTCGTCGTCGTCGTCCTAGATGAATGCCAAATGAATGAATGTTAACGACAACGACACGGAATCATCAGTCGTTGCCCATCGTCGCATCATCGAATCGTCGTCCCTTGCTGTCGTCGTTGTCGTGGGAAGTATTCTTCAAACAAATATTTTGCATCAAACCCGTCCCGGTCCGTCCGCGCGAATGGTTATTTGCCAGCCAGTTTGTACAGTTTGCTTTTGAAACTTTTATGCTCCGAGCTCCGTCGGCGAAGAAGAAACGGTGAACGGATCCCCTTTGAACGCCGTCTCTGTTAGTGGCCGCCGCCTTTCAGACGGGAAAGCCCTCGGAGGACCTCGGTTACACAGCTGCAGATAACGTCGATTCGTGTTTGTGGTTTTATTTTTCCACCCGCTTTTTAGCGCTTTTCCTTCACAACCCAACTACGGAGCGAGAGGGTATCGGGAAAAAATGCCACAAAAGCAATTGGCCGATCAGCGACAGCGACGACCCGGCGAGAGAGCGGAATTGGTTTGCTAAAATAATATTATTTCACCCGGTTCTTTGTCCAGCGCGAATAAACCGCGCGTTTCCGGTTTTTCTCCGGTGCCGTTGACAGGCAGCGATCGCAGCGCCGAACATCGCTAACGGATGGGCCAACCAGCACAGTGACACAACAAAAGGATTCGAGAAACGAATCGATCCGGGGCAGGTTACACACATACAGCGACGCGCAACGACTGCTGACGCGGACGGAAAAATCGACAACGAGGAATCAGCGCTTTTCAGCCACAATACAATGTTTGGACATTGTGTTGTGTCTTCGGGTCAACGAAGTGAAGAAGA
This sequence comes from Anopheles bellator, assembly GCF_943735745.2. Classification (NCBI taxonomy): domain Eukaryota; kingdom Metazoa; phylum Arthropoda; class Insecta; order Diptera; family Culicidae; genus Anopheles; species Anopheles bellator. The sequence goes on along the minus strand of NC_071286.1, from coordinate 4,629,438 downwards.
ACGCCCCGCAGGGCCCCGTCCGTAGTAAGGCGAACGAAAATTGGCACAGCGTCAAACCGTTTTCGAACCAGCGCCGTCCATTTCCGGGCTTTCCTTTTTTACTTTTCGTTTGCCACAAAAATCGCCCTTTCGCCTTCTCAATGATAATCCGCGAATGACTCCCCAGGGGGAATAAATGGGGGGCCAAAAGTGAACAAAGTGGTGTGCGTTAAGGGCGCCCGCGACCTCACGGATTGTCGGAGGGCCACGATTCTTCGATAGTTGCCAGCCCGTGGTTGGGAAAATAAATATGACGAATTCAATCGAGCGCCGCCCCTAATGGAACATCCGGCCGTCCGGTGACCATAGCCATAGCACCGAACCGCACCAGCACCAGGATCGTAACAAACGCCGAACTCCGGCCAATTTGGCATTCAACAATCTGGCGCGAAATGGTCACAAAAGCTCGATAATGCTCGTCGATTGGCATCGAAGGGGGTCCCGCGAAAGCGTAAACGGGATCCATTGGGATTAAACATTCAAACTCAATCCACCCTTCGCGTGGAGCGGGGCTTTACAACGGGACGGACGGATGGGTTAATCCGATAGCGGTGCGAAGATTAGGAGTCCGGGTTAAAGTTTCTGCCACGGGATGAGCCTCTTTAAGTTTGTTACTTATTTGATAGGGGTTTTTGGAAATATGGTAGTTCTTTAATTTTTGATGTTTTGGAAACCTTCGTTAAAATTCACGTAACATTCGCTGCCCAAAACGAACGTTAGCGTTAACGATCTTCTGTAATTAGGCAATGTATAAACAAATGTTAGGTGCTCAGCAGCGACGGACTAGCGTCGTTCCCGCTTTCTATTTCATCACCCCGTGTCTAGGGCTTTCGCCGGTCTCCCTTCGGAGTTTTCTAGGCTTTTGCTATGGTTTGGAATGGATGAATGGCATTAGCTGCTGTCTTAAAATAAATCGCCATCGACAATTACGGCGGCTCCTTCTTCGAGGGCCGAAAGAAAAGAAAAATGGTCCGATGATGCCGTCAGACTAAATCCACACTAAATAGTCTCTCGCTTTGGGTGCATTGGCTTCTCTTGCACGGCGTGTGGATTTTCCGAGCCCCAAATACGACAATTCTGCTTATTAATATAACCACCGAGATGGAAATGAGCTTTTAAAATTTCATACAGTTTGAGTTGAAGCCTCACGCATTTTGGAATTAAGTTTGACGTTTTAAAAATCAAGTAATCGGTTGTTTAAAATCCAAACGCTTGATGGATCGACCTATAGTATCAATGAATGGTCGGTGATTTGGGAAAAGGTGAAGCCCAATCCATCAGTCTATCCCTTAACAATCTGTTCCATAGTAATTAGAGTAATAGTCTGTAGAGTCACAATGTTGTAACAATGAATGCTACTCTCACTGCTCGTTATCATTTGCAGACTAAAATAAACGAAATGTCACATCGGACTTCCCCTGCTTTGTTTTTTTCTAACATTCGTTGTTTTATCCCAAATTAACGTAGTTCAACTAACAGTTTTACAGGGTGCGATTGAAAAGTAATGAGCCTTCCCGCGCGGAGCGTCCGACAAGCGACCAACCGAATCGGCTGGTGGGGGAAAATGTAGGTTGGACCTTCCCCTTCCACGGGAAACCGATCCCAGTTCACTGGCAACAGCGGTGCAGTCAACATCGCTCCGCGCGTGAAAGTTGTTTTAAAAGTGTGTTAGGATTTTGCAGTGACGAAAACGTTACTCGATCAAATTTTGCGTAAAGCTGAACAAAACGAGTACCGAAACCATTGGGCTACTCAAGGAGGCTTACTGGGACCAATCTCTGTCCAGTGCCCAGGTAAAACGGTGGCACAAGTTGTTCAAGGAAGGCCGGGAGGACGTCGAAGACGAACAGCGATCTGGAAGGCCTTCGACGACGCAAACAGACGAAGATGTGAACCGGGTTCATGATTTTTTGAACATTGACCGTCGTGCTAGTCTGCGTGAGATCAGTGAAGAGTTCCTGTGAAGAGTGAAGTGCTCTTTCGGCTGAAAACCGCGTCGCCCGGGTTCGGCCCGACCTCGTCAACAATTGGACCCTTCATCACGACAATGCGCCGGCGCACACCGCCTTCCTTTGCACCTCTGCACTGGCTAAGATGGGGGTTCCGGTGCTTCCCCACCCTCCCTATAGCCCAGACCTGCCCCCCCCGGACTTTTTCTTGTTCCCGCTCGTGAAAAGGAAGCTGAAGGGAAGGCGTTTCGACTCCATCGAGGCGATCCAAAAAGCTGTGACAGCCGAATTGAACGCGATTCCGGCGGATGAGTTTAAAAAATGTTTCCTGCAGTGGAAGAACCGCTACCAGCGGTGTATTGACGCTCAAGGGTCCTATTTTGAAGAATATTAGTGGTGTAAGCCAAAAGGTTTAATAAAACTGCTTAAAAAATATAAGGCTCATTACTTTTCAATCACACCCTGTATGCTTTCCACAGCAACAAAATGGTCTCCTAACCTGGTCAATCCATCACGGGCCGGAAACAACGGCGTGCGGGGCGCACCCCCCTTGGGACGATTGTTTCAATCGCTTCCGATAAGCTACCCGTCCGCCACGTGGATGCTGCTGAGTCGCCAGATGACACACGGAAGGGCCGGGACGTTAAAACCAAACGACGTGCCGCTGACACTTGTTTATTGGGTGTAGCGTAAGCATTATTTTTACAATCGTTACACCTTCTCTCTCTCTCTCTCTCCGAAATAAAATGAGGTGTCAAAGCATCCTCTCGTCCTCCCCAATGACGACGGGAAAGAAGGAGCACACGGTCGACCCCGGAACAAGTTCCATCACACGCGTTCCACTTTTGTCGGCGACGGGCGGGACACACAATGGTGCAATAAAATTTTATTCATAAAATAATCGAAACATTTTCCCCCGAAGAGCAATTGACGAGAAACGGAACCCACCCGTCGGAGTCGGGCGACCCCGACGTAGGTCGTCGGTTGTAGCAGTGTGGCCTGACCGGAAGGAGAAAATAAGTGAACGAAAAATTTCATCGAACTCAGAATTCGGATCGGAACGAAAAACGAACCCAAGGCACACCAGGAGTGAAGTGGAACGTCTTGAACGGAATATTAAATGATTGCTTATCTTGTTTTCAATTTGCCGTTCCTGGATTGTCCCCCCAATTGGCAAAACCCACAACTAGTGCGCGTCTTCTTGTGGTCCACTTTCCGAAGCGGACTCTGTCAGCACCGGTTCCCGATAATCGTGTGCAAATTTAGAAGAATCGTCACCGGTAGATGTCGGTGGTGCTGTTTACACGCTGTTGAACAACGTCCTAATGCCGGGGCCAATGAACAGAGGCGCGCGTCCTAATGAATATAGAATGCGATCGATTTGGCTCGAGAAGCCAGACCGAGTAGGGCTTCGATAGGGGCAAAGACAAACATCGAACACCGTCGTAGGCCAGAAACTTGGCAGACACCAGAGCGCAAAGCTACGCCGGGTGCGGATTACGGGCGAATCCTTGGGCGCTACCTGAGAAGGAGGTGTGTTCAATCGAAGAGACCGGACGCCCGGACAGAGAGTGTCAGGCCCCGTTTTGTTTACACATAGAGATGAAGACATCGCTCTTCAGTGCCCACTCACTTCGGACGGGGTTATGTGCTAATACCGAAAAGTAATACTTGTTGTAACTTGCCGGCCGGCCGGCCGGCCTGTGCGTACACGGCAGGTTCTTATGGCTACTTGGAAATTCTGTCCAGGACCACTACCTGTCGGTCGGTTCACCGCCCATCGGACTCGGTGTGTTGTGGGCAAAAAATACAACACGTTAGGTGGGCGCAATACTTTTACCGCCGAACTCCGGAGCTGCTTAAGTCCTAGAGATTAGAGACTTCCCGGAGGCGGACGACCACAACAAACCACCCTGCTGCTGGGCGCTACACACTCCAAATATTATTGTAGTCAACGCTGTCTCTAGCTCCGGACCGAGACCCGAGACCACGTGCGGTTGCCGCTGTGTTGTTCAACACGGATGTGTCCGACACGCTCTCGACCGCCGGAGTTGGAAACAACCGAGAGCCGAGCCCAACGCCATATACTTACTTGTAATCCTCCGTTTCGTAGGTGTTCTTCGGGCAGGCGGCGTAGCATCGGTGCTCATGCATAACTAAATGATGATCACAGCTCGTGCAGTAATCGGGCCGGTCCTGGCAGGATGCACAGTTCGCTTCGCACGGCACACACGTTCGATTATCGTAGTCTATGGCAAGAGAGAGAGAGAGATGGTTAGTTAACTGTACACCGGGTCCAACGCCAGATTTTGGGGTGGCAGCTTCGTTAAAGTAAACAGTGTTAAATTAAAGCAAATGACCAACTTGCTCCACGGGTCCAGTTTTCGTTCGAACGTCAGCAGATTTGACGCAAGCAGCAAGCAAAGTTTTAGCATCAAAAATATGTTCTCAACCAACAACAACGGTGTGTTTGTGTGCGAAGAACCCGGATCTATCAGGCGGTCCACAGTGAGGCTAGTTTTTCCTGTTCCCGGTGTGGCCACCGGTAAACTTCTACTGTCTGTCTGCCGGTCACATTCGGGTCGGCCACAGATGTGATATGATAATTGAATTTGCGTGCCACTGACGGAGGTTGGCCTTCTTGTTGTTCCGGGCTGCTTACGAATCCGCCTACGAACCGAACCGGGAGAGATCAAAGACAGTTTTCACTGCTAATTTCCTTCGCTGTCATTATCACACACCCAAACGATTTCGATTTCGTGTTACGCCAGCTATGGCGTGGAACCCGTGGCGGAGTCCCTTCAAAGGTAAATAAAATCCTTCGTGAAACGCCAACGCCACCCAGTGACTTTCGGGGGAACAATGGGCTCGAATTTCGGTTGGCTCCACGCCGAAAAGTGCGTCTAGGCCATCGCGGAATTGAATTGGAAAGTTGGGCCGTGGTAATGGTGGTGACGCTTAAGCGCAGCATGTGTTGGGGGATTCGTTGGTGGGTTTACAAGTAACGAAGCGACTTCTGTGGCAAAAAATAAAGGCACTTTTGGGTATTTGCTAAGCTCAAGAGGTTGTTCCGAGGGCACTTTTTAGAGTCACCAGTTGAGACAGGGAGTCGAAACGATGAATGTGCTGAAGGCCATACCTCAAACAGAACTTTACGGACCGACCTTCGGAGCTTTTCGATATTTTGGACAGAAGAATTATAGGAATAAAAGTGTACGTCTTTAAATATCACAAAAGTTGTTGGTAGCTAGCTGAGAGCTCACTCACTGACTTATTGACTGTCGCCGATGGCGCGTTTGAAGTACCCGGGGAACGGAGCGTTTCTTAACGATTCCAAAACCATCGCTCCTAATGGGGCTCGACGCACTGGAACAATTACTGGAAATTCAACCGCCACCAGAGCTCTGGCGGATCAGGTACACCGTCGTTCTCGGAAGCAACAAGTATAACCGCTAACTGTTTGTTTGCGGATTAAAAATTGCTACGCAGAGCGGCGCGTCTTTAGGCGAGACCAAACACAAACATTCTCGAAGCCACGCGCCACGCTCCTCTATGGAGCGGCCTGCGGCAGCACTTAGTATTTGCCCGACCCAACCGACCGACCGACCGTCTTCCGTAGCATTAGGAAATCAGGGCGCCTGGCGCACGGAGCAGGACGAACATCAAACATCGTTACGCGTGTGTCTGTGGGGTGTAGAAAAATCACCGCACAGAAAACAAACACCAAGGGACACGGAGCACGGAGATCGGGGCCAAGGCCAAGCTTTCGAAAGGCGCAAACATTGTAGGCTGCCGCCGCCAGCCAATCAAATAGTGTCCCTTCGCCTTCGTGCGGCGAGCATTAAAATTAATAATTATAAATGACAAACAAACATAATTAAAACAAATTACAGCGCAGTGTTCGCATCGCAGTGATCATCTTCCGAACCGGGCACGGAACGGGGGAATTAGTGGCCTCGAGTCCCCCCACCGGCACCATGTTGTGTTTGTTGACTCAACGCACACCGCGGCCAAAGCTGAGCCGAAGAACATACTCTCCTACCCCGGAGGCACCTCGCGCATCTAGCCATCCAATCACGTCCTCGGGGGGGATTCCTTTTTCCGGGTGCCGAGCGAATGGAAAATCTGGCTCCATCGCTCTCTTTCTCGCGCGGACCCTGGCTCTGACCCGGGCCTTGTTCGGAAGTATTCGGCTTTAAATTTATACACTTCGACCCACCCGTCCTTGGACCCGGGTTTCCCGGGAGCGACAAATTCACTTTGAACGCTGCGCGTGCTTTCGGCCTCGTCTGAGAATTTCCCCAAAACCCAAACTCGGGTACTAGTACCCGTGAGGGTGCTGCGGCCGCGGGGGTTGAGATATTCAGAACACGACAAACATTTCTCGAGTTTCGCGTTCCGTTCATCGTGTTTGGCCTCATATTGTGTATTGTTGCACCGAGCCTCCCACCGAGCGGTTGTTTGAGTGTACCCCGGCATTCCTGACACCAACGGACGGTGTTTCATAATTAAATCGGCGGGCTGAGGCTAATCGATTTGTCGGAGCCGCCCGGGCCGGGTGCGGGCTCATCTGACACACTTACTTTCGTAGTACCCTTCCGGGCAGACCTGCAGGCAGACGGCCAGATCGGTGACGTAGAGGTGGGCCGGGGCGCACGTAAGGCAGCTGTCCTGGCCGGCGCCGGCACACGTTTCGCACGACTCGTGACACGGCCAACAGACACCGCCCTGATTCGGGAAGCTTCGCGGTGGACACCGGCTGACGCACGTGCTGTAATGGAGACAAAGGGTTAGTATTCGTTGGTGTTGCGGACACGTGGCCGTCGGGCTTACTTGTCCAGCCGGTAGTGCTTGCAGGCCACACACTGCGTCGGTCCCCGGCCGTAGCAACCCTGCTGGTCACACTCGGGATCGCAGTCGTGCAGCACCACCAGCTTGTTGTTCGAGTCGGCCATCACGTTCTCGCGCTGAGCCGTCGGGATGTTGTGACCGTTGAGTGTCGCGACCGTCTTGTCGATGCCGCTGCCGGCCCCGCTGAACAGGTTCGGGAAGTTCATAAAGTTGCTGTACAGATCCGACGACTGGTAGTAGGCGCCACCGGCGGCACCGGCCGCCCCAAGCCCAGCCGACTGTTGGTCCGTCTCGGTCGGGAACACGAACGGGTTCGGAAGACCGGCCGCCGCAGCGTACCCAGCCGCCGCTCCGCTGCGCGTTCCGCCTCCTTCCGACTTGAGGCGGATCGGGTTCGTTTGGGTGCCGTAGAAGATGAGCTGCCACTTGGACAGGATGCCGGCCTGGCTGACGCGCCGTGGGCCCCCGTTCAGGATCTGCAGCGTCCAGCGACCCTCGGCCCGTTCGCCCCAGAAGTGGACGCTCAGGAACGGCCAGTCGTCAAAGTTGGACTTGGTGATGTCACGGGGCCGCTCGAACAGCAGCGTCGACGTGGTGCCCATCGGTGAGGTCAGCAGGATGCGCAGGTTGCCGCGCGGGAAGAACCGGAGCGTGATCTTGCACTGGACGTGCTCGAGGAACCGGACCTCGTTCACGGTGCCAGCGCACCCGTTCACGTCCATGTGCGTCTGGAGCGTGTAGCCAACCGACACCTCGATCGAGCGATCCTCGTTGATCTCGCGCGACTTGCAGATGTGCTGCGATGGCACCGAGGTCCACTGCTCCGCCAGGCTGACCATCGCACCGGCGTCCATCAGACCGTAGCCGAACTTGTGGCTCACTTTCCGTTTGACCCCGTTCAGTATCCAACCCGGTTCCTTCTCGAGGGGTTCCGAGCGGGACGTCAACACCACCAGGTACTGCATGTCGCGCCACGTTAGCGAAGGGTTCGCCTCGAGGGCGAGTGCCGCGATCCCGGCGGCCAGCGGAGCCGATGCGGACGTCCCGGTGTGCTCCACGGTGCAGATCCGATCGGGTCGCAGCGAGCCATCCATATCGACGGTAGCCACACTCTTGTCGTGTCCGGGAGTTCCCGAGCTGTAGGTGGTCGCCAGGGTCGATGAGCACTCCTCCAGGTACCACGGTTTGTAGCTGTCGGAACGGAACGAAACATTAGGATCAACCAATGGGAATTCAACGTGGACACTTACCCGCCCTGAGTCGCACTGGAGATGGAGAGCGTGAAGATGGAGTTGGTGTAGCCGTCGCAGTTGCAGCTGTCCGTGTAGCGGCCCCCGTTCCCGGACGCCCAGATGAAGATCGAACCCTTGCCCTGCCGTCCGCTCGTGACGCCAAAGATGAAGGCACGGCGTGCCAACGGTCCTGGCCCGTCCACCGTCGATCCGTCGTCCTCGGGGCCCCACGACGCACTGTAGATGTCGATGTGGTCCGGGTTCAGCCCGAGCGCCTTCGCTTCCACCGCATCGTTCACCGTCCCGTCCAGCATGCGGACACCTGTGCGGAATGAAACGAAAATTTCAGCATAATTCGATGAGGCCTCTACGGAGACAGTAAGGAAAGGACGGCGAGAGGGAAAAAGGGTCACACGCAAATTTCGCGTTCTCTTTCCCAACCCGGGCGCTTCCGGTTTGGGAGCGATAAAAATAAATTCGTTACGAGTTATGACATCTTTTGGCCCCCCCACGGCGGCGGCAGCGAGGCGACCGAAAGGACACTTTCCAACCCGGGGCGCCCGGACGAATATCGCACGCGCGCGTGGAGTTTCTGCTTCTGCGGACAAAATGGAAGCGGTGTGAATTTTCCGAGGTCACACCATCCGCCAACAACAGCAACGGGGGCGTCGTGGCCTTTGGGACAGCGGGAGACTATTCAAAAGAATTTGCGCGACCGATACGACGGCGCTTCTCGGAACCGAGCACGGCGCACAGCAAATTGGTCGAAATATTGTGTGCCGTCGTTGCCGTGGCCGCTACACCCGAGAATAAGGGGAAAAGAACGTAGTAGACGGTGGGCCAAATGTTGGGTCAACGTAAAAGGGTTCATGAAAAGAACTATGCAAAAAGAATTTACGAAATACGAGGATGGAAAATTTACTTTAATCAATCACAAATCTATCAGAAACATTATACAAGATGTGTAAATGATAATTTTGATTAATTAAGCTAATTCTGTCAAATTGAGTTTGGGCTTTTTACATACTCCAAGGTTTATGAATAACCACATGATCTTAACAGTTGACGTGCCTGGACAACGATGTGAGTAACCTAAAACCTTAATATCATCATCCCCGTGGTACTGCATTACTACTTTTGGCTTGTGGATTGCTGCACTCTCCTGTTGTATCAGCTTTCGAATCACTATGACCAGGAAAGGCCATCAGCTTGTATGCTTCATGGAAACAATCAATTCCTAGAACATAATGCTGTTGTAACTTGTTTCCTAATGTTGATATAGATCCCTACAGCAAAAACGACCTCATAATGATAGTTGAGTCGTACCAAAAATTAATTCGTTTCGAAAAACCATTCTGTTTTTAATTGGCCTTAGTTAGGTGCGGAGTTTTTTCAGAAGATATGAAGCTTCAAAGTTTTCCATAAGAGGCCAGATTTGTGTCGAACGTCGAATGCCGTGCACGAAAAGGAGTTCTTTACCTTCTGATTTTCGTTTTTGGCCAATATTTTAGGCGGACTGAAAATGGTTTATGGAGGAGATTTGCTGCCTAACTTGGAGGACCCCGATTGCTGCCTAACTTTGGTTGAACATTTTTGCAATGTCATTGGTTATTTGGCCATTAAAACTCACACCAATCAACATTAGAACTTCTTCAATCGTTAGTTTACATTGTTTCTAGATTTTTCTATTTGACAAGCTCAGAAACAGCCCAGAGAGAATAATGTCTTGTGAATTCTTCGCTACTCGTATCTCAGTTTTAATTCTGTATTTTGAATACGAAAACATGTAAAAAATCACATTATGATTGCTCACAAATAACAAGGTCTACTCTAGTCGCTTTATTACCGAGCAAAACGAAGGAAATTTGTGTGAAAAACTAACAAATTTAAGGCTTTCAAATTCAACTGAACTTGTTTTAGCGGAGATCAAATTCACCTATGACCAGAAATGCTAGTACCAGTCTCCGAGATTGTCGAGATTAAAATGTAATTTAATAATGATTGAAGGCATCATCATTTTGCTCTTTGGGCCTGAACTTTTCACAAGAGCGATACAACTACTACTATACTACTTATACTAAAACGAAAAGTATTTAAACGAAAATCTATTAAACTTGATCCGATTTCAGGTCCTCCACTGCCAAAGGGCCTGCGGGAGCGCGATTGTCAAAACATCCTCCGGGGAAGCTGTTTGCGGGCTTTTGCAGGATCCAAACGGTACTAAGAAACTAAAACAGCCAATACTTTTGCGACCACCCAACGCTCGAATCGTCTCGAAGAAGAGCGAGGGCACACCAGAGAATGGGGTGTCGCCATAAAGTATGTAATCTTCTCATGATGGCCTGCGATGGTTTCGCTTTTCGGCGTCGCGCAACCACAAACATTGGCCGCCGGTGCGCCCGCGGGTTCTGCCAAACTATAGAGCCACTATAAGCCGAAGCGAAGTTGCGAACCTGTTTATGATACTTTGCCGGGAACGTGTTAATCGAACTCTGCTCGCCAACAATATGGGTTCACGGTTAAAGACAAAACAACGAATGGAACATTACAGAGTGCGGAGTGCGGTCATGTGACACCGTCTCGGTTTGTGGCACAGTAGTTGTTGTTGATAGCTTAGCTGCTGGCGGCTTACGCCTCTCGGTGTTCTCGGATGACTCAATCGCGTAACGAAATCGCTTCGCTAAACTGGTTCAAAAACGTGTCAAGAATCTCTGTTGAAGCCCCGAGAACCCGCTCAAACTTTCGTCCCCGCCAGACGCTAAGACGTTCGACTCATATTTACTCCCAATTAGGCGATCATTTTCCTCACTCAGCGCTTCGTTTCGTTCATCGCGATTCGCGAGAACGGGACCCTTTCAAAGAGGCAGCCCCTTTCAAAGTTCAATCAAACGAGCGTTGTGAAAATGATCAATCAAGTGATTGAGACGGGTGATCCTTTTTCAAACGAATGTTTCCACGCCAACCTTCGACCGATTTGTTGGACCGGGACGGAGCTGCTGGAAGTTAATCTGATCTTAGTTTGATATATTGTTTAGTGAACCGAAAATGAGCAGACAGCCGCGGGACATCGCCCTCAAAATAACAAGAATCGACTTTCGCGGAGGATTCGCTGAAAAGAATCGCTGAAACACCATAAATTGGTCTCGAAAAAGTCCTTATATTGCTTAATCCCCGTGGTCCGGTTTTTTCTCCACAGGTTTCCCCACATGCTGCTGTCCACACAACAAAAGCCGGCCCACACACGTGTAGATTGGTGGCCGTTCAGCAGCCGTGCCAACGATCAATGATGGATGGCGCAAGACAAAGAGGTCCGCAAGAACCACCTAAAAAAAAGGGTCCGGAAAAAAGCTGTGGGAAAAAAATGGGGAGTGCATTTTCAGTTCTATTTCCGCCGGCCGGTTCCGGGAGGTCTTATAAAATATTAAAAACACAGAAACCTAACTTTGATATCTACCTTCGTAAAGTTTTGCCCGTTTTTCTTTGCGAAATTCGTGCTTTCCTTCAGCTGCCGCCCTTTTTTGCGCTTGCTGATGGATGACGGGGAGTTTGTCTTTCGCCTGCCCCGGGGACCCAACTCAAAATGCGTGTTTGCTTGCGTAAAAGGGCTAATTTTTTTTCGGGGTCCCAAACGGCGACAAATAAACGAATCCGTCTTCCCTGATGGCTTGATGAGTTTCCAATCTATGCGAGTGACTCCGATCGATCATATCGGACACAGCCAGAGGACCGCAGAGTGAATTGATTGCGCTGCGTTGAGGAGTCCGCAACATAAAAAAGCACTCAAAAAAAGGAAGTTGAAAAATTCGGAGCAAAATTTGTGTGGTGAGGCTTTATGGCGCGCCCACAGGGGCTTAACCGGACAATAGAGTAGCAGATGTAAACCCGATTTTGATGTAAGTCACCACACACGCCTTCCTGTGGCCGGAAGCACCGGAACACACCGGGGAACGCGTGTGTGGCCATGGGAAACAATCAACGACCCAACGCTCTCCTTCAAAGGAAAATCCCACAAAGCAAACTCGCGACCGTGGAAATCAATTAACCATTCCACGAAGCAGTTCCTCATCTCAACTTCTTTCTCCGAGGTCCGGTTTTTTAGTGTCCACCACAGCACATTGTTCACGAATCGAGTCGTGAGTGAAAAACCCAAATGGGCGATGAAACTTATCATATTACACTGGCCGCCCCCCTAGAAAAAAATCGAATCGATAGCCCATCGCGCCCACGGTGAAGGACTCGCGCCGTCTGGTGAGAGGAGGGAAATTAATTCAACGCCCCTCCTTGGAACTTACCGCCGATGCTCGCGTTGTACGCCACGCCAACCCCACAGTACTGGTTGAAGGCGACGGCCGCAACTTCTCCGGCGCACCGCGTTCCGTGCTTGTTGTCGCCGTTATCGCGCGGCATCGGGTCCGAGTCGTTGCTGTTGATGTCGTACGAAGCATCCGGATCCTGTTGGGACGCAAACAAAAAAAAGTGGTTAATGTTGTGTTGGTAAGAAATGGAAAGCTCTATGTACAGTTCATCAGTTGGCCGTGTCACGACCCCAAGGTAGAGATGAGGTTTGAGAAACGGAAAGATACCCATTTAGGTATTCCTGGGACCTTTGGATAGAAGGTTCCGCCGACTAATTTTTAATTATTTTCCAAGAACTGCTTTGCGATGTAAATAAATGCTTCCGTCATCAGCAACATTATTGAACGGCAGCTATGTTGGTGATGACGGAAACAGTTCTTGGAATTACGCTAACGAACTCAGCTCAGGCGGTCGACGGGACCTTCCCACTCAGAGACCTTAGGTATTCCTTTAAAGCTATTGAGCCAGATTTGCTCACGATGATTTCCTTTCTTTCTTCGCAATCTCCAAGAATGGTGAGAAGGTCCGAAACCACTTTAGGGTTTCATTGTTATCAACCGATACAGAAAACCGAATCATCCTTTGATTCCCCAGTCACTCGTGGCGTCCGCCTTGATCGATCGACAATAGACCAGGCAGAGCCCAGTTACAACAACGGGCCATCCTTTGGTCGGCAATAAATATGTATTGTTAATGCGATGGAGTATCAATCCGAGCGCCATTATTAATGAATTTCTCCCGCCGGATGAAAGTTGATTCGCATAGTTTTTCTGACCTCCGCAAATCAATAGCAAGCGAAAGAAGTCACTGGGTGGCCGCCTACGAATCTCGAACGTAGGGATACTTGTACATCAATATGAAAGCCTTTAATTCGTCGGGAAGCGGAGCTTTCTCTCCGGAGACGCCCAATCCGATCCGGGTTTCAGATATGAAGTATCATCAATATGCTGCGTTGCCGATCATCATTCACAAGCCGATTTTAGTGGTTATCAAATGGGCCCCAAACAGCGCCTAGAGATTTCCTCTTTTTATTAAACACCATACGGGGTAGATCTAATGGAATGCCAGGGAATCACATTAGACTCAATCAACACACACCGCCGAACATCAGGAATCGGCCATTCTTGGCCAACACTTTGCATATAAAGCACCAGAATTCCTTCCCGTTAGGGCTCGTTCTGAAACCACGGCCGCCGGCACATGCCGACGACAAGAAGGCCACTTCCGTTGTTCCAGTGTTCCGTAACATCCGGAACGATGTCCTCGTCCTGTGGGCACCACCCTCTGTGGCCGTGTTGCTGTTGCTGTGTTGTATCACCGTCGCGCACAGCCGTTACGGGCCACACAGCAAACCGACACACTTAATCATCCTGGTTGGTCGGTCGGACGGACGAACGGTCCGGCTCCGGCTCCGGCTCCGAGCGGGTAATTACCGAGCCGCGACGTCCGGTCCGGTAGAAACCCACACCTGGCACGACCGACGACGACCACGTTGAAACCGAGCCCAATGGATCTGGAGGCGGAAGGACAATACGTCGCCAGGCCAGGCCAATTGTCCTGAAGGGCCTCCTCGCCCCGGGGGAGGATGCTTGCGCCGCAATCGATTGCACGGCTCAGCCGAATATTAGTCTCACAAGCGCTATTAATTTTCATAATTACGACCCCTCCGAACAAGGACTCGCAGGCCTTTCGGACGGCCGATGTGGCGATGAAGAAGTTGTTTCCACGCCCGGCCTTTAATGATGATTGCGATGGCGTTGTTGTGTGGCCACATCTGAGCGAAGGTGCCTATTAAAGGCCATCACTCTTGCCGATGGCGAGGCACAAGGATCCGAGGCCCACCGCGAAGAAAGTGCATCCTTTCTTCGGTCCCACCGCAAGCGTTGATGATTTATGCGGCATAATAATGTATTATTGGATACGTTTTGGCTTTTCGCACCACGTAGCCGTCGTCGGACGTCGGACAATATGCTTCGAACCCGAGCGGGTGCATTTCGGACACAATGTTCCTGCGCTCCTGCGGGCCGTTCCGGACCGATTTTCCGTTCGACTTCTTATCTGGATCGGAAGAGCAGCGTCTCGGGAAAAATCGGCAAAAGGATACCGCACACGCTGAGGCAGCAAATATGGATCACCGTACAACGTGGAGCCCCCCCACGGGGATGAGGACCACCCGGCCAAAAGTGGGGCGATATTGGAAACGCTTAATATTGTATGCAAATTTTCGTGTCGAGTTCGCCAGGGGAAAAATGAAATTTATTTCGCCGTATGGCTGGCCCTTCACCGTGGAGCGATCCTGTGCGGCCAGAATGGTAATAAGCTAAAAATCAGTACCGCTTAAAATGCACCTCGCCGCCGCCACCGACCCACGGTTGCTTTCAATTTTCCCCGCCATTCAGGAATTGGGGGATTGGGTGGAAAAAGTTTTTCACGCGCCACACGCCACTCACGGCGAGGCGGCTTTTCCTCCGAGTCGAGGTTCGATTTTTCCCCGGCCCGGCCGGTGGTCCTGGTGAAAGTGATTTTGCAGCATAAATTCCGGCGCGTAGCGCGGCCCGGAAAACTTTGCCGGAAAACCCGTCACCCGGGGCGGGGTCGCCTCCAATAACCATCGCGATGGTCGGCGGCGTTGGCGTGGTGGGCACAGATCGAACGGAGCGGAATTCGTGAAAAGGAAATTGTTCCGAGAAAAACGTTGGTTGCAAAGTTTTCGCATGTCGATCGATCGATCGAGAGAGAGAGAGAACGAGGAATGAATGTGTGTAAATTAAAAAATACTTTTCATGTTTCGCACTCAAATTCATGTTTTTTTTCCGTTCGGCACCTTTTATCGGCTCAATCAATGGGTGGGTGGCAACGATTGATTTTTATGGCCACAGCGCGCCCACACAGCGGCTTTGAGTGTAGAAGTGCAACAGACGTGGGCATGATTTTGCATATATTGCGCCCAATAACAATGATTAACAAACGATCAGAAATTGAAAAGAAGCTTTGACGAGTTTGGCGGTGTGGTGTGTGGCGTATGACGGCGCTTGAATCGCACTGACGTGCCGCCACGCAAGGTGGTGGTTCTGGGAAAAGACTGAGACCCATTCACTTCAATTGCCAATTGTGGAGACTAACTTAAACCGGCTGTTTAAATGAAGCTCGAACGAAATAATTGGAAGCGGACCAAAAGTGGAATCGAATGGAAAAAAGAAAAGTAGAAAATTAAACGAGCGTATAGAATGTTGGGTTTTGAATTCCGGGATGTTAGAAGTGTCTAAAAGTCATGCCCGTCCGATCCTTGAATATGCTTGTGGTGTGGGTCATCCACATCATCAATGTTGGATTGGTTGCATTAAAGTCCTACAACGTTGTTGATCCCCGGCATTCTCCCGACATTCCTTGCTCGACGGCAATCCTTGCTTAGAAGTGACTTTTCTCTCCGGATATTACGACCCATCGTATGTACGAGGGTCACTATTTATATTTCGGGAATAGGAACAAAAACAAATAGTGAAGCTGCGAATATATTTTTATTGTTTTTCAAAGTACTCGCCACGATGATCGATACACTTTTGCATGCGCTTAAACCAATTTTCAAAGCATTTATTCCATTCCGAATGAGGTATCTCCAAAACATGATTTTTGAACGCTTCAAGAGCTTCTTCGGGCGATGAAAATCGTTGACCACGCAGTTTATTCTTCACGGATGGGAACAAAAAGAAATCATTGGGTGCCAAATCAGGGCTGTACGGCGGATGACCCATCAATTCGATGTTTTGAGTGCTCAAATAGTCTCTTGTTTGAGCCGATGTGTGAGAGCTGGCATTGTCATGATGAAGAACAATCCGACGTCTCTTGTTTGTTTTCCTTATTTCACCGAAGATTTCTGGCAAACAGATGGTTGTGTACCACTCAGAATTTACTGTTCTACGATCCTCTAGAGACACTGTTGCAATATGACCAGTTTTTCCGAAGAAACAGGCCACCATTTTCTTTGAAGTGCTTCGTGTGCGAACAACTTTTGTTGGATTTGGTTCATCTTGGAACACCCATACAGTCGACTGCTGCTTACTTTCGGGCTCATACGAATATATCCATGATTCGTCACCTGTCACGATTTTATAAACGTCTTTTGAAGCACCGCGATTGTATTTCTGAAGCATTTCTTTGCACCAATCGACACGAGCCTTTTTTTGAGCGATTGTCAAATTATGTGGGATCCAACGTGAACATAATTTTCGCACAGCTAAGTGTTCATGTAAAATCGCATATATGCTGGTGGAACTAATGCTTAGGGATGCCTCAATCTCACAATAGGTTACATGACGATCTTGCTTAATCATTTCGTGCACAGCATCGATGTTTTCTGGCACTACAGTCGATTTTGGACGACCTTCACGAAACTCGTCGGACAGCGAACTACGACCACGATTGAATTCACTATACCAGCGATACACAGTGGTTTTTGATGGAGCATCATCGCCAAAAGTCAAATTAAGTTGATTGACGCACTCTTGTTGTAATAATCCACGTCGAAAGTCGTAAAAAATCATCGCTCGAAAATGTTCACGATTCAGTTCCATTTTTTTGCCGAGACGAAACTTTCAACTAAATATAAAATAAACAAATAGCGTCCGTATGACAAAATGTTCTGAGTACGTATGTCGTCAAAAATGTCAAACTTTACGATGGAATCATCAGCTGGACTCACATGACATCAGTGTTGCCAATTCCCGAAATATAAATAGTGACCTTCGTATAACAAAGTCTTGTCACTTATTGTCGTAATGTGTTTATTTTCATGCCATCAAAATAACTGCTTAATTCATCTATTAGTTCCTACACCAAAATTAATAGAAATATAAAAAAATAAATCAACAAATAAATAAAGAAATAAAAGTGAATGAATGAATTGAATAACTAACAACCCAATAAGAGTAAAATTCAATTACATTTATGAAACTTGACAACTGTTTGTAGAACGAAAAAGAGAAGCAAGAAGCAAATACTGGTAGAAATTAAATATTTGGTCTACCAACAGATAATAAGGCAAAACATTTAAATGGAGCTGAAGGTTAGCTACACATATTGATTGTGAATGGTAGAAATATAAAAAGAAAAAGTGTAACTAGTTTTTCAAACGTGTTAAAGGATCATGTGAAAACTCAAACAAGAGCCGTAAATCATGAGTATAAAGAATTTAAATGAAATTCTAAAACAATTCAAAATCAAACTGGCTATTACTCAGGGTGCGCCAGTAATCCCCTCTCCGTGCTCCGATGCTCGATCCTGGGCAGAAGGCAATCAGGAGTGCGGCTTCACTCATGGGGGGCGCTGCAACAGCTTGCGCCCGGATCGGGGCCGGATCACTAATGTACGCCACTTAGCACACGCGCCATGATGGAGAACCACGAAAACACGAAATGGAAATTCATCGAGCCAGCCAGCGTTCGGGCAGAGATGGAAACAAGGAAATAAATTATAAACAATCTATCATACTTTATACATACGGCAAAGGACGCCGAAGGACGCAGGACCAGGCGATCGATGAAATGGTGTTTTATTATTTGTTCGCCGACCCCTTTTTTGGCCTCACCCAATGTGTGTGCCGGGCGGGTTTTATAAACATTTATACACTTCTTTCGGTCCGCTCGCTGTTGAACGTCCCAGCAACGTGTGGCGCTGTCGCCATCGTCGCCATTGCCGCCAGGTTTTGCATTTCGAGGACGACAGAAACAAATTGAGATGACCAGAGCCAGGCTGCTGGTGGGTTTGCTTTGGGTCCTGCTGTTTGTCCTGGAGCCAGCAAACACCGAGAGTGCCACATACCGTCTCTGCAGCATGCATGTTTTGGGGTGTTGGGTGCCCCAAAGTATCCTAATCGTGAGCGGAGCGCAATGTGCGCAAAAAAGCTGCCCATTTATTCGTTTTTGTAGTTACGGTTCGACGTACCGTTTGTGTCGGGGGGACACCAGAGCACGAGCTCTCTCTCTCGGCCAGAAGGCATATTAATGTATTTTAAAACAAATTATATTACTCACGCCGGGCGCTGCTGGTGCCGGGCCTTTTTTCATTCCATTTGTCCGGCTAGCATGCAGTAGAAATGCAGCGTGTCGTGTCTGCAGTACGGTCTCACTATGAACAGGAGCCTTCTGCAAGGAACCCGTTAGGAAATTGAAACATCGGCGCCCGGGCCAACATGGAAGCGGATGATAAATCGTACACAACTGAGACGAGACGTGGCGGCCCTAAAACAATGTCCGCTCTCATTGCGTTCCACAATGTGGCGCACTGTGTCGTCCGGTGTGCTTGTGATTAATTTTATCACCTTGAGCTGAAGCAGACTTTTTTGCACCAAAAGCAGCACACCATTCGGAATCTGATTCGGGTTGAATCGCAGGCATCGCTCCAGTCGCTTTAATCTACATCATGAGTTGAGAAGATCTGAGGCCACAGCAACTTAACCTGCATTTAGTGTGCATCTCTTTTAGAGGTGGCCCTCGGAACATTTCAATATGCTTTGCTGCCGGATGGATCGTTAGCATCGTACGGTCTACGGAGGGTGGCCGGCTCTTGCAAACACTCAACTTCATTCACGAGCGGGTCCGGGCGGATGATAATCGGAAGGCGAGGCGCAACACACACGTTTCCGGCGGCGGCGTTATGCAACGACCTGTGCAGAAGACGGCATATTCCAGGGCCCCCTTCGAGGCACAGCTCCAGGGGCCGTCGGCTCGTTTGCAGGGTTCTTGAGCCAAGCCACACTCTTCCAGACCTTCAGAGCTCTTCATAAACCGAAACACATGCGGAGGTCGGCACAACGGGCGAGAGTATTTGATCTCGTTCACCTTAATTCACCTCCGTTCGCCATGGTGCACCCGCGGCACCGGCACCCCCCGAGACCGAAAGGTGTTTAAACTAACCCGATGTTTTCCCGGATGCTTTTTTCGTCCGCCCGGGGACGAAGGAGAACTTTCGAGATTCGAGACCTCTTCCTGTGGGAAAGCTCTTCATTTTGCTGGCGGTAATAATGAGACACGTGAAGACACGACCCGGAAGCCTCGAGCGGCGGCCTCGTTTAGTGTGATGCCCCTCCTGGTGCATTCCCTGATGCAGTGGCCACCCACCAAGGATGTCCAGATCCGTCGTTGATTTGAATGGCGCGCGCCTGCACCACCGACATCCGAGAAACAACTCAGGAGCCCGGTATCCGATTCGCCGCCGTATTCTTTTACATTTTCAACAGCCGTTTCGACATTAAAACCCCTGTTTTGATGACCTGACCCCCGCCTAATGAGCGTGACGGGCTTCCTACATCGCCAAAAAACACTTAGGACCGTTCTGTGGGCCTAGTAAGTTAATTAGCAAGGCAGGGAATCGTTACAGCCTCTTCAGCGGCGTTTTCAGTGAAGCGAGAGAATTTCTGTGACCCACTTTTCACGCAGCGTTTGTCTACCTTTTGGATGTTTTGCACGCATTCAATGTAAAGTAGCGGTGCGGCAAAGGGTTCTAACAATGTTTCACACATGTTTCGAACGGACACGTATAAAAGGCCTATGAAGTAAATAAAAGGCCTTTGAGTACCAGGCAAAGTATGGCCGTTCCTTAAAAGAAGCCTTTCTCGTCGCTCTTACACGTTGAACGATTGTACCAGGTTTATAAGTTTAAATTGTTCGGTTTTAGATAACCCGAGAAGTCCAGAAGCTCTGAAAATTGGGCACAGACACAAATTGGGCGAAAGGAAAATTTAGTATCGCAAAACCATTTGACAAATGCTTCTTTACCGGCACCAAAAGAAGTCAGTTTTGAGTCGGATTGTCACTGGTAATGAAAGCTTGTTTTATTTTGAGATCTGTGGGGGCACAAAATTATGGCTTTCAACTGCTGAAGCTAGCCCATCCACTGCAAAGTCACATTAATCCCATAGCTTTGCTGTGGTGGGACCAGGAGAGTATGGTGTACCATGAGCTACTAAAACCAGTCAAAACGCTAAACACAGATCGCTACCGACAACAAATGATTGTTTTAAACTTTGCATTGCATTAATGGAAAAGGATTAGAATGGAAGCACAAAAGAGCATAAAGTGAAATTACAGCATGTAAAGTGAAATTACATTAAAGCATGATAACTTCAAATTGTACACCTTGTAACGGATTGTTATGATTTTAAGTAGTTTCTATTAAATGTTCTGGGAAAAAGGTTTTTAAGTCCCGAGATCTTGAAAACATAATAAAACAATAAATGTTTGCTCAATCCCACGAAACACACCAATTATTCGATTAGCATAGACATGGACGATAAACCAGAAGTTTGAATTGACTTTTTTGGGTGCCAAAATCAAACACATAATCTCCTGATTGTGAAATTAAGCTTCGCAGCGTTAAAAGATTCCGTAAAACCATGCCGAAAAAGAAATGCGCACATGAAGGCATTTGGATGCTGGTGCTGCTGTCGTCGGCACCGATGTAACGGATGCCCTTCTTACCGAACCGCTTACCAATTTGCGATGCAGAAAGCAATTTTATCTCCCGGGGCAAGGATTTCCCGGGAATCGAATGCATTCCGACGCCGGGTGGTCGGTTTGCTGGGTGGGGTCCTTTCCCTCCTTCCGACCGAGACCGTTCCCGTGATTGTTATCATTTGTTTGCGAGCAGCCCGCATGATTGTTGCAAATGTAGCCGAGAGAGCGAGAGACGGGGCGATGCAATGGTTGCAAATGAAATTGCATCCCGCTTTCCAGCTGGTTGGGTTTCGGTTGGCCTTCCGGGGACCGGTGCGGTTCGGGGTTCCGAATTTACCAAACGCTCTCCCGGACCCTGAGCCCTGGCATCAGGATCGTGCCAGGAGTCTTTCAACTTTATTCGCATCAGCTAAACGACTCCTCCGGGCCACATTGAGGTTGGATGAGTTTTCTGAGCCAGAGACGCAAGCCCGCCGACGGAAACCGAAGGTCTTTCGCTTCCAACCAACCAACCGGGCTAGTCCTTGGGAGGATGTTTAGCATCCAGGCGGTGGTGGCGGCTACGACCGCAACTTCCATCGAAATGCTGTGCTTGTGGCCCCCATCATCTCTCGGCTCGGCTTGGTGATGGCTCGGCTTCCACCGGCGGAATAACAACAATTCGCAATCAAAGCAAACAAATCCCGCTCTGATGGGGTGTATATCGACGAGGGTTGCGCTGCTGCCGTCGGATCAACATCCGTTGCGCATACGGAATCAGCCGCCTCGGGGACGGAACGGGTCCTGGAACAGAGGGCCGGCAGACAGTGGGAAGCAAATCAAACCCTCCTGTGTGTTTGGGGGGCGTTCGAGCCCGCCGACGTGGAAAGGAATCGTGGATCAGGGCGGCGAAGTGATTTGATTCTCGCTAGTAGCTTCATTCGGTGCTTCGACCAACATCACGGCCGTTGGCCGATCGAATGAAGCGGCTTGATTTTATCATCAACCCGCCCAAGCCGATGAAGGGTTAGGGCCCCCACCGGAAGCTGAGTTGATCCATAACCGATTGTCGCTACAATCGGTAGGTGGATTTTGAGTTGTTTCCGTCCGGGGCCAGCTTCCGAAGAAGACGAAGAGCCGAAGAGCAAAGGCGCAAAATGGGCGATGAAAAATGGATCAGCCTAATCGTCGGGGTTGACACTCGCTGACATGCCCGGCTCTGGCGAAGGGACCTCTGCACCGTCGGCTCAGGCGTCAGTTGGCGCAATTAGGGTGTTATCGAAATGAGATGACACCGGATTTGTCAGCCGATCACACCAGATCCAGAATCCGGCTTTCGAACGGTGGTGTTGCCATCGTTTGAATAGTGATTGAAGGAGCAGATTTGCTGTAGCAAAACGGGTGATAATCGATGGGTTTATGTGGGTCCCAAAGCACCGGCGTGACAGAAATTAAGAGGGAGAATATTCATCTTTTGAGTTTATAGGAAAAGCAGGGAAGTAGTTAGCTACTTAGATCTTATCCGGGATCAGAATGAATTCTTTCAGCCATTCAGTGGGTTTGTTATAATGGATTTATGAATGCCGTTAGCTTCACTATCCAATGAGATGCCTGGGGCTTCTACTAAGTCTCTTTCAGTCATTCGTCGATTTTCCACTACGACATCTTGCATTTTCTTACGTTTTCAGGAGTTGCTGCTGTTTTTGGACGTCCTTGAAGTCCTTGAAGTAAATCGTCTTGGAGGCTTATACGACCATGGAGTAATCGAACCACAAAACTTATTGAACTCCCCAGTACTTTACGAGTGTGGAGTCATCGATAGGAGCTGTCTGCTAGACAGATATACCGAGCTGAGCTGTGCCAACCGAACCGAACTGCAGATCATGTTACCAAGCAAATAATTCATCGAATTCGCTACGCGGACTCGCTACAAGAGCATCCATCCATCGATCATCGTCGTGTTGAGGTTGTGACCTGGCAACTGCATGCTTCAAAAAACCACAAATGAAAAGCGTCGACAGATAATACGCGGGTGAAACGCGGGGGTCCCATACTGATGTCCCCGGACGGAGGGGTTAGGTTTGAGCAAAGCCCTGCCAAAGCCATACGGTCGATGAATGATGGAAAACATGACGTTTGGAATGATTTTTGGTCAATTATCACGTTCCAAGAATTCCCAATCCGGACCGGGCGGCACGTGACACAAAACCCGATTTTCCAACCCGGTATTGGCCCGGGTCGGTTAACGGTCGAGCATCAACAAACTGTGGGCGAAAATTCCCTAGCTCTCGGTCACTTATGATTGATACTGATTCATTGGACGACGGAGCACCCATCACCACAAGACGGTGCGCGCGCGGCCGGCCCGCAGCCCGGAGTCCATTATCCTTACGGATTCGATCAACGGACATCATCAACGCCATCACAGCTTCATCAACAACACCACCGGCGCCATCTGCCTCGGGGAGCCGTGCCATTGTTTTTCGGAGTCGGAGCTCGAAGAACAACGTCAAACATCAACCACCTCCAGCCGCCAGCTTTTCGGTCAACCGCCCAGTCGCCGCTGCGGTGAACTCTTAATGAATTCCAAGTATCACTTCCAAGGATCCCCCTGTTGCACGAGGCGGCCGGGACGAGAGGTCAAGTGCCAATCGAAAGTTCAGCAGCAGCTGGTGAAGGGTGCTTTTTCCAGCCCCCGAACACACGTATCGACACGTCTGACATGCACATTATGGTCGAAGGGAAACTTTGCGCCTTTCCACTCTCCAACTTTGGACGATCGGCCAGGGGCACGATGGAATTATGATTGATGGATGAACGAACGAAGCTCCCTCTTACTCTGCTTTTCCATCAATCTGCTGCTTTAGTTTCGGACTCCCGAGAAAAAGCAGCAGCCAATCTCAAGTTACTTTGAGTGTGTGCGTGCGAGTGTTCGGGTAAACATCTTGGCCCAACATCTCCAAAGACCCACATGTTAGTACGTGGAAAACCTAAGCAAACACACAGGGCCCCATATCGGCGGCCGTTGGAACTTGGACGTGAGAGAAACTTGAGGCCCAAGACCGACCCCTTTCAGGTCAGTCAAAATTGGATGGCAGCCGGCAAAATGTTCACAAACAGACCCCACACTATTGCTACGCCGGGAAGTTGTTAGGCTTGAGGTCCATCCACACCGGACACTAGTTGCCCTTCGAAAGGTTGAAACGATTAATAACATCTTCCAGAAAATCGTGTCGGGGTTTTTTGGCTGCAACTTTGGCCCCTTGTAATCTGTGAGCCCACTCAGATCCGTTTTCAATCGAAGCAATTTATGCGGGCTGTCAGCCAGGCAGCAACAATGCTTACAGGACACACAAACACAGCAGAGGTCCAAAAATTTCGACAACACCGGGAACACAAAACAGACATTGATTCGCAGCCACGGCCCATAGCAGTCTTGCACCTTTTCCACGGTTTCCCCTTGATCGCCGATAAACGGTGTTCCTTTCAACTTGGGGCGCTCCCCGGAACCCGGAAGCCTGGGAATCGTGTGGAAGGCGAAACGTGAAATCATTGCGATTGTTTGAGAACTTGGGGGGCACAGATTTCCGCCGTTGAAAACCGACACGGATGAGGGAATCGTATTTCAAAGGAAAAGCGCCATCACGTACCATCGTTCGGAGGGCACGTTGGGCAAAAACAAAACCCAAAAGCGCTTCCGGAACCAGCCCGGGGGGGCGATCGCGGTGTTGTGGTGTGTTGTGCACCGCGCCATGAAGCAAAAGTCCACACAAAACAGCAAACGCAAACCACCGGGTCTCGATTTTTGCCGGATGATAAAATATTTAAACCATCGCCCGGGCGCTAGGTAGCTGCGTCTAGAATGGCAACTCACCTGGGCTCCTGGGCTGTGTAGATGACAGAAAAGTCTGCCGTGTGCTCATTTTCCCCGCTGTCTCTCTCTCTCTCTCTCTATAATCAGATTACAACAAACTCGCGGAAGCGCAGGGATAACAAGCGACGAACAAACACAACTTGTTGAATGTGCCCCACAAGAAGGCTGAAACTTTAAACGAGATTTTGTTGTTTCCGTGATTGAGGTACTTTTGTAAGATTTGGCAGTTTGGTGATTGAATACGGCCCCAGTTAGTTATCGGGTGTGGTAGCTGGGCTGGCTGATACCCGGAACGGGCCCCGCCCCAACACTAACGAGGCAGTTAAGGACGAGTGCCGGAAGAAGGAACTGCTTACGGAATTGAAACAAAGTCCAAGAATCGAATGGAAAAGTACAGGGCCTAACCTATAAATGTTGTAGGTATCGCTGCAATCATCGTTTTTTCAGTTAGTACTAACGTTCAAAAGAGAGTTTTTAAAATATTTTATGTTCTGCTTATAGGTTTGCGAGTTATTGTATGCAGCTGACATCGAAGACTGAAAACGTCGATTTGCTGAGGTCAAATCAGGTGGTAATACTAGAAAACATTAAAAATTCCACAAAATCGATTTGAATGATCCAAAAGTGAAGTTGTTAGCTGACATGTCATAAACAAACGCGTAACGCTTTGTTTATGACGTTTGAACATCGCCGCAGAAACCACAGAAACATCGCCGCGGGAGCAACGGGCGATATTGAAAAAGGATACATAATGCCAGCGAGAGGGAAAATGGGGCTTTCTCTTTTGAACCGAGAAAAGAGAAAATATTTTTTTGGTCCAGACCTTCCCGTAAATTTCGAGCCAAATTTAATGCCGTGCTAAACCACCGATAACAACCATCGTCAGTGAATATTATTCAGCGTTATTGAAGGCCGAAATTGCAACGAAGTCAATCAAAACAATGGCAAAACTACATCAATCGAGTTTCGAATTGTTCCCAGAGCCACCGTATTCTCCCGATTAGCCTATTAGCCTGAAACCGAAGCCTATCTTGAGGCTAAACGATAAACCGTTCTACACAAGTGATATTGAAATGTTTGATCGAATGTGTTGAAAATGTTGATTACGTTGATGAATACAACATTGACCGAAAAAAAACTCGTTTTCCCCCCTTTTGTTACAGCACGTTCCAAACCGATACTGTTTGACAAGAATTTTTGATCCTCCAATTTGTAAAGCCTACGCGCGTCAACTAAATGAACCAATAATTAGCCAGTTTGAAAGTTCGATAGCCTGTGGGTTAAATGGGGCTCCAGGATTATCGGGTCGATCCAAAAAGGTCCAAAAATGGATGTTTTCCCGTAATCCAAAAGTAGGCGTCGTAAAGGGAAATCCCGAAAAAAGAATTCGCCAACTTATGCACGAATTTACTGCCAAAGGCGGCGGAGTTAACTACTTCAAAGGAGTCTATTGATAGATGAGTACCATCGGTCTCTCTAAGCGTGTCCCAGCAACAGCGCAGATCCATCCCGCGGCAAATGCCATGCTAATCCAATCCAGCCCAAAAACCCGGATTCTGGCCGCGAAATCAATGAATCAGCGAGCGTAATGGGATTTGTAGGCCAGTTTATTTGATTTCCTTCGCTCCATCAGCCGTCGCCGGGAAGTCGTGGTCGTCCCACGTCCACCGATTTCGGTAATCTAATGAATCGGGCCCCTGGCACGCGGAAACGTGACTTCATTTTAGGGTCCATTTTTAAATGCGGAAATAGGCATGGGAATCAGGCAATAGAAAAACGGGAAAAAGGAAGCTAGTGGGCTAAAGTGGGCCCAAACGGATCGATCGATCCGTGGCTTTATCAGTCGCGGCATTGCGTGGGCCGTGCGCGTGTGTATGTGAACATCCTTGGGCCAAGGACACGGAGGGCTACGGTTTCCACTCATTCTGTTGGATCCCATTTCTCGCACCATTCCCCGGGCGTTGTTTTCGTCGTTTCGAAACCTTTTATCACTGCCATCGCGCTCCTGCCACAGGGGCTTCGATCTCGACTTCAAAGCACACGTTAGCGCTGCCGAACGCAGCGGATGTGAAACGGTTCACCTCACAACATCATGTTTTGTGTTCTCGGCTGCCATTTACAGCGAATCTTCAATTTGACAAGTGCTGCCGACGGGCGCTGCCGATTTTCTTCGAATCTGTTCTAGTTCGTAGAAGTACTCAGTGCTGCTGGGGCGAAATCGGTGTTTCCCTTAATCGATGAAACGACGCATGGAATCCTGAAGGGCGCCCCAGACGCTCGGAATCTGAGTGTGGTTGATTTGAATAATGATTTTGGGAGCTTTCAACATACTCTCTGAGGAACGTGGAAAATTTACGATCGCTGCTTGTTGTGGAATATTTAGAGCATTCATAATTGCACTAGTACCAACTGTCTAATTAATAAACGTCTCTCCATGTGGCCAGTATGCCTTCATAGACACAGTGGATGCATAATTAGAATAAATTGAAAAACTCAGTCCCCGGTTAAGTGGTTAGTAAACCTAAAAGGCTATTGATTATCACATATCGGGCAATTGATTTCTCTTTTTAACATGAAAATTCAATTGAGGTTGCATTAATTGCAAGTAAACGAACCAGTAAAGGGAAAGGAACCAGCAGGGTGCTAGCAATTACCACTTCATTTTAATTAACCCTAAAACTAATGCACACTACTAATGCTGTGGGAAAGTTTACGCCAACATCATAAATGGAAAACATGGAGCTCATAGCAAATATGGCGCTCGAGTGGGCGATCATTTCGAGCCACTCTTCTGTCGGGTACTCTGAAGGGTGCTAGAGAACCACATACACACATGTTGCAGGGTCAAAGGGATGCTGCTGAATCCGATAGCGTTTTGGTTTGACGAACCAGTCCCTCGTGTAGCGCAAAATAGCGTCCACTAAATACGGCATCTGTTTTGGGACATTGCATCGGCAACACGCACGGAAGCGCTAGCGCTGGGCCGTTTGTCAAAATATTTATCCCAAACCTGGCCAGCGATCGGCCAGAGTTTTGGCCTAATCCCTTCGGAAGTATGCGCGCGAACGCAGCCCACAAACTTCGGTTATTATTTTATCGATCCACGTCGCGGTTCGTTCGTCGAAAGAATTAGGCGGTCAAAAAACTGTGAACACGGTCATGCAGCGTTCTATGCGAGTTGAGTTTGCATCCGGAAGCAACATGAATTTGAAACCTCGTGTAGCCATCAACCACGCGCGGCCGAAGCATGATATCTCTGCCCTAACGTGACAGCTAGCGTTAGGACCGAAGACGCGGCCCCCGACACAACCCGATAAATGAAACATAATCCGGCGATGCACTCGCCGCATCGACCCGGGGAACGGGGATGAAATAATGCACGCATAACTCTGCCCGGGACACACTCCGGAAGCCATGAAATCCCAAAGTCGTGCGAAATCGTCATCTACCGTGGGGCCGTGGTTTTTGGCCGGGCTGAGCAGGGAAAAACCAATACCCGCCGACGGCTCGTCTGTCGGAAGAGGGCGATCGTATGACGCGTGACGATCGACCGAATGGAAGGCTTTTCACCGGCCACGCTCGATTGGAGCATGTTTGCATTCGGAAATATTGTTCTCGATATTTAGTCACTGGCGATTAGTTTATGGCTCCGGAAACACGCACACGTGCGCATAAAAAAAGGGATCCATTTCGGAGTGGACCACCGGAAATCGAACGATCGAGCTCTGTCCGACCCGCGCTGGACTGTATGAAGCGATGATGATGCCCACTGGCAGCAGATTGATTCTGCGTGGGGCGGACAGAAATTTGATGTGGGCTCGCGTTTCGATGTTTTGAGAATTGCATTTTTATGGTCCGGTTCGTAGGCAGCTTCATACATTTTCAGACAGTCAGAGATAGCAGCGAGCGTTGGTGGATGCATGTTAAGTGAGTATCTTCAACGTTTGTGTCAGTTTAAAATTAACAACCGCCAAGAGAAAACGTTAGGTTTTGACAAACACTAGAAGTGTATACAAAGATGAAAGAGATTTCAAGCTCCCATTCATCTTTTTATACACTTATAGTGTTTGTCAAAATCTAAAACCAAATCTAACGCTCATCGAGTAAAATAATTCAACACTCATTTCTTGTGACCAATTCTACAAATATTATCCAAAAAACCTACAATAATCAAAATAATGATCACAGATCAGGACACAAAAACTGGCGACGTAAGATACCGTAAGTCTTAAAATGTGAGGCAACTTGTATACAGGTGGCTCTAGCTGTCGTTTTAAACTATAAACTACTACTTATTAACTTTTTAAACTCGTCGTTATACTCCTCATTATTCCTGTTTTGGCAATACTGCCTTGTTTAAACACCAGGTAAAGGATTTCAGGTAAAATAAATAAATTTAGTTTGCAACTTATCTTTGAAGAGGTTAGACCATGTCGTTTTTATGTCTGAAGATTATGTTTTAACTTTTCTGCTACCTGCTGAAAAAAACTGCTACAGAATCGCATCGAATGCTTGTCGAGGCTTGTTTTCGGAAGATTTGGAAGATACTTTAAGTGGTTTAAAAAATTTAAGAATGCAATTTTGACTTAACAAACAAAGAACGTCGGAGAACTCTAAGAAAGGACTTTTTGATGGGACTAGAAAGGTGTGGTGTGCCACAAGCTTCTAAAACCTGGTGAACAGACCTGGTACAAGAATACTTTTCAAATGCAACACAGTATAGTCACCGGCTTGCAACGTAAAAGGGGATTCACTCTAATTAATGTTCCGCTTCCTAACTCAAGTACAACGGGATGACACTCGCACTGGACCATTGCCGCGTCGTGAATCGGCAATAAATAATTAAATCTGGACCAAAGCGGGGACTCGGCGGTGAGTAAGTGGATGTTTGGAAATGCAAATATAGCAGTGGGGCGGCAGTACTTACGTAGTTTAGCGCCAGGTCCGGATGATTCCGCTGGATGCCGTCGTCGAGGATGGACACGACGACGCCCTTGCCCGTGTATCCTTTCTGCCAGGCCGGCCCCACGTTCATGTCCGGCCCGTCCTTGGCGCCACCGTTCTGGAGAGAGATAGAAAACAAAAAAAAACAAAGAGAGAGAGAAAGAGAGAGTTGAACAATCAGTGACCGTAGGGACTTAAAACTACGACACGCACTACACTACGTAACGCTAGCGGGAAAAGGCTTGAGAACCATCGGGATTAGCTCAAAGCAGAGCGGCAAATCCAGGCGGCCAACACCAATCTTCACCCAACATACAGCCGAGACGTCGAAGAGGAAGTCGCCATCGTTTCGCCCCCGGGGGCGGTGTTGAAAAGTGATCTTGTTTGGTATGAATTAACAGTAAAGTAATGGCACAATATTGAGGCCAAAGCCATTTGCCGCAGGCGGACACCAGAGAGCGAGAGAGAGAGAGCCAGGAAGCCCTGCCTGACAGCTTGACACGCTTCTGTAATCTAAGTTTATCCGATCCGAAGGGTCAAGCCAGAAGGCCTAAAGAGGGTGACCATCAGCAGCAGCAGCAGCAGGATGGGCACTTCTCGTGTGAATGCGTAATGCCGCAGGGCCGTTACATTTTAATTTAGTTAAAAAAGCGGCCCCACACGACAGACACCATCCATTTCCGGCCTCCGGGCTCTGCTGTCACATGCCTAATGTTTAGGAATTGCCCCTCGGGCTGTGTGTGAGAGGTCAGAAAACCAAATCATTTCAATGTTCGCTCTGGTACCCTGATTAAGTCTGTCTGCAATTGCCGACTCCGTTATCCCGACAGGCTGACTGGTACGCACCCCCGGGGGGACCGAAGCGGAAAAGAGGGACTCCGGAAAAGCCATCCGCGCGCTCCCATGCTGCGCATATAATTTACGCAATGAATTTACATTATCCTTAAATGCAATCTAATGGTAATTCTATGATGTTTTTTAATACCAATTCCCAAGATTAGACCCCATTTTCGGAAGAATCAGTGCCGGAGAATGGAGTGTCCCTCTCCTCGGGGAGCCCGGGGCGGCCGTAGCAATCACATTTGTAGGCAAATGTGCTCCGATTGTTATTTCCTGCGATTGTGTGTGACAGTGGCGTGCCTGGGGCGTGCCAGGCCGGATCCAGACCGACTTGGCCGGGTGGGGCAAGTAATTGAAAACGCAAAACCATAACCGGTCCTGGGACATGCTAAAAATGGAACACCTACGGATTGGGCCCGAGAGGCTCCGATTTTACCACTTCGGTAAAGAGAGCGCACAACAACACACTGGCCACAACGAGCCCGACAAGAGTTAACCACAAGAGTTACGCCCGGATAGCCGAGTGTGTTTCGGATTGCATAAAAGCCCCGTAAAGTACAAGAAATTACGGAACGTCGTACAAGACAAGGGGATGCCTTTCGAACAACACGAGGCTCCAGCGTTGTTCATACAAAGTCATTTTTGTTGATGAAACCAACAAACATGGCCCCTCCTCTGCGGTGCTTAATTTTGCATCACGTGTTTGACATTTTATGGTTAAGAAAAGACATTGTAGATAAACACTCCAAGAAACGATACACTGTGTTCTCCGCCGGTCAAAACTATTCGAACGAACGGTTCAATCGGAAATGATATGGAAGAGGATCAACTTTAATCCTGTAAAGTAATAAGTGAAGTTCCAATCTGGAAACGCTTTCAGTGAAAAATCTCTCCACTATACTTGAACGCATCCACATGGGCCAGCTTTTGGGATAGTCTTTTTGGATCCTTGGTAGTTCATTTAGAATTCAATGCTTGCCATTAACCAGAGTGTCTTTTCTCTCTCCATGATCTACATGATCGTTTCTATTTTGTAGCTATTTTGCTTCATGTTATGAGCGGCACTTTAAATGCTATGATTTCTGTTTTGCCGTTGAAGGAATGGATTTGACTCAACTTTATTTCTATCGGAGCGTAATCAAAGGTCATTGCCATTAAAAGCTGTGTTACTGATACGATAATTTTCAATGACCTTCTTGTTCATTTCGGGTGTTAGCTCGGCCTTTACTCGGCGAATGTTATTTTTCAAATGCTCCTAATTTGCAGGCTTGTCAGCATCAACAAGATCGAAATCCGCTCGTATCGTGTTGAGTTTACAGATATCCTCAAAAACTGTAAAATGCCAACCTTGTGATTTCAAAACTACGCAAACGGAAGACCGTGGATCTAAGTATTATTAAACATTAAAATGGGAACAGATTTTGTTCGCATACTTTCGAACCTTGATGTTAAATCGGAAGACAACCGAATTGGCCCCTTCGAACCCCCCGGCCGAGAGTTCCGATTTCCTTCGGACCCAAAAGCAAAAGTGGTCGGTCTTCCTTTCGCGGTGGCGCGATTCAGCCCTTCTTGCCTAATCGGCTTTCATCGGACGGGGGTTCATGTTTTTCTTGGGCCGCCGTTTATTGCAAACAATTTTCACCGGCATCCGTCGCCTAGTCCGGGACACGTGCGCTCACGTAAGCAAATAAAGTGAAACTATTTGGGCGAAGTGACTTTTCGCCGTGGCCGCGTGCGCACCGGAACGCGACGTCGTCGTCGTGTGGCGTGTAGTGGAGTATGCTAATGTCTTAGCAAATGTCGTCTTCCGTTCGTCTGCGTTTTTCGTCGGCCGTCCTTCAGCGAGGAGCAACTTTATCGGCGACACATTCCATTCCGTCACAGACACACAGGGTGCGGTACTTTGTATACTTTGGCCGCACAGCGCAACAGCTTATGAATGTTGCACTCGTATCGCGCCCGGCTCTCGTGTGTGTTGAGAAGTTCCAGAGAGAAATCAAGTTGCTGGCCCATGAATGTAGCGAATGTTTGCCGGCGCACCAAGAAAAACTTTGTGTCCCAAACACACACATACAAGCAGACACACGGGGTCGGAAAAACAATTTCAGTTATGCATCGCTCTTTTGCAGCGCTGGAAGGTGGGAAGATTGGCACAACAAATCTAAACGACATGTAAGAGCCTTTTCTTCTCGGGCAACTTTCATTGAGCTTTATGCAATATAAATGGAGTACCCTATACGTCGGAGCCTGGGTTCGCGCCACCACCTCACATCCCAACCAGCAAGTGCTTTTTTCGGAGCAAATTAATTTTAATGAGTTGTCAGTTTCATTCAAGGCACAAGGCCTTGGCGTAGCTGAAATAATTCTGCATCGAGGTCGTAAAAATATTTTGGCACTAAATCTCACTCTTTGTCTCGCGGGGCGAGAGCCAGAGAGAGAGAGAGAGAAAAAGTGGAAAGTTTTACAATAAACCGAGCGAAATGAGGCACCTTTTTTCTGAGTTTTTGCTGGTGAAAGAGTAAATAGTTTTCCTTCGCCTTTTTTTTCGACAACGGCCAACACACTTTGGCCACAACTTTGCCACGCCACGGTAAAACGAATGAAAAAAGAGCAACGGGGGGAAACGATTTTCCAACACGCGGTCAGGACCGTCGCGCGAAGCTAATTATCGTTTATGGTTTGGAGGAAATGAAAAATGAATTAATTGAGTGTGTCAGCGAAATGCATGTTTAATAAATTTATTGGCCCCCGACACGGAACGCAGAAGCCGAGCACGCGTGCGGGTCCAGATTTTCCTACGACGACCCAGCACCACCCACCGGCGGTGGCCACCACCCGCAAAGGGACACGGGTATTGCGGTTGTGTTGATTTAAGGGAACATTTTGTTCGCCCTTTGTGACAGGGCGGGCGCGACCGAAACGAAAGGACCTTCCCCGGGAGTCAGTTGCAGTCGTCTGCAGTCTGTCGATCCACCGGAAGTGGGGAACCGTTTGATGTATCGAGCGCGCAGGAGCTTCCGGTGCGGTGCGGTGCGGTGCCGGAACAAATTTAATGTTAATTATGTGGCAAATCAAATGGCCACCCGGGACACACGCCCGCCCGGGCACATTATTTTGCAATTAAATCGCAGAAAGCAGGGAGTTGCAGTGTTGCAAGTGAATAATACACGCACTGCCCGTGTCGCCACAACTAAAAGGCTCGCACTGACCGGCATATGCATTGTAACACGAGCGGCTTAAAGTGAGCATAAAATCGTTGCTCCTTCGACGGAACTATCGAAGCCGAACACACCCGACCCGACCGCGGACCGAAGCCGATAAGAGTTATGTTCGATGTAAATCGAACATTGGAAACACATTTCAGGAGGCATTTGCCCACCGGATTGATGCTCCTCCTGAGCCTGGGGGTGGTGCCCTGCGCCTTGTCATGTTCCGCAGTTGACACATTACCATTCCGTTTAATCCTGCAATTGATGTTTCTCCAGGACACCAGAGTTCCAGCGTGTGTGTGTCCGTGCACCGAGGCGACACACTGGGCGATGATAAATGGAAGGAATTAATGGCTTTATTATCGATTCCAGCCCTACGCGGTATCTTATCGCGAATTCTTTCCGCGCGGCGTCCTTACGCGAGACGGCCACTCTAATCGTGGCGCGGCGTTATTATGAGATGCCGGTCGCCGGATCGAGACGATCCCTTGGAGGGATTTTAATAAATCATGACACAATCGTGCTGCTGTAGGTCAATTTATGGTGACCCGGGCCACTAACGACGGACGGGTCGGTCTCTCGATGGGTAATGAATTGCTTTCCGATATGCAAATGGTTACCGGGGACAGCAGCACGACGCACGCGATGAATCGATTGGAGCGGCGTGTTTTGTTGTATGTTGTGACTTGGTGGTTCCCTAATTGGCCCGAGGTTTCCATTATGCATCAGGGCGATCGCCCTGACTGTGATTAGGCTAACGAGTAACGTCTTTGTGTGCTTTGTTCAGTCAAACTGCTGCAAAATAGCTACGGGAGCTACGGAACAAAATAGTACAAGGGAGACGGGATATGTTTCCAACCTTCACATTGGTTGTCAATCTTCTTACAGTTTTCAAGCTTTCAGTACACCAAGCTTTCAGCCCGTTTTTGTGTAGGCAATGTGTCTACGTGCCTAAGTGCCTACGGGGACTCTGCTCCATCATTTACCTGCGTGAAATTCTCGGCAGCCAAATTTAAACGTGGCCGTAAGAACTTGGGAAACGATGAGCGGGACTCGGAACGTTCAAAAACTGCAACAACCGGCAAAAACATTCATCAAATGGCGCTAGACAACCACCGAATGAAGTGGGATCTGGTTACATGTAAAACCCTAATGGTTAGCAAAAAGTACCGAGTTACATGATAATGAAGTTACCTAAAATCGTCCTACGCTCCAAAGGAACGCATGACTTACAATAACATCCAGTCAAAAGAACACTTTGCTCACGGAACACGCTATCAGCTAACAAGTTTGCCTCAACGCCCATGGAGCTAAAAAGGCACAGCCAATAAGATGCAACGCACTTAACAAATGCAGCTGGTGGCAATCCAAATTGAAGATGGAGATGATCGAAGGGCAAGAAGAATCCGATAAAACCCCAAGAGACAGGGGCAATAAAACAGTAAGACGAAGACGAACAACGGCCGAAAAGGTTTGGTGATTAAGCATTGATTGACAACATACCGACGACGTGAATGAGGCATCGCAAATTTCGGACCAAATAAGGGTTATTATACATTATCGCTGAAATAGAATTTGTCCGAGTTCTAGAAATAAAATTGGGGCGCAGTTGATTTGAAACAGCAAGGTATCTACGTCTTATTATTTTCGACTGGTAAACACTCCTGCTTAAGGCTCCAAATTGGGGCTCTTCATAGGTATCTTTCCGACTTCAGAAACATTTAAGACCACCAGACGCTGGCGAAGTAAGTGATAGAGGATTCTAGAAATTTGCAAAAGATTTAACTTACAGACAGTCAATCCCTTCGTTGGATGGGTCAAATAAAGGTTAGCAGTGCCTGTCGGTAGACAGATAAGCAGATGACACCGGAATGGGCCGACTAACTACCTATCGCTATATCATTTTCAACCTTTTTTTGTGATACTTTTCGAACCTCCATTTTCCTGTTCCGCTCTCCGGTTAGTGATCCGTCCCCAAAAAGGCAATAAATCAAGGCTGAGGACGCCAACACGCACACACCCTACTCTAACCCGGCCACCCGTACATGAAGAAAACCTTCTGCGACGCGGGAAGAAAAACATAAATTGGGACCTTGCTTTTATCCGTCACTTCCTGAGCCCGTCACCACTTCCCCCTGCCAGGAACCAACGGAAACGGATGTGTGAATCGAGTGCGAAAGGATCCATCGGGCGCGTCTGACACTGGTAAACTAGCTGGAAAATTTATGTCGCATTTTTGCTCGCGATCCATTTCCGCTATTGCCGCGTGGGGGAGAAGTCCCACCAACCACACCAGCCAGGGCATTTCGAATCGGCACGAAAAAAGGAGAAAAGAGGACGAAAATTGGCGAACTGCTGCTGATGACACTTTCGAACCGAGAAGATGGTTCTATCTTTTCCGACACAACCCGAGAATTTTCTGCGTTCACTTTCACCACTCCGGACCACTACGCTTTGTAGAAAAGGGACGAAGACCCAGGCGTCGACTCACCGCCGTATGATGGATGACGCGTGAAAGCGGAAGCGAAATGAGCCTGAACACACATCCGCGATGACATTGGCCGCGATGATTAGCCGACTTTTTTGGCTTCTCTGCTCCCCACCGGAAAGGAATCGATTACATCGGGCACTACGGGAAATCGGAGTTTTTTGTTGGAGCCCGCCAGAAGTGACACCAAGCCTAGCCTCAGGGCCAGCCGGCTACAATTTCACTTACTCCGCGGACTCGGCGGAGCACACACAGTGATTTTGGACCATGTTTGACTAACACTCGCCACCGCCGGTCGGAAAGTAATTAAATTGGAAACGTTAAGCCTTTCGGCGGTGCTCCGTTTAGTGTATACACTTCCTGTGCCCATATTTGATCCTCGCGCCGGCCGCACTCCGACTCCCCCCGTCGTTGTTTGGCACCAGCACGTTATAAGATTTGTGTTTCTCTCTTGTTGCGACCAGTCGGGTTCCGGATCTCGAACCGAAAACTCGAGCAGACACAACGCACGCACACGAACGTTATTAAGTTTGCAACGGAGCCGGGAATTTGTCAAGGCCCGAACACCCGGCCCGGATTGGGTGGAATTTAAAAATACATAAATCAAAAGAAGCAGCCGGGCAAAAGTTAAACATGGCCGCGCGCCGCTTCGGCTAAAAAAGGATTACACTCCGGCAGGACGGCTGGCCCCGGTTTTTAAAGTAACGACAATAGCGGAGTTGACGGAGTTCGCTGGCGAACGATGGCGCGGCCGGGATGTCGGTGAGACAACGAATTAGTCGAGCCGGAGCCCGCTGGTGCTCGTCACTGTGCATGTGTGAGCTTATCTAAACATGTCCTTCCGGCTCCGGGGCCGAAAAGAAGAACCGGAATCCCCTGAGCCACTGAGCCAGCAGCTTTCAGTGCGCACGCAAAAACTTTCGAGGAAAATAAAGAAGCGAAAGTCGGCTGGCCCAAAACGGACCAAGCCAAACATAACGCTAGGCGCCGCGCCGAAAGAGTTTGAGATGCCAAAAAGTCGACACTCTTTGCGCAGGGCGAGAGGATGGCAACTTTATTTTCCACGCACGCCGCGTGGACTTTGACGCGCGCGTGTGTTACGTATCACACACTTCACAGAAAAGGGGGTCCTTCCGGTGGCTTTTTACCGACTTTCCGCCGCGATGTTTGTTTTCCGCGTCGCGTACAAGATGATAATGGGAAAACAAATTATTTCCCGGCGCGGATGGGAACGGCATTGTTTGCCGGCACAGTGCGTGAGATATGGATACCGAGGCCAACGTGACGCTCCCGGTAAAGCCGGGCGTTCCAATCGAACGCAACTTTCCCTTTAACGAGTTCCTTTTAAAGAGCGACGAATGAATCCCGACCCGGGAAACGCAGGTTTGATTATTTACAGCGACGATTAAATATTAATCAACCCAATCCATCCGGCCAGTCCCGAACACGCTCGCGGGCTCGGGATGAAAAATTAAGCACTAACAAGCCCTGACGACGCGCGATATGCTCCACCACCACCACCACAACAACGGCAACGGCCGGCAGCAGGATTACGAAAGAACGAACCCGCAACCGGGAGCCAGGATTATCCGAAGCCGACCACGAGGTCACTAAAATGGTACAAACAAACACAGGCACACGAGAGAGAAGGTGAGAGAAAGAACACATACGCTACTCACCAGGTACCACTGCTCCTTGAACAGTGGATCGGGGAAGATGTTGTGCGTGCCGGTGTCCCGGTACGCCATCCGGCCGCTACCGGGCAGCGCCAGCGACCGGGGGAAGCCGGGAAAGCGCACAAAGTCCTGATCGAACGTGCTGTAGTCGCGCTTGAAGCGGGGCTTCTCGTGCTGCTGCTGGACCCATCGAACCTACGGCGGGACGAACGAAAACGGATTAATCTCGAGCTCTCCCTCATTCTCCCATCAACACGCGGCTATTGTGCTGAAAATGGCCATCCCCACTGGGGACTTACCTCCGGCTCGGTGTTGAGCGCACTGTGATGCACTTCGGACCGGTCCAGGGATCGCTTTCGCACGTGATTATGATGGAACAGATAGTATCCTTTCAGGGCGCCAATCTGTGAAGCGAAAAGAGAGTCTTCCGTTAGTCACTTTTTGGTGTCCCCCAGAGGGCGGCTTGCATTGCACCCTCCCGTGAGCATTATTCCTAATCATAATTCCGGACGGGGCGCACACACGCCCCTGCAGGAGATAAAATTATATGTACGGCTACTGTGGTCAAAAAATAACTGGGGAAAGTTACAGTTTTCTTTTACTATCGTGGTGGCCAAACTGTTAAGCAAGAATACTATTTGAATCGTTTGTGAAATGCTGTCAGTCAAACCAGACCTGATTTGTGAAGAGACGGTTCGAGGTTCAACTTCCTCTTGATGTTTTCATTCAAAAAGCATCCAGATTTTTGTGTTTTGTCAAAAATTATTTATTTATTCATAAATATCTATTTTGTTCCCTTAAAAGCAATCCCCATAAGATACATTTTTATTAACGTTTTTTTTTCTATTGCCACGAGCCAATCGATATGTTTAGGTCCATATCAACTTCTCTAATGGTGACTCGACGATTGGCCAATACCATTTTCTTCACTACATCAATGTTTTTATCGTTACGGCACACACCGTCGTCGTTCACATTTTCTCGGGTCTCTGACAACATTTTGAAACATCGATAAACGTTGCTTTGGGTCAGCTTCAACATAAGCCCGAACCAACACTTCGAATGCGTTCGCGCTCTTCATTTTGTTTTACACACAAAATTGTATACCGATTCTTTGATCCATTTTTTGGAATAGACAAAAATCATGTTCAAGCTAAACAGCTGTCAAAAATTTACTGATTACTCAAAATGCCCGAGCTTGCACCATTAGCATTAACGAGTGACATGATTAGCAACGCCTCACCAAAACGAATATCGATCCTTCGTAACCCGTAGAAATTCGTAAGTCGCGATACTTTCTTAACAGACCTCAGAACAAATTCGTGATAATTTCGACACAAACTTGACCCATATCGTTACGTAACTTCCGGCTCAAGATCCCGTTCCGAGGACACCTTTAACTGTCAATGTATCGAAGAATATATTGAGGGCCATTGGAACAAATGCAAACATAGAGTAGGGATAGCTTTAAGGGTTGATGACACTGATTAAGAGGAATAAAGAAAGATTTTTCGAGTGAATTCCTAATATGGTTTGGCCACAGTAGTACGTTACTACACGGGCACCGGAGTAGACGACGAAAATGGCGACCCACAAAATCGCATTGAGATGCTCTTCTCCTTTAATACTTTCATCGAGTGCCGTTGGAGCACACCCAGCACACACATATACACATACATCACGATAACGGATCATGGATTGGGGGCGTTTTCTCGAAAATGAATTTGCCAGTGTCTTCGGTCGCCAAACAAGGATCGGTTGCGCTCGGTTAAATTGTTTGCTTGCTCGAGGCCAGTGGTGGTGCTGCTGCTGCAGACCGGGTATGCGTCGCGGGTCTCACTCTGTGGTTGTGGTGTAGTAAAAAGTGTCCAGTCGGGTTCGTCCTAGCTGCGCCACGTAGCGCAGCGCGCGTGTTGGGGTCTGTCACGTAGCGCACGTTTCCGAAGAGATTCCACAGAGTTGTTCCGAGGCCGAGGCGAGTTGCAACGGCAGCACCGGAAACGGATACAGCGACGTGCGAGACCGCTCGGGTTGCAACGGCGCCGGCCAACTATTTGATTTATTTTCCAATATATCAAGTAATTTAAACGATGCACGTCCGTCGTCCTGCATGGACCAATATTTATGGTCTGCGAAGAAGATTGCCGTCGTCGTGGTCACAGTAGCAGTCCCGGCCCCGACCGACCGACCGACCCGATGCTTATTAGCAAATCAAGTGCATCTCACAGCACACAGGACGTCTTTGGGCGCCCGGCACGATATGTTCCTTGGAAGAAACTCGTTTGCGTTGGTTCGCTTTGGGTCGCAAGACTTGGGAAGTTGTGGTTTGCCGGATCGGTGATCTCCGTCGGACAAACCTCGCCACGGTCGGGGGCCGGTCTGGTAATATCGTGCGGCACGTGATTTATTGAACCCCCTTCGTTTTGGATCGGTTTTCTTCAATCGAAGCGCGCAAAGTGGATCACCACCTTAGCCCTACACTTTTGGAGCAATTTTATAAAACAACGACAGACACAAAATGGTCTCGGGGAAGCGCTACAACCATCGGTCCTTGAGAAGCGTTACTTAACGCACCCCCATCATCCCTGCGCCCGTTGCAGCAGCATCAGAGAGAGGAATGCAGCTGCGTTTGGTGTGCGCATCTGGTGCAATACACGGCGGCGGCTGGCCGTGTGGTGCAACTTTCGGTTTCGATCGATCGAAAAACCGGTCCGCGTGTCCAAACAACTCTCACTCCCTCCTCGATCGAGGGCAGAATGGAGGAACCATGCTGCTTAATACAGGGGCTGAAAAGTCCCGATCTTAGGTTTTTTTCTTTGGGAAAAGTTGAATTGATTCAGCAACATAATCTCCTTCAACATTTCAAAACCACATTTGTAAAGCAATTTATCGATTTTCTAAAAACATAGACCTCAGTTTCAGCGATAACGCGATTCATTCAAGCCAAATTTCTCCCAGGTGAGCTTTTTTCTGGAGTTTGCGAATAGCCAATAGTGGCTGGGAGCCAAATCCGGCAAATATCTGTTTTGATTCCGGAGTGAAACCGGAGGTCGCCGAAGACAATGCCGGCAGTCGGAAAACCAACATTTTATTGTTGGTTCTGAGTTAGAGCGGAGTCCTTGTAATACTTTCCAAAACATTACTTCGCTTCAATGGTATTTCTTTCCATCTAGAAGCAGTGTTACGTTAATACATGAAATTGTATTCATCGTTTCGAAAATCACAAAAGTAGCGTCACTCTTACTCACGATAACTCGCAAACTTTTTGTTTTATTTTGATATTTAGCAATAACTGGAAAAACGATAAATGCAATTTATGATTAGCTTTTTATGGGTTGGGCTCGGGACTTTTCAGCCCATATGTGCACGAGACGAGACCGTTGCGTGTTGCAACGGTCTCGTCGGAGGATCCAGACAAGACTTGTCTAGACCAAGGGTGTCACATTTCGATCAAACCATCGAATGTATCAACCGTACAATAAAAGCCAACACTCTGCTGGCTCTGGCTTTGACACCGTCGTAGTACCTGTCAAATGGTTGATGAAGCAGACACCTTCACCGGACCCGTACCCGGCCAGGCCCTTCTTGGGTCTCCGCGAGAGCCCACTAATCCCTGTTACGACATCGACCAGACCCTGCAGCAGCAAGCAAGATGCCTTTCGGGGCATTACGCAGCCTTGGCCGGTTTACTGTAGCGAGCCCTGCCTTCGGTGTGGCAGCAATTAATCGGATACACAGTGCGATGCGGTGCCGGAAGCGGACCACGGAACCTCATCCGAAACGGTAGCGGAAGCGAGTCCACTGTGGACCACTTGAAACCACGTTTCGCCGCGATTGCTGCAGCAATATGGACCAGCAGCAGCCGAGTGTCCACCGACGCCGCTGGGTTGGTCCGAAACTTCTTCCTCTGGCATATAGATTTTTATCTCCCCTTTTTCGGGTCGGCTCCTCGTACTGAAACATAGCCCACTCCGACGACGGCGTACTCTCTGGCGCGGAGTTCCCGCGAAGTTCCGCGATTATTTATGAGACCAATGGCTGGGGCAATCAAACTGCAATATATCAGACGAAAGATTGTGGTCGAAAGGCGCAGGCAGCGGGCGTAAAGCCACGTGATAATACCGCTGCGACGTGGAACGACAAACGACTCGCTCGAAGGAAGGACTCCGGACCGGAATCGCGAGGTGCGGTGAGCGCGGATTATTATTATTTGTTCGACGCATTTTTTTTGCTTTCTGGTCTCTCTTCTGCCTTCGGCATCGGGAAAATTTGCCAGAAGCAGGAACACCGGCTCCAATCCGCGATTCTCGTTTTTTTTTGGGTTCGGTTTGTTGCTTCACCGATTATTTCTATAAATCAGAGAGCGAGAGAGTTGGGTGCGTCCAGCTTTTTTTTGCGTTACGATTGTTGCGCGGTGTCTGCAAACAGATTCCACTGTTCCGGGGGTTTGTGGGTGACCCCAGCCATCGGGGAAAAAAGGAAAAGCTGGGAAAATGTGCAATCGGCGCAAGTCTCAAATCATATCCCGTGCGCTGTGGCCGGGTCGTAAATTGCGGATTAAATTAATGATGGATCGCTGTGTACGCGGCCATTTTTTTGTGGGGACTCCCTGCGTGGGGACACGCAGCACTTCAGAGCTTTGCATTCGGCGCTGAGCGCGAGAGCACGCGAGACAAATTATTGCCCGCGTACGCGACTGCGTTCACTGTAATCCGATGATAAGAAGGACTTTCTGTTTGCAGTTTGGCAGTTGGCGGTCGTCCTCGCACCGAACGGGGTGTGCTTTCTATTGCTTCTGGGCGTGGCCATTTTTTTGGCTCTTCGCTGTGTTGTCAAATAATTTGAAATCGCGGAACGATTTATGTGGTTCGCATGCTAAAAATCTGTCACGTCTGCATCGCGTGGCATAGCTCATCATCCGCCTCGCACACGCACAAGAACCGGATCACAAAAATCACGATCCTTCCGCACGAAAACCCTGCGGCCTGGGGTGGGTGGGTGAGTGATAGATGGCACCCTACACAATGCGCACCGGGGCCGCGGCGGCGCGCACACGATAAACAACTTTCCGCCAAACAACAGCTATTAATTATTATCTCACGCGACCCGGGCCCGGTCTGCACCGGACATGGCGACCATGAAGGGCCGACGAACGGGCGCCATGATAGTTTGTCGCGTCCGAACGGTGGCGAAAAATTCAATTAAAAACTTTTACTCCGCCCGGGAGAAAACGGATGCCCAGCGAGCACGCACCTCACTCGGGTTGAGTGGAAACGAGCCTTCGCAGGCGCAGGAAAAGGTTGCGCCGTTGTTTCTCGGTGCCCGAAGATGTGACACTCGGGGTCCAATATTGAGATATCAATTTCTTCGGACGGTGTTTTGTGCACCATCCGTCCGTCGTCGTCCTTTCTT
Source organism: Anopheles bellator (assembly GCF_943735745.2). Lineage (NCBI taxonomy): Eukaryota > Metazoa > Arthropoda > Insecta > Diptera > Culicidae > Anopheles > Anopheles bellator. Next base: position 4,586,139 of record NC_071286.1, on the reverse strand, counting down.
GCCACCGACACCATGAGCCGACATCCATCGAGGTGGACGAAGGCAGTCGAAACGAAGACAACAAAGATGGTCGTCCCCACCGGGTTCCTTCGGCGGAACAATGCGCAGCAAACAACGATAGCTCATCTTCGCCGGTTTTCGGGTTGTCGAAGGAAGGACATACTTTATGGTCTCTGCGTGCGCGGCGGCGGCCCCTCGACGTCCGCGTCGTCCTCGAAGAGCCACAGCCTGACTCGGATAACGGTCGGATGAATTTGAAGACAATTATTTCCCGCTCATCGTTAACGGCGTTGTCTGCGACTGCGAATGGTGCTCATGGTTTGTTGTCGCAACAGTTGTCGTTGACGTATTTTCTTTCTGCTTGGCCGTCTTCTCGGCGGCCAGGCCCCCCCAACACACATACACACGCGCTCGTTACACTTCGATGTTGAGACGGTGTGGTGTATTATTATTTAGACGTTTCGGTTCGGATGATGGTGGCCAACGGCCGTAGATGAGCTTTAAGATGGGCTCTGGCTGGGCTTTAACACACAAAGTCGGTTTTTGCGAATTAAAGGACGGCGGTTTAGACAAGAAGGACGAATACGAAACAATTGCGTAAACCGCCACAAAATCAGATTAAACAGGATGCCTGCTCTGCGGAATAAGAAGCGTAAATTAAAGTTCAGCAACGTGCAATAATCTTGCCCAATCTTGCCCACAAGGAAGTAGGACTCGGGGAGTTGATGAACGCACCGCTCACATCTCACCGCGTGTGTTGCTACAGACACAGTTCGAAGAACTGACCTGAGAGCTTACCGATCAGTTTTAATGACCTAATCGTTGATGATGACACTTCCAGAGAACTAACCGAAGCGATCGGTGAAGGATTGCACTAATCGAGTTACACAGTCCAGGAATCTCTGGACTCCCGACTCGGAGGAACATGGGAATACCTCAAGTGGATGGTGTTGGAAGGTGCTCGCTTAATCGACATTCCTGTTCACCTGCTGGTCCCCTGTTCTGCCCACCCAGCACTCAGGCTGGTAAATTAGCTGTAAAAAGCCTCGTTAGTCTCGTGTCGTTTATGCATTGCCCAAGCCAACACACGCTTGTATTCGGATCGAATTGCTGGCATCGAAGAAACGAGGTTCGTTTACGAATGTCGATTGGGCTTCGGGCCCAGCACTGTAACCGGCGGCTTATGATGATTGAACCATCTTCCGAGAATTTATGGAAATCAACACCGATTCTAGAGCGCGCTGCTCCAATCTTCTACGATTGGACACAAATCAGCCCACATTATTGGATTCTTTGAACTCGTTTGGTCTGATGTGACTAGAGCCAGCCTTAGGAAGAAACCATTAGTATTTTAACGAGCAATGCTCATATCAGGCTGTTCAATAAGTTTTGCGATTCGATAAGAAAAAGTCTAAGTATTGATCATACTGCTCAATAAGATGGTTAGGTCTTATACTAAATCTCTTTCAGTGATTCGAAGATTTTCCAATACGATATCTTGTATTTTTTGTACGATTTCAGGCGTGGTTGATGTTTTTAGACGTCCTTGGCGTGAATCGCCTTCAAGGTTTGTACGGCCTCGTTTAAATCCAGGAGCCCATCTTTCTGTTGAACTAATTGATGGTGTTGTTAACAAATGTTAACAACGACCGACGTCAGGCGAAGCAAGTGAATCTCTCTCTCGACTTGTAAACAAAAGCGAAAAAGTAATATTTTGTAATAAACGGAGCATTAAAAGAAACTGACCAACCCACGAGCATTGTTACCAACAAATTTGCAACAGAAGGCGAAGAGTTCTTATATACTTTCAACATTCATTTATAAATTTCCTTTGCTTTTAAACCTTACAAAAATATAATTTCTGTCACTGCACGAGACTTGATACTAAATGGCAGTTTTACAAACTTTCACATGAAGATTGTTACGTGAAGCGCCCTTTGATATTGAAATGCAAAACTTATTGAACACCACCGTACTGTACTGTCTCTCAAGTTGCAGCGTAGCGCATGCCATGTGTCGGGGAGCCGCCATAAGGACGTTGCGAAATAGCTCCACTAATGTGCCACAATGTAGCTGAGCCCAATGGTGGTGCAAAGGCGTTGCACTGAAAGCATCAAATTAACGTTAAGGAGCTCCCACGAAGAGTTGTCGCCACAAAGCCGGATTCGTATCATGTGGTGAAAAGAGTCAAACCGTGGGTCGTCGTATACCGGGGATTTATGATCAACTATCACATGTCGGTGAATAGACACTTCACGGCACATGGCGGCGGCGGCGGCACTGCGGCACGAATTATGACTTCTAATTAAAACCGCAAACATTTCCGACGCTGTTTAAGAGGACCGCGCCTGAGTTTTCTTCCAGCATTGTGTCTGCGGCACCAAAAACCCAACCCCAGTGACATCGACAAGACGGCGACGTCGTCGTCATCGCCCGTCATCGTCTGTCGTCTTAATTATTCAAGGACTCTTGGCCGAGAGCGCCATATGTGTGTGTTTGCAAATTCCGCGAGGAGCAGCAGACGCTTTTTAGTACCTGCTGAGGAGGGTTCCCCGGGACGCATCCCGGCCGGTGGCAGGATGTCACTTGTCCCAACTAACGTCAGGTAACACCATCTAATTAGACATAATTTACAGCACCCATTCAGCAGCCACCGAACGCAACAGGGGGTGGCACCAAGCTATCCGGCAAGTCAAGGACTCTTCACGAAAACTACATAAAACTGTGGCGCTTCTCCCGTCGAAGAATGGATCCTCGCGCGCGAGTCTACGAACGCTGGTTGCGCAACTAAGTACGCAGCCAGTTACGGAAAGGAGGACTCTGTCCCTCTCTCTCTCTGTCTCTCGCACTCTGTCTGTAACCTTCCACGTAATGATTTGCCACTAGGATTTAAAATGCAAATTATTGTAATACATTTTATCGTTCCGCCGGTTCCCGGAGTTCGACATGTCGCCGTCGCGCGCAAGGTGTCGCCATTGTCGTCAAGCGGAGCAGAAGGCATTACGTTGAACGGCCGCTCCGATGTCGGTGTCGACACTGATAAGAAGTGATTTTCGGAAGCCATGGCCACCGCCACCACCATGTTTGCTGCTGCTGTAGGCTGGTGGCTGATGTGGTTGGCTCTGGATCTCTGGTCGTCGAAGACTAAATTTGCCAACAATTTGCATGCCGCTCCCTTCAGGTGGCAGCCTCTCCACATCTTGAATCTCACCACATATTTACGCGCGCGACGGGCACACTACTTGAACTGGTACCAGATGCTGCCCCGTAGTTTTCTGGGCCCCGGGCCACCTTAAAGCCGAGCGAAGTCGATCGAAAGCGGAAAACAAAACCCGGGAAATGACACGTGCGCTGTTACAAAACCCGCTTAATTCAAAGCTCAAGGAGCCGCTCTTGAGATTGCAGGACTGTGAGAGGGCAACAGTTTACGCGAGCCACACCAGGTGCCTGGTGGTCAAAAGGTGTAGAGTCATGCCCGGAGCCTGGGCTGAAGCTATTTTACTTAATCGCTCAAGATTCCCCCACACAGCACAATCTGGTGCTCTATCTGGTGCGCCATTGTCTGGTGAGCGAAGACCTGAACTTCCTCTTCCGGTGCCCACACAGGATGACGAAAAGAAGTGCATCTTCCTGCCAGGGCCAGGAGCAGGAAGGGATGGCCTGGTTTAATGTAAAAGGATTCAACGACACACCGGCACACACCGGTAAACACCGGCGACCGACGGAATGACGGAAGTCACGTTGAGATCATCGCCATGCCCCGGGCCGGGCCGGGGATTCCAGTGAGCCAAGTGCACGTGAGCTGTGTGTGGCTTTCGTCTTCGAATCCTTCAGAAGATGAGTTTTGCCCACGGCCAAGACCGGCTCGGCTTGGTTTACCGAAACCGCACCCGGGCGCGCTCTCTCTCTCCGGTGGAAAATAGCTCGCTGGCCACAGATGCCGGCAGCGCCGGTGGGTTAACCGTGGAAAGACAAGAACTTGCATCCTCCCGACGCGGGGAATGGAATCTGCATTCGGGGCGTTGCTTCCGGTTCCGAAGTGGGGTCCCGATCCAGGGTAAACCTGAGAACCTGGGATTACTACTCCAGGCTAATTTCAGCCGGGGATCTGGCCTGGCGTGTGTTTGAGACAATTTGGTCCGGGAAATGTAATGTAATTGGGTGGGAGCTCTTGGGCAAACCACCGCAAAACGTAAACAAAGTGAAGTGATTTAACCCAAGTTCTTGGCTAAAACCATAATCGCTTCATTTCGAATTCTTCAAGACGGAAGAAAAGTACGACTATATTTTACAATTTTTGGTCAACATTTGACCATTTTCAAATTAGGCGCAAAAAAAGGCAAACTAATTCGGTAAAAAGTATCCCGTAGGTGAACGGTTTATAGAGCCCGAAGTGTCCCGAAAACCCTTCGCTGGCCTAGTTTTTGTTGAATGGGGGACGATGATAAATGGGTTGCGTGTGATATTTCCGTAAAATTCGCCTGTCAACGTGAGCCTGGGGCTGACGACTGCCACCGATGATCTCTCGTACGACCGCCACGGTCACGGCCAATCTTAAATTACCGCCAATAAAACCGATCTAGGCGGTGGTCGCAAAGTTGAGCCAGCTATTTATCACCCAAATGATGTTCGACCTCTAGGGCAGGACCGTAATACCTACGGACGACGGATGGCCGGAAGAATGTCCAACTTTAATTGATGTTACGCGATATTAAGATCATTAATTATTAATCCTTCCCCGGGTGACGTCCTGGGAATCTCGACGGACGGATGGCAACCACGGACGGACCGGAAGTCTCTAATCATAATGGATGTTCTCGGCCGTCTCCAGCCATCCAGCGGGTTTTGATCGAACTTTTCTGACGTGAAGCTCAGCACCGAAACTAGAGGACAGAGTTTTAACAGAGCCCCGTGGTTCGTTATCTCCAATATAACTAATACCGGACAAACTGGAGAACACTATTCTGTGACCCTCTGAAGGGGCCGCAAAGAGTGCGTTGCACAAAACGGTAGACAACGAAGAAGAGGACATCCGAAAACTGGCCGGCTTTTGGGGTGTTCCCTGAAAGCTTTAGTCTCCGTAATGATGATCGCGTGAAGCGTTGGTACGTGTGGCCCAATTTGTACCGAAGGGCTTCGATTATTAGTTGGACACAACAATGGTACAGCCATTACAAGGGCCCATCGACAAGGGATCACACGCCTCAAAACAACACCCCTGGATCGGGGGTCCTTTCGCCCATTGTTCGTCGAACGGGTCCTCGTCAACGGGTTCCAAGAACCGGCGTCCGCAAACGCTTGCCCGAAAATCTTCCTTTTTGGGTTTGTTCCGGAGAAGCCCAAAGAATCTCCCATTCTGACCTCGGCAGCCGGCACTGGGACCTAATCCGCCACCAGGCCGGCCATCCTTTCTCATTTCATTATCCCTTTCAGCTCGGGCCGGGCAAAGTGACACGCGACAATAATGCGACAAAACTAGCACCAGGCATTAGCTCGCGCGCAGGACACCGCCACGGGTTGGTGGTGGACGGGTCGTTAAGACGGACGGTCGGTCGCTCATTGTCGCATCATTGCCCCATCTCCCATCCGGCTCCGGCAAATTCATCAGCTTCCGACCAAAACATAATCGCACGAAATGAGTTGAAATTCGGCTTTCGGCCTTCGGGGGGCACCCTCATCAGTGGGGACCTCGTCCTCGGAGCGGGGACGCGAACTAATGAAATGATGTGATGGGCCGAAAGAAAACACCGCCGGCTGTTTTTGGTGGCCCACACTAACATAAAAATATTTTCTTCTTCGGGGCGGTCGGTCGGGACTTGTGGCGGATTGTGAGCTTGGCCAGCCACAGCAGAGCTACCGAGAAGCCACCGAGGACGGCGGACGTCGGACGTAGATGCAATTTGGAGAGCGCATTAGCAAAGCCGGATAATGTTATTAATAAGTGAAAGCAATGATAATGCTCTCGGCGGTCCTCGGAAGCCCACAGCGAGCGAACACGTGGGGCGAGCGGCGTTCCATTCGCGTAATATAAGACTGGTGCGCCTTCAGTTCCAAAAATTCATGAAATGAGCCCAATAACAATAACGACAGTGGCGATTTGCTGCTTGCCGGCCCCACTTTAAGAGCCCGGGACGCGCCTTATCTTTAACGATTTCCGGCGTGGCGGAGGAAAAAACCGGACAACGGGAATAATCGGGCTTCGGGAAACGAGAAACGTTTGGCCCCTTCGTTCTGACGAGGGTCCGTGGGCTCGAAACACGCCGCACAATATGGTCGGTGGTGACTCGGAATGACTCCACAACGCCACAAGCTGCTCCATAGTTATGCAGAGACCAAGGACAGCGCAGACCACCTGCGCAATTCTATCCAGCAATGGCAAGACTCGTGGCATTTACACTAAAACATTATGGACAGCGCGAAATAGAGGGTGCAACATGAGCATACTCGCATAGAACCGTCTTGTCTTCGAATCAAATCACATTTTTATTCATTGCGCTTTGGCTGCGTTTACAAGTTTTGAAGATGAAGAGTCCTAATTGAAGATGAAGAGTCCTTATGCCACTTATACACTCTCAAACTTCGTTAATAATTCGTTTCATTTGCATTTAAAGCGTCCAAAAATAAAAATTCATCAACTGCACGATACTTGATTTTTTCCATTGTAAAAAATGTATGGCACGTAGATACTAAATGGCTTGTAAATAGAGAAGAAGGCTTGAAGTGACAGATGGAAATGAAACAAGAAATACATGCATATAAAGAGACATGAAAAAAATAGGTTAGCAACAGCGCCCTCTGTTAGTGAACCGCAAAACTTATCGCATCCCCCAGTAATCATATCATACACGGCGAAGGACATCGGATAACGAAATCAACGAGGATGACTCGACATATGGGTGCACCGCAAATGTTACGGCGAAGACGATTAACGGATGAAGGATGGGAAAAGGACGAAGTGCGGCAAAAAAGGTCCATTGACATGAACATTTATTGAAAAAAATAGGAAATCGGAATCGTGAAAATTACAAAACTAGGGCATACATTAGTGTTGGGGATCAGTCAGGAATCTAATCAGGAAAAGAAACATAGGGTTGTCTATTGACACGAACGTTCAAGTGTAAAGATCGTTTCACTTTCGAGTTACGACTAGCAATGTTCTTAAAGGTTTTGAAGGCTTAAATCGAATCAGCTGACAATCGAACCGCCATTTCGCCCAATAAGCGTTTCAGTTAATCTTCGCGCGCTTCTCAACACATCTCGGCCTATTTATCCCTATTAATATCCCTGTTTACGCCTGGCCTACGCCAAGACCTCTCATGTTGGGCGAGGACACTTCCTGTCGCTCCGTTTTTAGGTGGATTTGGTTTCCGGTTCCAGAAGTCGTTCAGCGAGAGTACCGGAAAAACAAGAACTTTTAAGGAGAATTGAAAACTGAACGCTCGCCAGCGTGGTGTGCCCGCCCGCTCGTGTGTTCTGTCAATATGTGTCCTGGACCGGGACTTAAGGGCCGAACCAGGGCCAAGCGCAAGCCATGCAATTTCGCTAACTCTGTTTCCAGGCGGACCCAGGGATTCCGACGTGGCTACAATGGCGCACTTGGAGAGTCAGCAACACAAAAAAACGAAGCACCAAACCCGTAGGAGCCGTAAAACAACGGTGGACAAAGAGTGGCAGAAGGACATTCGCAGGGCCCAGGCTCCCGAAATGAGCACGTGCACACTCACAGACACACAGGAGATAGGACTATCGGGCACGCGTCAGGATCAAGAGCGAGCCCGGCAGTGGGAACGATGGGGCTCCTCGCTTATCGGAGGGCTAAAACTTAAACTAGTGGTGGTAGTAGAACTGAAAGGACATTGTAGGCGCGCGCGTGTGTGTGTTTGCGCTGAAAGTGGTGCTCCCGTATCGGAAAATCGTAGTTGCCGGCGTACGGCGTCGTCGTCGTCGTCGTGGTCGTTGTCTGCTGCTCGGATGTCGTGTCTCGGTTTTCACTTCCGCTGGCTGGGCTGGCCCGGGCCTGACAAAAGTGCGGTCGAGAGAGTGTTCCCACCCGCGCCGGCCTCCCCCCTCCCGGGTGCTGGGTGGGGGGATCTAACCTAAAATCTAGCGACTAAACCCGCCCGACTTCGTACCCGTTCGCTTCGCTTGAGGGATAATGCGATTTTTGTCGAAATTGGATTTTGGAGAACTTCTCCTTATTATCCTGGGCCCGCGCGCCCGTTATCTCTGTGTGTGTGGGTGGCAGGCGGGCAGGGCAGAGAGGGGGCCGGTGAAATTCGCCAAATACTCCGGGTCGACGGCAACGACGATGATCCGGAAATGAGGAGGTTTGCAGCGAAATTTGTTTCACTTCTCTCCGTTTCAGTCGACTCCCGGCCGGCCGCCGTGTCTGGTCCTTTCTCGGGACTGTCGAAAATGTCCTTTCCCCCGGCGCGGCCAGCGCAGCCACCACACGGATCCATTTTCACACTTCGTTTGACGCAATAGTGTGCTCGCGCTCTCCCTGTCTGGCTTCTGGGCCATATCGGCGAGAGAGCCTGGCAGCATAAAAATTTAAATGAAGCTAAATAGACTGTACTGGGTGTTGGCCAGGGTCAAGAAGATTGTGCTGGCGAAGGGACGCAGGAAGCAGCAAGCAGGAACCCACAAACACCACTCGACGGGGGGAGCGACACGGTTCATTGAATTGTATTATAGTTAATCTTGTCTGTAAACATTCTAAATTAGAATTAGACCGGCCGCCGGGAAAAGTCATTCCCAAGAAAACGGAGGACCTTTGCCGGTGGTGATCAGGAGCACTTTGTGGTGTGCTGGGTGTCACAGGCCACAGGATCCGCCGCTGGTGTAACTAAAGGCCACGCGGGGTTCAATGTGCCGTTTAACGTTAACTGTCAACACTGAGACGGTATGCACAGTCGCTGGGCTCTTACGGTCGGTTAACTTAAAATCGGATTACGGCCTTGGCTTGCAAGGAGGTTGGCGGGTGCCGTTGTTAACACAGCCGTACTGTGGTGTGGCGACATCGATTTTATCGGCAGTCTTCCGGAAACGATTCGGGAAGGATGTATGACATTTATGAGCACCCGGCGCGAGGGTCCTTAAAAACTAAGGGCACAAGGTTGAGGTGTCTAACAAGTCCCCAGATGCAGGTCGCACACCTGCAGCTCCGGGGCACACCATTACGACCAGAGTGACGTACACGATTGGATGGATGGATCCATCACTGTGTTCCGGTCTGCGGTTCTGGTGGGCCCTTCCGTTTCCCCCTTTTGGGCAGAAGCAGAACCAAATTCAATTCCTGTCCCTGCTTCGGGTCTAGAGGTCGAAATCTTTCGGATCAGAACTTGCCGCAGGACATGACCACCACTCTACGGCTCTCTCCTCTCGGATTACGTATTCAAATCCGTCTGTGAAGTGTGACAAGAATTCGGACCGGATGTATTGCGACTAACGACGAGAAGGACTGGTACCTCGAAGATTATCCCCCAGTATCGAGAGTTCTCTTTCCCGGAGCCGCCCTCTGTGTCGGGTTGTCCAATTTCCGGGTAAATTCTAAACCGAGGTCTGCGAGAGTATAGATTGCACCCGAGGAACCTAGGAAGCTCCGTGTGCCAAACTCGGGGGTTTGCAAACCGGGAACCCAGCACCGCCGCTTCTTGAGCGCACTCTGCACTGTGTTTCGGTTTGCTTCGGTGGACCCCACCGTGACCAGCCAGCCAGAGGTAGGTCAGATTGGGGTGCTGCCACTTTTTCGCTTCTGTACTGGAAAATGGCACTACAAATGCAAGTGGTACTCGGTCTCTCCCGGAGTTGAGGCTAAGGGTCTCTGGGTTCCGCTCAGACATAATAATCGTTGTCGAGAAGGGAACGACGGGCACGGGCAGAACGGTAGGGTCCTTGAGTTGGAAATTGCATGAATATTCAATTCGATTTGGCACGCGGTTGTGCGAAAATTTGCAGAAAAGACTGGCCCTGCCCAACACGAAACAGGGGGAGGGAAAGAGAGGGAGAGAGGGAGAGAGAGAGAGAAGTGCATACTCCGAGGACTCTTTAAAGGATGCTAATTGAATTTTAACTAATTCGCAGCGATTCAATTTAATTTACTTATTACACTCCTTCACAGTAGCATCAACAGTAGGTAACAGTTCACAACATCGTCGAGTTCCGTCTACACTAACTACCGAAAGAAAGCGGCCAAATGTTTGGATTTGGGTCTTTGTAGTCCTCCAACGCTCTTTGTATGATAAGTTAAAATCGTTATTTTTTAATTTTTTAACTCACTTAAACCACTGTGATCTTCTAACAATATTTGATGCGATTCTGTAGCAGTTTTCTTCAACAGGTAGCAAAAAATCAATGATCCCCGCCAAAAATTATTTTCTGGCACAACAGTCGACATGGCCTAACTTCTTCAAAGATAAGTGGCAAAGCAATGTATTTTTTTTTCGATATGAAATCATTTGCCAGATGTCTAAACAAGGTAACGTTACGAAAAAAGAATAATTACGGAGATCAAATGTTGATCAAAGATCAATGTTGACACAATCCGACTTCGTAGGTCTAGTATTGGGTAGGTTCTGGAAATCACTATTCGTCGACCAACAGCAGGTTTACATTCTAAAGCATTTGAAAACAGCAACTTAGATACGGTAATGGCGAGGAATTAAAATCGTGTCCACTGTTTTCTGCCCTGTAGGTGTAAAGGGCCCGCTTTTCACACTGTAACGGCAGCAGTGGAGATAAAATGGCCCCTGTTTTCCCTCTAATACATCGATAGTATCTGCTTTATGGTCTCGTATGAATTTATGGACCCAGGAAACCCACCAGAGCTGAGCCGAGCCGAGCCGAGGTCGGAGTAAATCCACCTTTTTATCGCCACGGCACATGCTGGGGCTTGGCTTCGGACGGATATCACCCGGAACACAGGCCGCCAGCCACTGGCTGGCTGGCAAGAAGTTTTGTTTTTCCAGCGACATAAATATTGCACCAATTTGCACCATTTTCACCACCCATTTGTCGTTGGTGGGTCCGCCCGGGTCTGAGGGCCACCGTAGGCTTAGGAGCAACTTTCGACAGCACGGCGAACAGACGAAGGCTGCACACTGCACGCTCGCCGGCAGTTCCGGCTGTTGCAGTTTTTCGTTCGTGCTGACGTGTGGGAATGTTTCGTAATTTGCAACATAGGCCATAGGACCCTCTATGCCCTAGGACGGCGCGCTGGCGTGAGTAATTATATGGACAGACGGGCGGCCGGGCCGTTAAAGGGGGGCGCGCGCCCTATTTCATTTTTTCGCCTGTTGTGCTTTTGTTTTTCCTAACATTCCGTCGACGCTTTCCCGGTATTTTCCTTCAGCCCGATGAAGCTCGAACAAAGAGTCCTTCTCGGCGGGCAGGCGGAGTAAAAACGAAAACCCAGGACCCTAGGGTTCAACCCGTACCCCGCGCGCTCCACAGTATCTTGGTCGCTGATCCTGTCCAGGGTGGTGTTTTCCTTGCCAGTGTTGCTGCCCTTTCCCACATCAACCCCGCGCGTGGATGTCCATTAATCAAGCGGCAACATTAATGTTTTATAGCTACTAGTAGCGCCGCCGCCGCCGTCCCTTATTATCGTTGGAAAAAGGCGGAAGTTGCCCTGAACGCTTACACCACACACACTAGTGGCACGTTGGCAGGCGTTGGCAACGTTCGGCTTTCGTGGCTCGGCCCAAGCAGAGGCCACGCTAAAAAAACAGGCGCGGAAAACAAAAAGTCCTTACGGCGCCACGGCCGCCGGGAAAGGATGGGAAAGTTCGAAAGCAAATTGTTGCTTCCCGTCAGCGCCACTGTAATGTGCTAATTAATTCATTAGTTCGCTGCTGCCATCGCGTGTATCGACCAGCCCCCGTTGGGTAGCGCGCTTTGGACTTTGTTTTGGGCCCGGTTGTTTTGGGTTAAGCTCTGTTTATTTATGAGCTTTGGACGGTCGCGGGGTCGGTGGTGTGGGGGAAATTTTTAGGTAGTAGAAACACTGAAATTGTTCGGATAATCATTTGGCCATCATAACCGGGTGCGGCAGGCTGATGTTTATTCGAAAGTCTTAATTGTGTCTAAACAGAAGCCGCACAGAGTCTGATTTAGATAATATGACAGCGCGCAATCCCCATCCCACAACAAAATCCCGTAGGATTCCCGAAATCAAATAAAATGGACGATTTTGTGTCTGATGTCTTTTCAATGCGTCAATATGGTGTGCGTCCGTCAATGATATCAGTAAATCCCCACTCCATGACTGTCATTTCTATTGTATGCTTTCAGGACCGGCTCATATCAATAAATCTATCCAGCCACCGCAAGCACTGCCTCAGAAAGAACGACATGGGAAAGAAGGCAACAATAAATAAAGGAGCACAGAAAAATACACAACCAACGCTCTTTGGAACGCGATACGACGAGCATTAAAAGAGTCAGAGCCGAGATCTGTGCATAAGTCGTTCTTCTTCCCAGAAAAACGCAAAAATGAAGTACGCCCTGTCATAGAAACGTTCTAAGTCAATGAAAAGGACCATCAGTGCATCCGACAACAAAGGATAACCGGATGTGAAATCTGCCTGCCCTTGAAAAATCAATACGGTTAAAAATGCAAAAAGGATCCAACAAGGGACACGATAGATGGTTTCACTTAAAACAGTAAAACGGCCGAAGGATGGGAAAAAGATCGAAGCAACAATAACGTTGTTTACTCAGGTGCATCTCAAATCGGATATGGTCTTGATTATCATAACGATAAGAAGTTCCTTGTGTGGATACAGCGGGAATAGAGTTCGTTGGTTTGTGTGAGCCGCGGAATCGGCATCTAACTCTATGCAAGAAAATAACTTTAGGCGTTTATTCGAAGAGCATTGTTGAAACTTGCGTCGTATAGTAAAGATCTTTTATTTTAGAGGATTCGAGTCCGTCTGGAGCAACATCAGCTCCAGGCGGGATGATAAAAGCTCGGTTAGAGTCAAGGTGATAATAAAAATCCATGTCGGCCTCAGATCGCAAAGATTCAAGGTTCAATTCCTCCTAGAGTTGATGTGATCTGTGGCCTAGGTGTTGGGTTAGATTCTAGGCTTAAAGTAAAGTATCACTATGTGGAGATAATCAGCAGAACATTTCGAATGCTAAAATCCACCTACTACCCTGCGTATGATTGGAATGTCTACTATAGTCAATCTTTTCTAGTCTTGACGGACTACGAAGCAATATTTGCCAGAACATAACGCAACGACTGTTCGACAAGTCTATTCATCAACAAAATAGACAAATAAATAAAAATGTCTGCAATATAAAATGTATGTGGCCAGATGGCTCCCTTCTGACGAACGATATTTAGCACTATAGCGTTACTAATTCACAATTCCCCTTATTCTGCCTCGCGTTAATTGCTTTGATTGCGGCGAACTAACCAAAACTCATTTCTGCGTTCTCCGAAATCGCCAGATTTACCGATTTATGACAGATAATTCTCACCCAATGGACCCCCTCACGGCCCGGTTGCTGCATATTCGCCCGACGAGCACACAGAAGAAAGCCAATCCCTTGAGAGTACCCCTTGGGCTTGATTTGATTTGATTCCGACGATGATGTACGGGCCCCAATGGTCCGAAGAGACGGCGGCGTAGGTACTATGGACCAGTTCCAAGAGCGCCACATGCCAATTGCTTCATTGCAACGAAAACGCGATCGATCCCGAGGGTACGCTGCTGATTGGAATTCGATCAACCCCAACTGGGACGATTGTTTTTATGCGCCATCGTTACACATGGGAAAGAAATCTCGTAATGAATCCTGGGCCTGGGCTGGGAAAAACAGGGGTCGGGTCCCACCAGTCAGCAGCAGCAGCAAGTGGAAGATCTTTATTTATCGTCAGCACTTTCCCGGGTTTCCGGGTGCCACCGAAAACAGGGAATTACGATTCGATTCACGCGATCACGACGACGGCCGGCCGGCAAGCCAGCAGTCACAGCAGCTCCGTGTCCTCCGAGAGGTGCACCGTCGTCGTCGTAGTCGTGTGCAGCGGCAGAGAAAAAGGACCCCCAGACAAACAGTAGCAGCAACGGCAGCGGCAGTCCGTAACGTAATCAGGAAGGAGAACCACCACCAGGAGAGAGGTCGAAATCACATTACGGAAGGAAGACGAATGGGTGTGCCGTTTCGTGTCCGCTTCCGCCGACTTCGCCGGGCGTTACACAATGTACGGCACGGTGCACCATTTCTCAGACCGAGTTCCAACACCGGCGGGTTCGCTACCGGTTAGCCTTGTTTGCTTCCGTAATTGTCATGTTTATGTTGGGACCATAAATTCCTCCAACGCAAAAAAAAGAAAAACCGGGAAAATCATATAAAAAAAGATTAAATGTGGCGCCGAGAGCAGAAATTATAAAATCAAACAAACGGCGCACCGAACTCTGCTCGCGTGCTCCACCAAACTTTGATTTCCGTCGAAAGTGGCGTCGTCTCCATTCTCGTCACATTCCCGGTCTATGATTATGGGGCGGCAGGATTGCCGAAGATAAACCTCACTCTCCGCTAGTCCCCACCACGAACCATGGGCGGAAGTGCGCCGCCATTTCGCCTTCGCTCCTGTGAGGATTCGAGTCAGCGAGAGCGAAGCGTAGTAAGTAAGCCATCGCTCGCCATCTCGCCGGGGTGCGCAACTCTCAAATAAAGTCACCGAGCCACAGAGCCACAAGAAGTTTCGACTCCTGCCAGGGAAACACTTCCCGACCAACCGACCGACCGGAAGGACCAACCCGAGCGACCGAAGGGTAAATGGGGTAAATTGTTGTGACGGGCGCCGGCCCGGGGCCGGGTCGGGGAGCGAATAAAATTCCGATCACGTTTTTATTGTCCTCGCATTTTCGTATGACCTAAACTATTAGGAGCGAAGAGATTTGCTCCTCCACGGACTACCGCCAGCGCACTCCAGAGGCATTCCACCAAGATTACCGGCGCCCCGGACCACGTGAATCAGAACCATTCCCTGGGCGCGTTCGTCCGATTTTGTCTTTCAATTTCTTGGAATCCCGGGCGCGGCGGCGTCGTATGTGAAGATGGCGAAAAAGAAAATGCTGCCTTGTTGGGATTGCATAACAGCCTGTGTAGATGGAACTCCCGGGACCAACACACAACGTTCACACCCGGCGCGCCCCAATGGACTCGCTGTTGGCTGTTGATGTGCACTCGCCAGCAGCGGGCACCATCACACATCCTGAGGCACATCCCTTGGGGCAATGAAACGGTCCAATGAATAGCTCATTTCATGAAATGAAGATATAAATAATAAAAAAACGTGGTCTCGCCTTCCCTGGTCCCGGGCGAGGCGGCGAAGGACGAAATCATAACTTTTCGCTTCGTTGATCCTTACGGCGGCACACAGGCACACGTCACTGTTAGGCGCCTCTCGGAAAAGTATCCGCCGGCCAAAGTTCCCAAACTCGAGACGAAGAAACTGTGAGCAAATTGAATAAATCAAACTCCTGAGTACGCTCCTGGAAAGTGTTTGGCAAAAATCGACAAAACCATCTGTCGTTCCCGTTAAGTAGTTGCTGTACGCCCGGCCCGGATGATACGTCTAAAGCCACCTCCGGAGATCGAGAGAGAGAGCCGCACAGCGTAAGGTGATAAACATAATCGCGCATCATAACGTTCACCTCAGCAAGTGGACGCGCTCAATGAACCGGAGCGCACTTCATCGACCCGAGAAACAGCTGCCGTCCGACAGGGGCCGGGCCGGGCTAACAGAAGTCAACTTCGTCCCGAGTCGACGGTGCCACAGAAAGCCGAGAGAGATGATATAAATAAATTTGCCACGAATCATTTCAATTCGCCGGCCGACGGAGCACAGCGGGGCGCAAAAATTAGACGGAACCGTCTCATCTCGTGCGTCCATCGTGCTGGAAGAAACAGATACAGCGGGAGCCATAGTTATGCAAACGGCTCAGCTGGGATCGCTCCGTGTCAAACGCATTACTCACGTTGCGACTTCGCAGGACGACAGACATGGCGCGCGACTGCGAGTGACACAATCGGAGCGAGGGCCACATCAGGACACGCAACGCAGTTGCTGCTGTTGAACGAAACGTCCTCGCCAATGGCGTCGTCGTCGGGGCATAAAGTTTACAAATCTTGTCCGCAACCGGTGGCGACACTCTCGAGCGGGGGGATAAGCGCAAGTAACAGTTTTCCCGGGCTAAATCCGGGTTGCTCATTTCTTTTCGTTCTGTGTCAGATTTATTCAGCCGAAGCAAATAAATCATGGGACGCAACATCGAATGAAGTCGTCCGGGGAGCGAGTCGAGTCGAGATTTAATTACGCAGAGAGAGCGTGTGGAGAGAGTTGCCAAAACTCTTGTTTTAAAATTCCCGTGAATGGCAGATTAGAAGCCTGCCACATCCTGTCATTCTAACTATTGTGTGTGTTATATACGCGAGAGAGAAAGAGAGAGGAACCGCAAATCGGGGACACAAAATTAATAAATACACGAGCCGACGTGGGGGATGTCAAGCTGACGCTAAACAACGCAATGACACAACGTCCTACACAACACGGCCCCCACAAAAACAAATGCTCCTGCTCTGGAGACGCGGATCCGTGTCGTCTTAATGGGGCGGCTTGCTTCTCAGCAAGCCCCTCAATGGGATGGCCAAAAGATTAATGAAGGAAAAGAAATGAAATATGCGCCCGCGTACATTTTCATTAAGATTTCAGTCCGTCAGTCAGGACGACGATGAGCTGACGTCCTGACGACGTTGGCCCAAAAAGCGCCAGCGACAGCGAGACCTAATGTGGACCTCCTCGGAGGGCAGAGATGGAACGGAGAGTGATGGTTGGCCTGCAAATGACACTCGTCCGCAACGGCAACCGTTCCGGTTCCGGTTGTATCGTCATGCCTCGGTCGTCCTCCGATCCGGTGCTTTTTTGGCAACGACAGCGCGCGATGGCGAAAGGTCGACGGGAAAATTATTTCATCACTCGCCACAGAAAGCTTTTATAGTAGCTACTTTGGGGTCGCTCTCGGCCTCGGATTAAATGCAGCGACATGTGGCATCGAATAAGTCAATATTCAATACTGCGCAATTGATTAAAATATTAATCTTCTCTTTGGAATATGATCCACAGTGCAGCGATTTGTTTGGCTGTTTCAGTAATGATATTTGATTTACCATCGCTAATGAATCAGGCCCGTGTGTACCGTTGCAATACGCCACAACAAACCCGCGAATATGCTGCAAATGAAAATGGAAGACAAATAACGCGACTCTCCAATGCGCCAACATAGGCCCGGGGACGCGAGTGAAACATTAATGTACACCTGAACGATTGCGCGTGGCGATTGTCGGCAGCGTTCCCCGGCGGATGCAATAAATATTTACATGATCTCTTCACGACCTCAAATCCGAAACCAGTGGAGACAAATTACCTATATCTGTTTGATGCAGTTGATTTTTGAAGTGAACCAACGGCACACTTCCGAAAGGTCAACATAACTCTACTCCAACTATCGGTGTGCTTAAAATGAGACAGTCGCATTAAAAACTGCCAATTCCACATATTGATGGAACACGCCCCACATTATCCTGACGATCCCCTGGCAACCCCTGAGCTATTGAAAACTCAAAATGTTGCGGCCCAAACAAAAACGGATGAGCCTTCCGGTGGTGATGGGACAATTTTGCAAACACTCGCGTTTATCAACGACAGGATCCCGCGGTGCTCGCGCAGGGCAGACATCCAGTAACGGGGACAGTGGTGTTGCTGCTGCTTTCATCTCTCGGAGAGTGAAATTACTGCTAGTGACATCAAACAATTATTTTTTCATCCCAAAAGCCAACGTTCTACAGGCGACTAGCGATAATGGGCGCGAAGCCAGCGCATCTCGCAACACTTCCACAGTCAGCGTGTTGCGGACAAAAACCCGGATTTTTCGTCCTTGTAGTGGGTGAGTTTACGATAAAAAAGAGACCCGTCACCGCGCAGGTTGTCAGGGGTTTCCCGGAAACGCGGCCAGCGTTGTCCGACAACATTCACCACTCGAACGAATGCTCGAACAAATCCGCTCTCGTCAAATTGTCAACATTCACTCATCTGTACTTGGCTGCTTTGGTGCTAGAGAGTTGCCATTTGTCCACAATTGAGTTGCCATTACCTGCAAAGAACGAGAGAGAAAAGGAAAAGTATCGTATTAATTTGAAGCATAAAAACATCGGCAGCGGCACGCACTATTGGCCGTCTCGGTTCTCTACGCAATTAGCAAGGCACTCGTCGCGGTGGAGAGTGCCGCCATCATCCGCAAATGGAATGGAAATTTGAAAACAATTTTATACCGTCGAATCCGTAGCCATGAATGGAATGAAAAATATACCGAACACAGGCTAAATGCGCGTCTCGCCCACGGTGCGCTGATAAAGTTTGACCATAAAAAACCATTAAGACATCATCCTGGCATCCGCGGTGAAGAAAAGGTACTTGATTGGATGCTACACAGAAGCGACCCTAAAAGCCTAGCGCCATTGGGATGGCCAATCTGAGAATTGGCTGGTTCGCGGCGGAATGCCTATGGTCAGCCAGACAGTTGTGCCTTGCTTCTGGTGGAAAATATAGAAAACCTAATTCATCCATAAAATTTAAAGCCAATAAAATCGATCCAAATGATTTCTAACTATTCATTTAATTTTATTTTATTCTCAAAGAACGAAGCCCTTCGGTGAGCTAGGTCTATCGAAAGCAATAGTTTAGAAGTGGTACAAAATGTTCGAAGAGGATCGCCGCAAAGGCTCGGGCAGAACGAGCACCATCATCAATTGATGACTCACAGTGTCAAAAAATCAAAGAATTGGTGCTCGAAAGTCGTCGATGGACGGTCCAAGATCTTACTGACCTTGCTGAAATATCGAAAGCATCACAAGAATCCATTTTGAGTGACCATTTGGGCTTCAGAAAAGTGAATATTCGGTGCCAAAAACGATGTGATATTTTTGCGTTACATTTTCGATACCACGAGGCGAGGAGGACCTATCCAGGATCCAAAACGGAACGACAAGCCTCAAGCTTACATTCAATTTGATCGCAAGATCGGACTATTTTATGCAAGTGTCACCATCGGAAACAAATTGTATCCCAAATTACAACTAAAATTCGTTGAAAACAGAAAGGAACATCAGAGAACAGAGCACAATCAGAGTTTCTTCGCGGTGAGTAATGTGCATTAAAAATCACTCTCAAGAGACACACAAAGAACGGAACCGAAACCGAAAACCAACTCCGGGTCCGAGAGCTACGGCGGGAATGTCGCGATAAGTAGCGAGAAAATAACTCGACAAAATCGGGCGCCGAAACCTCCACACGGACGACCGCACCGCACACAGATTATCCGCCGGCGGCCGAAAGAAGAAGGCGCACAGCGTAAAAACTTCCGGCCGCCAGAACCAGAGCCAGAAGTCACACATAAACCAGGTGAGCGGAAAAGCGATCCTCGTTGACAGGCCGAGCTGGGCGGCTGGGTTGGAAGGTATGGTTCGTTTGTCAACAGCAAACCGGAAACCGGAGGAAATAAAGTGATGTAACGACCCGGGCCGCCGTTGCGGACCGGAAGTGCCTACGCGGGTCGGCAAGAACATGGGAAAATAATGACATGTTCGTGACCGGTTCGTGGCTAGGGGCGGGTTAGGGGTGGCGATTGGGGGGTACAGACAGATATACAGGCCCCCCCGACGACCCTTGACCTCTCCGGCTGGCAGGCAGGTAGGTCGAGGGAAAGCTAGTTCCTGGATTTCCCGGTGGTGAACCACCATTCGAAATAGGAGTCGTCGGGTCCTCGAGCAAGGATACGCCGGCGCCGCCATCCGTCGGTGGCAAGGTGGAAAAAGGTGGCCTCCGGTGGCAAGACAAAGACACGGACGGGACGAGTGAGAGAGAGAAAGATAGAGAGAGTCGGAGATCGAATAGCGTTGTAATGGCAAGAATAACTCGAAGGATAATAATGAACTGTCATAAAAGACTTTTCATATACTTTCTCTTCTCTACTGGCTCGGTGGCTTCTCCGGGGCCGAAGGAAACTTTTTCCATCCGACCCTTGTCAAATCCTACCACCCCGTGGATACCGCAGAAACACACACCCGCCCAGCCAAGGACACAATCCGGGAAGTCACTCGATGGCTGGCTTTTCTCCGCGGTGGCGAAGATTTTGCGTCAACCCCGAGCTAGGCTTCTTGAGTTTTCCTTTTTTTCTGTATTTCTTATTTTAGGATAAAGAAAGAGAGAAAAAACAAGAATTCGAGAGAGATAGAGCGAAAGTTTGCCGGAAGGAACACAGCACGTGACGCGCCGAGCGCCATAACAAGGTCCCGCGCTTGGTGGGGGCGCTGCTGGTGACACCGGTGACGGCATTATCCTTTGGGGGCTTTGATTTCACCACCTTTGGCCGTGCCGTGGGCCGGCCAGCACCGGGTCGGGTATGTCCTGTGGGAAAGGATTAACGAGAACTTGAAGGACGACTCTAGCGGCGACCGACTGCGGGCCACGAAATTCGATACTTTCCCAAGTCGCCACCCAAAGTAACGGGTTTATGACACAACGCCATAACTTTTCAACGGACCTTTGGCGACCGCACGTTCACGTGTATATGTGTGTGAAATGCAGGAACTCAACATACTCTGGTAATGTGATAAACATTTCACTCTTTTTGTGAGAAAGAGAGCGAGAGCAACATGTTTTGAAAACAGAAAATAAGCCGCAAAGTTTGCCACCAACTCCGGTCACCGTATTCAGAGGTGGCCAGAGTTCCACTGCAGGAGCCTGTGTGGGGAGTAAATGGAATTGAAATCACCTAGCAGCAGGAAACCGACACAGTTCACCGAGTGGCCACAGCCACAAATAATCTCTGGTGGCTGACTGTGAGCTGAGTCTTGGACAAACTTCCTCCTGGAGCCGAGTTGGGAACGCGCCGGTTGGTCAGCAAGCAACACTCAAATGATGGAAATATGCGTTTGCTCACAACAACAGTTCCACAGTCTGTCCGAACTTTTGGTCTGGAAGGTGAACAGTTTGAAGACTTTGGGGTCCACAACCTGCCCAAGGTCTGTGGATGACAAACTAATCAGTGTAAAATCCAACTCCGGTTGGCAGTGGAGCTCCCAGACCCACCGGAAATGGTTCAATCGCTAGTCCAGTTTATGATCTGGAGAGACCACGGTTCGGCGAACGACGTGGCTGTGTGTTCCTGTGGGCATCCTCTTTTCTTTCCCCAACCACAGTTGACGGTTGACGCCGTAAAGACGGCGATGAAAGTTTGATAAGATCCTCTGATTGAATTATTAATCATGTTTTATGAGATTGAAGGATGATTAAGGTCAATCCGTGTCGTCTGGCCTGTGTGTCGTAGGAAAAAGTTTTCCACGCGGCAAACCAAGTCCCTCCATCCTAGTCGACTTCCGAAAAGTGTCCGATACGGAGTCGATAGGGCCCCGGGAGTTACGGCGAACGTGTCGCCACGAAAAGTTAGCTTAACTCTCCGCCGCCGTATTTAGGTCACTCTGGAGGCCGGGCGGAGGATTTAAGGACAGCCGAGGGAATTCTTCCTGAGGTCAGGCGGCTTTTTTCTTGGACGGCGTCGACGTCGACGTCAGTTTGAGGTGATGACTTTTTAATTGATTTATTGGCTGTCAGGCGAAACTGAGGAAACGGTTCGTCCGCCCCGCCGGGGATTTTAACTTTAACGTTATTCGCGCTAATGTGTAAATTTGATAACTCGAGGAGGTCTCAACGGGCGAGTTGACTGATCAAATTTTATTACAATTCAATGCTATTTTCAAATGTTTTTCTTATAATCTATTCGAATTGAAGTTTCTTCGAATAAAAATCGAAAGAAAAATTTGAAATTGAAGCCCTTCCGAAAGACATAAATAGCACGCCATCAAAGAATGATAAATTTCCCCCGAAGGTCCGAGAGGAAACTTCCTGGATTTTCCCTTCCCCGAAGCGAAGAACTGTTTCGGCAATTTCCGTGCTGCCGCGTTTTCCGTGGGAAAAAATGGAAAATATTCAGCAAAAAATCGGCCCAACGCAACCCCCAAGCACTAAGCAATGATTAATTAGCACGATTCTGTGAATGTTCATGTTTCGGCCAACAACGCACACGAGGCGAGTCCCGGCGAGAGCGCCGCCCGCGAAGAGTCGCGCATTGTTTGGAAATTAACTTCCGGTCCGGTCATCCATCAAACGGAATCGCGGAAAGCCTGTTGCCCGCTAATTGAATCGAAAGAGCGAGCGAGACATACAGAGCGGAAGAGAAACAGAGAAAGAGAGCGCCGTCTCCGGACTTGAGGAATCGGAAATCGTTCTTCATGTTCGACCGTCGTTGCTTGCCCCGCTGCTTTGGCCACGCTTAATTAGTCGTCCATCATGGCGGCCAGGACGAAAATGCCAAGAGGTTGGCCTTAAAAATCGCTTCTGAAGAGCCCGCGTGACTTGGAATGCTTTCCGAATTATTGCGTTTACCAAGGAACGATTAGTCCTTGACAGAAAGTTAAAGCTTCTTCTCGCTAAGTTCAGTTCGTCCTTTAAAGGAAAGCTGCGCCTTGCAGGTCACAGCACTGCAGGACCCACTCTGAAACGTGCGGCGGGCAAATTCGGGTCCATAAAGCTTTATCGCAACATGGACGATACAACAACGACGGCACTACTTTCGCTGCTTTCTTCCGCCATTCGATCGTTCGACGGCGCCGGAGACCCCCCAACAGAGGGGTTGGGGAATGTGCCCGACAGCGATAAGGACGCAACGTTATTGCCAGCTGTCAACGAGCGCGTCCTCGGGCGGTCATCGGACGTCGGCTCGAGGCTCGAGTGGCGAGGAATCGATTTTTATGAGCCTCAAAGGCGCCATCCATTGGAACCCTTGGCGGCGACGACAACGACGACGACGATTTGTGGCCGAGAGGCAAAAATCTGAACATAATGCCATGCCGAGAGCCGAGGCGACGCAAAATGTGTCCTTCGGCCGTTCGGACGAGAGGCCTATCGGTTGCACAGCTCTCCACAAGAAGATCCGGCGTCGTGGTCGTAGTGGCCGGAGCGACATTTCTTTTTCTCCGCCCCAAAATCTGTTCAAGAATCTGTTTCCCCCGCCGGACCCAGATTCTCGGGCATCCGTCGCACTCACATACAAACACACGGTGGGCTGTCCGGGTGCTGTCTTTCGATACCGGATCATTAATAAACATGTGCCCCAGTAGCAGAGTTCGGGGCAGCACAGCCGACACCCCACCGCGCTCGTCCTAATCGACCTCAAAAGGCGGCGCCAGAACCGGGGCGGCGGCGACAGGCATCGATAAATCTGGGAAGATCTGGGTCGTTCCGGTGGCCAAGGGGTCTTGGGCGGACCGGCGAAAACAAATGTGTCTTTAAGATGCGCGGCCCCACCGGACGTCGCAGTCCGGGCATGATGATGGTGATGAAAACGGTCATCAGTTTTCGATTACGCGCCCCGCGGCGACGGCGGAAGGACACACGTCGGAGTGACGGATGAGCGGCAGACAGACGGCGACACAGTGATGTGGAGATAATTTAAAATAATATTCAACAACCGGCTAAATGAGCCAAATAAAGGCGCGCATATGCTTCGATTGTGTTCACCGGTTTGGGGCTTTCTTCTGCAAACAGAAGTGTTAAGCTGATAATAAATATAAGAATTTTGACAAAAGTTTGGTTATTAAATAAATAGGCTCAATTCAGCTGAAATCGGTGCATGAAAAAGAGAATAAGAAAAGAATGAAAGAGAATGTAGCGTAATGTAATAATGTAAGAAACTAAACATTAACAATAAAGAGAAAATTGAAAAGAACTAACTAAAAGTAAGAAAAAAACTAACTAAAACACGCTAACGAAGGTATCAATAAATTGAGAATGAAAGAGAGAAGAAGAAAAGAATAAATGAACAAATAAGGTAAAACACTTTGACAATAAAGAGAAAATTTACGAAAGAAAGCACACTGAGCAAAGGTGTCAATAAATCGAGAAAGGAACAAAGAAATTCATATAAAAAGAAATAAGGCATTTCATGAGACGAACTAACGAAATCTTTCAAAAGAGAAAGAGCACTCCGGAACTCGGAAACGAACGGCATTTGAACATCATCTTCACACAGCGATGAACTCGTAATGGGGGGCCCCTGTCTTCTGAGTGAGACTCCCTCAGGACACGTAAACGATCGGAAACGGAAATAACAGTTATTTTAAAACTCCAAACAGCACGACATGCACTCTACTCCTGGCTATCCTGTCGCACACTGCCACACACACATCAATCAATCAGAATAAACGGGCGGGCGTCGGCCGGAGTCGGAAGGACCTCAAAGCGAGGGCCAACTTCATTGCCCGACTGTCACTCGCAACACCTCGCCGTGCGCTTCCGAGTGGAACGTCGAAGAAGATTTGCGCGAAAGAATTGCAACTATCTGCTGCAGCTACTTGGCCGAAGGCGGTCGGTCGCCGGCTCAAGACAAAGTGTGCATTCGATGGCGCGTCACACGCTGAACGCTTCACACGATATCAGGACACGCCGTTCCCCGACTCGCTCCTGCCGCGGTCCATCAGTCAAACCCATTCGACACCTGACATCTGCTTTCGATGTTGGTTTCGATTCCGCTTTCTTGGTGAGTCACTTGGGGGCTCCTTCGTTTGGCGATCCTTCTTCTCCGACCGCCGATACACTGTGTGCCACTGATGTTTCGACATTCTGGCAGGTAACTCTCACGGGAGAAGGACTCACCAATCCGTTATTCATGTGTCAGCGAGATTGATTTCGTTCGTTTAATATCGGGACAGTGCCGGGTGGCAGAAGCTCGGAGAGCACGAGTAGAATCTCCGTGCCGGTCCGTGGCTGCACGAAAAATGACTGGCTTTCGGAAGAGAAAAGGCGTCACAGCCACGCAATTCTCTAAAAAAACAAAACACGCCACCGAGAAGGACAACAGCCATCGTTCAGTGTCACCGGCGCCTACCGTGTGGGTTGCTGCTGTTGGCTTTCTGAAAACCCACGCAGCAAGAAGCGTATAACGATGAAGATTACTCGTGCTGATGGGTTACACCGGGGCCCCGATACTCGATATTTGTATTAGAGAAAGGTGGGAAAATAGATAAAATATACAGTAGAGTACAGTCTAAAGCTTTTGGAGGCTTCAATCGAGCTTCAACTGAGCACTGAAGTGCCCACGAAGAAGTGAAGAATTAAACAAAATGTAAAAACTCAACCTTAAACGGGGCAGCAGCCAAGAAGAAGCATGGCAAACGATGGCACTTTTAACACGCTCGCGAACAGAAAAATGGGACTAACAAACGGTGGGCAAAATCAGAATGTCATGCCTGGCAGATATCCTTTCCCGGGTGCCGAGGTGGATCTTCGCTGCGTGAAGATCCACCTCGCCGGTCGCCAGTTTTTATGATACTCTCACGCGGCGGCAGCGTAAAGGATCTTCACCGCATTTCTGGGCATCCGATATGAGTCGAAAAGAGGGGACGGCTCCCGAAGTGCCAGAGGGTGCACGGGGCGCTGTTGCTCAAACATCACTTATCAATCAAAAACAAATTTCCCAACCCACGGGCGAGGCGGCGTCGAGCAGGGGCCCATACTTCGTGCCTTCCACGTCGAGAGGCTGGCGGCTGAGTCATCCGTTTCCGGCGCCAAATCCGGACGAACGCATAAACAGCACGATCATGCTTACGGGTCTCGCGCCTCGGGGTCGGCCGTGTCGGTGTGCTTGGTTTGAGATTTTCTTTCGTGGTGGAATGCAAAGGGAAAATAGCGATGCCGGTGCCGTAGAGCGTCGGTCGGCATTTTTGAGATTTCCACGATTCGTCCACGTACAGGAACGCCTGAGGACTGCGATTTATGTGGGTCATTGCTCGTCGTTGGCGATCAACGATTCCGATTTAAAGCGACAGATTCAATTTAAGGCGCTCGAAACAAGTTTTAACACTTCTTCAAAGCCCCCGAAAACATTAAGCAAACTCTTTCGCGAAACAATAAACAAACAATGCAAAAGATGCGAAGCAAAGCCCCGACAAAAGCAAATAACTGGTAAAAGTAACAAATTCTCGCTCACATTACCATCCACTGGCCAGTCACCCACCGGAGAGAACAATGGAGCCGCGCCGCTTTGGTTAATGCTGCGCGGCCCATTCTGAGAGGGTTGGCCCATAAACTCCACCACAATATTGGGAAAGTTTTATTTTATCTCTCGCTCGCTCTATCTCGCTCTCAGCTCGGCTTTCAAATTATCGCAAACTCATCAAAAACACATAATCCTATGAATATCATTATGCTGTCAGATTGTGGCTTGGCGTGGCCACGCAATCGGGGCCCACAACCGTCGGGCGGCGTCGTGCGTTGTTCATAAACTCGTCAAATATATTGCTTCCAATAATTACGCCGCTGCTGTGGAGCGCAGCAGCTGCCGTCTCGCGAACGGAGTTCCGAAATTCGATCGAAAAGCTTGCGTAAATATTCTCTCCCAGAGAGAGAGAAAGAGCGAGAGAAGGGATAAAATATATTCGCATCACATAAAGCAAATAGAGTATGATAACATACAGCGCGCCGTGCCACGAGATTAGACCGGGATTTGCTATTCTTTATTCGGCCAGCTCCTGTGCTCTCCTGTTACGCGGGTACACTGCACGCTCCTGGTCAGGCGCGAAGCAAAAAGTTCCCGAAAAAGGAATAACCAAACACCACACCGACTGCGGACGCGAAAAAGCCAAAAGGATAAAGGGCTTCCGTAATCCCCACCGCGAAGAGTCCTGTGGCCGCCCCCTTTTAAAAGTAGAAACCCCATCGTCATTCTTGTGCCAGTATCGCGCCCGGGATGGCGTATGACGTTGCTGCTGTAGTAGTGGCAGCCAGTCAGCCAGCAGCAGGAGCAGCAATGTCCGCGAGTCCTCTGGGCGCCTCGACTATTAATTTTCCGCTATGTATCGATCAAAATTTTTCTCGCACGCGGGTTTCGTGAACGTGACTTCCCCCGTGACGCTCTCTCCCGCGCTCTAGTTGCCTCGACAAACTTCCCCGGGATCCTTCCCCGGATGAGGGCAGACATGAGTTTCAGCTTCAGCGACGACGAAGTCCCGTTGGTAGCTGACGATGCAAAAAGGAGAACGGAAAATCGCTTTGTTTTACATTGCGCTTCTTCTCGTGGCTTGTACCACTGACAGAGGGGCGGTGGTCCCACAAAAAGCGGGTTCACGTTAAGAAACTTCCACAGCGTGTCGGTGCTGTAATGTACCCCAAGGTCCGACCATATCACCACCGGGGACTCAGGGGCGCTGTTGTGATGACAATATGTTTCATTACCCGTGTGTCGCGCGCCTGTAGCTCGCCGCGGTTCGATCGTTGGGCGTTGGGCCAACAACGAACGAAATGCCTTCATCATCAACTCACCAAGCTGACCGAGTCCAGCGTCCAGCGACTAGAGCTAAGCGCCAGGGTGAAGAAGTCAACCGTTTTGGACCCGAGAAGGAGTGGGCGACTGTTATCGGCCATAAAGCGATTGATTGATGACCCGGCGGGCACACCGGTTTTATGTGCCCATTACGACACGCTGGAGTGCGGACAGATTTCCATCTTCCCTGGGGATCCGCCTTTTCTCGGACGCTGGGGAGACTCCGGCCGACCGTGACGGCTTCCAGTAAGTGGGGCGCTCGCCCAATGAAGCGATGTCCATTATCACGTTGCGACAAAGTCACGGTGTCACGCTGAAGCCGCCAGCCCGTTGCGTAAGCAAAAATGTCTCGTACATCAAACCGGAGTAGGGACAACCGGACATACTTGGGAACCTCGGGGGGGTGTTTGTTGAGCCGTCCGTCCGTTTTTTGTTATAGCAGGACATGAACCACGTAACCGAGGCATGTCTTTTACGCCAACAACATAACCTTGGCGTCGGTGCTGCAGATGTGATGTGACGTCGAGTGGACGAATTAAAGAGTAAAGAGTTTTCATCGGCCGTGGCGACATCCTTTCCCAGGGCTGCTGGGGGCTCGAAAGGGCTGAAGTTCAAAGTTCAGCGACTCGCTTCAGAAGTCGGTGCGCTTCCGGTGTGTGATTTTTATATCGACAATCTTCCACGTTCGCCGTTCTCTCTCTCTCGCTCTCTGTCTCGATACAGCTGTGCAATATAAATCATCCTTCTCCAGAAGCAGCAGCAGCAGCAGCAGGAAGTGGCCTCCGAATGCCGGGCCGGAGAATCGCAGAAGCACAAGTTTTGTGCGGTAAGTTATTAATGCCGAACCACGGGCACCATATTGGTGCACCGTAATCAACTCCTGGGCCTGCTGCTGCTGCTGCTTCGGCAGGGGGCAAGAAAAGCTCGCCCCACATGCTGCTGCACACGTTGTTAAAGCAGTTTTCAGCAGTGATCACGGCACCTTCGGTGTGTTCGGTCTCACCGAAATGGGCCCTGGTTTAGCCGCTGTGGCTGTGGCAGTATGCAGATGAATTTTAGATAACAGGAAGCACGATGCCGTCGAAGCCGACCCCTGGTTTTCGATCGGCTAATATTGCTCTCGAACTCTCGGCTCTCGGGAACACAGAAGTTTTTGGCGCGCGTGGGGCGCATCAATTATTGCCGGGAGTCACTTTGCGAAAGATGCGAGCAACGAGAAGTCTGATGGAGCGCAAAAAGTTGCCGAAAAGTTCGCGCGACTGCGGAAGGTCTGCCTCGAAGTTTAAAGTCAAAGCACCGACATCGGTTTCACACGCTGGCGGCGAGAGAGAGATTACACGCGCGACAGTCGATGTTCGGTTTTTGGGTGAAATATTTACACGCCAAGTGCTTCATTAAGTTGAATGGGTCTC
This sequence comes from Anopheles bellator, assembly GCF_943735745.2. NCBI lineage: Eukaryota > Metazoa > Arthropoda > Insecta > Diptera > Culicidae > Anopheles > Anopheles bellator. The sequence continues at coordinate 4,557,275 of NC_071286.1, read as the reverse complement.
GTTCGTGGTAATTTTAATCCTTCACGTGACATTATAAGCCATTGTTCGTTCCACTTACAAATATTAAACTGAAAACTTGAAAGAACACTCACGCTGGGCCCCCTATAAATGGCAGTTGAATAATACTTTACGTACGGGAGCTTTAGTTAGTCTAACAAGGGACACTCCCTTTCACACTTGTCTTTCGTAGTTTCCATCTAGCCTGATTTGAGCAGTTTTGTTTCATTAAGTATGTATGCCATTTTGATAGTGCCTTCTCTATCTGCCAGTATCGGAATACTGAGAAAACTTACCAGACTTGTTAGAATTACCATATCCATCCCAACGCTGTCACCAAGGGATCGAGCCAAGTGAAGGGCCTAGCTTGCCTCCTTCTCAACATTACGGTGAGGCTGGTTATCTAGGACTCAGGAATCTACTAGGAAGGAACTAGGAATGCAGACCTAAGGGACAATCTGCTCACGTCCAACTAGATCCTGGCCTATGCTGCACAGACATTATAGATCGAAGGCTCTCTGATTTGTATCCTATCGCTAGGCTCCGGTGGGATGATCATGCCATGAGAGTGGCGGAAGTCAAACCAGCCCGGAAAGTTTTCTTAGGTCATCTAGAAGCACAAAGGAGTTGTGCTAGGTCCCATTAGAGATGGCGAGATGGCGGTTCTGATGCTGTGTAAAGCAAAATAAAGAACCACTTTCTGCTATTGTAATTTCCATTATTTTTAGAAGTTTCTTCACTAAATTGAAACGTATCCCACCCATCGAAGTACACGGGAAAGCTTTCACACGATCGGTCTACCGTCGGTAATTCGTCCGAGCACACTGTTCCAGGTGCTCAGATGAAAACGCACAACGGCGTCTTCGTGTTACAAGAAACACCCTTTTTCTATCGGGCACGACCCAAAGAAGGGCCGCCGACCCAACGTGGCACGGACGATGACGATGATGGGCACTCATGATTATTACGGTGTCGCTGTCGGTGCGCGTTACGGAGGGCGACACACCATTTGAGGACACGCAAAACACAACATAAAAATGTCTTTATGCGAGTCTTTATGTATTTTAAATTGGCTTATAATTTTGTTTCGTCACCCCTGCGAAGGGTTTCGCCGACACGGAACCTGCGGAACGGCCTTCAAATGAACACCAGCAGGCAGGCACCAGCCTTTGCCTGGAACGGTTCCAAGTTTTAGGTCCTTTCCGTGTTCCTAGCCGAGGACTCGAGGATTCGTCGCTAATAAAAGAAAAAAACCCGGCAAAAACCGGTCCAAACGAATTTGACGAAATGTTGTTTAGCGAACTTCGGCCATCCGCCATAGGGTTCGCCCGCCACAATTTTCCCGACGTTCCCGGGCGGGTTGCGGGATAACACCGTGTGTGAATGTATCCCTTCCGGAATCCCAATGTTCCCGTACTTCACGACAGGCTGTCCCGCACACTCGCTAGTGAGCCGAAAAAGCGAGCAAAGTGTCCCACATCCTAGGCAGAAGGACGAAGAAACTCCGAAAAGTGGCTCTAATTTGAATAAATTTATTTACATGTTTTTCCACGGGCCGCCCCACAACGGAGTCACGTATCGTGGGGAAGCCAACATATTCGCTGGAAACCCACCACCCAACCGGCCCGTGACACGTATGCCGTCATCGTTCCGGCACCGGAAATGGGAAGGTTTTGACACTTTTTGATTCACCCAAACCAGGGTGTGAGAGAGAGAGAGAGACGATGATGGGCCTTGGGCCGTTCTAAAGGCGCACAAACAGGGTGTAGTTTAGTGGTTCATAAGGGTTAAACGGTAATGGGGGCGCCGTCGTCGTCGTCGTCGTCGTTAGTCGAACGACGGGTTACGGTTGGCATTGGCTTTGGCGAGGACGACGGATGGCTCCAGGGTCAGGGGCACATCGCGCCCTTCTGCTCTTCCGGATTGAGGAGAGCACAATTCCCATTCTGATTCGCCCCAGGTTTTTCGGCGGCCCCTGCCCGGCACGTGTGTCGTGGTGAATTTAGTTATGCGAGAACCACGGTGCGGATGGGCGGATGGGTTGTAAAACATACGTCGATGTTTTGCGGCACCGTGCGCCCGTTGAGAGGAGTGGTTGAGTTATGGACGTTAAGAACCACTTCAAAAAGAATGGCACCACTTGACGAGCGCACGGCATTACAGATTAATGTTGAAGGATTTGATTTGAGGTCCTTAATTAGAGACGATGGGTTTTGTGAAGTGCTTCCCGTACCGACAGAGCGTGCTGCCAGCCGGGTGTGTGCTGTCCACTTGAACAACGTTTTTTCTGCAACTTTTTAAAGCTTTACGTAGTTCAACGCTTTTACAGCTTCTGCCATGGTCGATGGCCTTTAAAGAACTAACTAATCAGCTGATGGGTCCCATTTTATGGCGTTAGCATCCGGCTTAGCGCCTGAGCAACTTCATTTCATCCAAGTTTTTTAATCAAACTTATTTCCGGTCACCAGAACACACTCCTGTAACGTCAGTCACAAATTGAGTTCCGATCAATTTGGCAGCATTTTCGTCACAATTCGTCACAACGCAAGGGACAGACCAACTAATGCCCGTGCAGCTGGCCACTCAAGCAGTTGGCAGCTTTAAAATTGAACTTGACCTCCGCCGGGAGGCACTTTAAATATTAGCGAGCGAAAAGTCACCGAATTCAAAGCCATCAATCAGCCGCCGGCGGACGCCCTCGCCATAGCTAAGCGACTCCTTCGGATGTCTTCGGTCGTTCGAAAAACATCAACCACAAAATGGGGCCACCCCGAGCGCAGTGGGTTGCTGTTTTCCGGGCCAGCGTTTCCAGAGAGAGAGAGAGAAAGATAGAAAGCACGCAGAGGGGACGTATGCGTCGGGTGGGCGAACGGGGGGTTTTAATTGGCTCGGGGCACAAGCCGAGCAGATCCTTATCCGATCGTTCCCCGGGTACGGGCACCCAGCATCGGTACGGATGAGCGAGTCCGGGCCGCTTCCTGGCACCGGGGAACCGGAAGGAAGGCACTTCTCGCTCTAGTTCTTTAATCGCTTTTTTCGGGCCGGCCCCAAATTGCTCTCCAAGCTCCTGGTGCCCTGGTGGGGACAAAAAGAAAACATAAAAGATTAAATCCAGTAGCACCGGGCGCGGTTTCCTCTCGTTTGCGTACTCGGCTTTCGGCCTGTGACTTTCGGTTTCTGGTTCCGGACTTTTGAGCAAGTTCGAGAGGGCCGTGGGTGACACTTTTCCTTCTTGTTTTGTCCTTTCAAACATCCATGGGTTGCGAGCAGGCTACAGAGAAGGTGAAGGTGCCAAACTTTCAGTTGCGATAATTAGCGCAGCCGAATCGATTTCCGATGCAAATTGGATCTCCGGGAAGTCTTGGCCTGTCTTGCGGATCGAATCTTAACCTAACCCGGAGGACTTATTTAACGATAGCGTTACCCAGAGAGATAATTTAATTTCCTTCGTCGAAATCCGCACTTTTCTTTGCCACGACGTTGGCCCGTCGGTCCAAGATCGGGTTCCAAGATCCAAGATCGTTTTTTTGCCGACAGATCCCTATCTTCTAAATTGATTGCGAACGTGGCGTCAAATTTTGGGTCCCGGCGGTACTTTCGGGTCTGCCACAAACGGCTTCCCATCACGGAAATTTTGTGGGTTTTTCGGAGGGGTGCGTTGTGTCTCGACTGTCTCTCCTTTCGGAAGTGTAATGGGTCTCCGACCAGGAAAACGGAAAGGATTCGCTGTTGGGCCGTGGCCCGAGACGTGCCAAGAGGTGATAGTAATTTGTCACTAATTAAAGACCAGGCCAGAGGGCCACAGGAAGCCATGTTTGATCAAAGCGGATTAGAAATTGAAAAATTATGCAAATTTACTCAACATCAACACCGGAGGGCCGGCGGGCCGAGGGAAAAATAATCACCACCCATCATCGAATCTCGAAAACAGGAGTCGGAATCTACATAATTTACGTGGCTACTCTGCTGCCTGCGTCATCGAAAGCACCCGAAAACCCCCGGAGGTTGGTCGCTGTCGGATTTGCGGTTGCGGCGCAAGAACTTTGTCTCGCGCGCGTCACCGGCGGGGCCAAAAGGAACCATTTCCGGAGAGCGAGCGAAACTTTGAGTTAATTATCGAATCTCGAACGCTCGCCTCGGGGGTGGCTGATCAATATTCAAAGCCCTCCATCGGAAGGATACTCTCGGTGGCGAATCATCCCCTGGCTTTATCCGATTAGTGCTTTCCCCGGTCGAAGTTCCGTTACTTGATGCGAAATCTTTTTGTGGCTCTGATAAATGTTACCATAACGTAGTTTGTGAGTCCAACTTCAATATTCAAATGCGACAGATTATGTAAAATTTGTGTCTATTGTTTGAGAATAGTCGCAGAAAATCCAATTCAACTTAAAAGGACCTCAACGCGACCGGGCTGCTTATGATACAGCTCGCGTCCATTACAAAGAGTGCATCGTCGTCCCCAGGGGAGTCTTCTGACCAACAGCATCAGGGCGAAGGTGTCAATGCTGACAACTTGACGATGGCTTGTTGAGCATAATTTTGGCACGCGCAGGCAATTCGACACACACCTCACGGAGCCCTGAACTCGTGAATAAAGCTCACATCAAACACCGTGCATTGTTAGTTTGATAAACTTCCAACACCTGATTTATGAACTGCGCTCCCAACTCAGATAAGAATCCAGAGTCGACTCGGACTGAGCCTCGACTAATGTCCGCTGCGAAGAGTGAGCTCCGGACTTTCAGCGAAAATGGTGGCCAGCCCGGGGGCTGAATAAATGATAAATCTGTTCCAATTTATCTGGAGCAACAAAAAACCCAGCTCGCACACGTCAAGCCCGCCGGGCCGTGGCTGACGTGCGCCTCGCGCACTCGGCGGGGTCCTTGTGGCGTGGCTTCGGAGGCTCCTCTTTTTTTGTTTATTTTATTCACCCCGCTTGATGGTCATTTTAAGGGCGCTCTCAATCAAAAGTCTATTACGCGATTAGCAATCGCCGGGGCCCCCTAAACGATTTATAAAGCCCGGCCCACCTGGCCGCGCCACCGTCCGGGACCCGAGCCGGGACGATCCGGGATCGGCATTTTAATATTTATTGCTCAATCGTTTTAATCGAAGCAGTGCGACCACGGCCGGAGTTTGATAAATCGTCCGGACGTCCGGGCACGGTAATGTCCCGCGGCCACACTTTACGGTAGTCCCGGAAGCAGTCCCGTGCAGGTCGGCTGTTCCGGGAGCACTTCTAATGAGGTGCATAATGGGTCGCAGTAATTTTGTCGCAAAATTGCGTTGCGCTGCGCTGCGTGTGGGGGTGGGAATTTGAAAATTGAAATTGTGTAACAACACCCGACGCCCCACCGACACAGTACTCACCTGTCCCAGGTTGGAGAAGCCGAGCCTGTGGGCGACGGAATCGGCAACGTCGACCCCGTTCGGGATGTAGACCGCAAACTCGTTCATGTAGATGGCCGCCGGCCGGGGGCACCGCACCGCCTTTGGACTGACGGCGTCCTTCGGGAGCGGCCCGACTGCGTACCCCAGGATCAGCTCCTCGTTGGCGTGGGACGCCGTAATTAGATCATCGTCACTAACACTATAATTATTCCGCTTCGAAAGCCTATAATTACTGTCTCCATTAGCGAGGCTCACATTGGACACGACGGTGGCGGCCGCGGAGTCCACAGTCCCCGACGCCGTGTGGGGAAGTAGCATTAGTAGCGCCACTAGCGGCACGAACGCGAACTGCCGCAGCATCCGGTGGCAGTGCGCCACCGGACTCTGTCGCAACTCCTGAGGTTGGTGATGGCAGGTGACTGCTGCGGTTGGCGGCGGTGGTGGCTGCGGTTGATCCTGGGACGCTGGGATGCCACGCTGCCTCGCCGTCACGGGCCACGGTGGCGGAGCCGGCGGCGAGGGTCCTGCCGTTCGTCGCGTGATCGCCATCGCTGCTGCTGCTGTTGCTGCGCTGCTGATCGCGAGAGCCCGCGAAGAAGCCACCGGCAGCCTCTAGCGCACTCTAGCTGATGGCCGCGAAGGCGACGGGGCGACGACGGGGCAATAAAATGTGGCTAGGCGACGAACGGACACTTATCGCGGTCATAAACGCAGGTTTTGAATGGGCTCCGGCGATGGCTCTCTCGGCAGACGCTACTCTAGCAACGTTTCACGCAGTGACGAGCACGCGTATATGCGACCAACAAACGATCACTCGATGGCGCAAACGAATGGAAACCGACACTCGGACGCGAACGACGCTCTCATAAACACTTCATTTTCAAACCGAATAACAACAACTGGTGCGGTTCTGGAATCTGGAACGAGAAACGAGTGAAGAAAAGGCATGAAGAAATTCTTTAAAAGAAAAATGTAGAACAAATTTAGCGATGAATGGAAGGTTTTGATTTGAAAAAACAGACCGGCAAGCTTCTTTGAAACTCTTCGTCGGTAGAGCTTTTGAGGTTGAGGTCGTTTTACGGGTAAAGCTTGTTTAAAACGCTTTAATTGTTGTCACTAGCGTTGTCGATCAATATTTTCATTAGGTTTTAGAAGCTGATAGTACACCACACCTTTCATATCCCACCATATGCATAGCATAACCTTCGTGCAGTGAATCGTTCGCGTTGGTCGCAATGGACCTGGTCAAGAATCGGTACAAGAAAATAGCTCAATCGTTCGGGGTTTAGTCCTACATTAAGGTTGGACCGAATTTAAAGGTCAAATTTAAAGTCCACTATTAGTATTCAATGTTTAAGTCGTCAAATAATAACTCTGATAACTGATAACTGATAACTCTGACAAGTTCACGGCAAATTTCAAATAAGTTTATCACATTAAACATACAACAGTTAATTTTTCAGTACTGAAAGGTTTGTAAAACAACGGCAAAACGGAGGTGATTGGGGCAAGAATGTTAGCAGTCAACTGGTCGTTCTACAGTCGTTCATATTTGCCTCGCTAGGCTCCGGTGGGCTGGTTATGTCACGAGAATGATGCAAGATGATGCCAGATCAGTAAGTACTTTAATCCAAAATCCAAACACCAAAAAGTGAAAACGATGAACGCTGTCGAAATATGTGACGACGAAAAAGCAATTCGTAGACGAAATTAATAGAATGTCTTATTACATTTCCATTTACCAAACCGTGGCGCCCACAAACTCCCCACCGAACGAGATCCCCTGGGACCTGCGTACGTCTTCCCAAAGGACCATATTACATATTGCGGTAGATAATCTCACTTTATCAGTAGCATCCACCGCGGCATCAATGGTCTGCGAGCGAAGCTGGCCGCTGCAAAATTGAGTAGAGCCCAATCCAAGTGAACCTCTTTATGGTGGTGGCCACACCATGAGCCACCTCACCGAACGCGACGACGGGGAGCCCGGCAATAAGCTTCTCATTTTCTCGGCGAGAATATGAGAAACAGAAAACTGTAAATGCCACCGGCACACGCCCCTTGTTGCGCCTTTTGGATGTTCTTTCGCTCTACGCCACCCAAAAAAAAACTGAAAATAAACGAAAACGAATGGTTAATCAAAATGTAAATCGCAACCACATCCACCCGCCGCCCGGGGGACCGTGATCCAGGGCGAACCGCGAAGACGCCGGACGGCGGAGACAGTAAACTAAATGGGCGGTAAGTAAGCACTAACACCACCACCACCACTACCGATGAGCTATTTTGGCCGCCGCAGGAGAAAAATGCTTTACAAACACCTTCAACATTGTGCTCGAGATTGCTTGCCTTGGCCACTACTTCTCGGTGCCCCCCACCGCGCTTTCTGGTCTACATTATCTTTTTGTTGGCCCCCCTTCCCAGTCCTTCCCCAGACAGTTTTCAAAACGGTGGGAAGAAAAGGGCCGCCCAAAACAGGTCAGACAAACACAGACGGTCCAAGGACGGGTCGGACCGCGTGCGCAATGAATTGCGATCTCGATTTTCCTTCTTCAACGATCCGAGACCCGAGACCCGAGACCCGAGACGAGAGACGTGATTACAGTAGGAATTCCAGCGAAAAATCCAAGACCAGCACCGTCCAGGAGGTGGTCCTCCTGCGGATGGAGTGCGCGCCGATAATGCCAAAGGTATTCATGTACTTCCATTATTTGCTTTCGGTTGGCCAGCGGGACGACAACAGCCCGAAGGTTATCTCGCAAATGAATAAGATGTAATCAACGGCCGAGGCCGAGAGACGGGCCCCTTACGGTTGCCCTTAAGGCTTCTCGTGACCCTGTCCGAAGAGAGCCGGACAAGCAGCAAAGAGTAAGCACAATTTGCACTTCCTTAAACACGTGGCTCCGAGGAATGGCGGCAGGCAGGTTTTCCCTTTCGCGTTATCGTGGTCGTCGGTCGGTTCGGTCATCAGCCGCGGCGGATGTTGTTTCACGCAGCAGCAATAACGCGCGTTTGGAGCGCTGTTCAGCGAACTGGGGAGTTCCCAGACCTGGCTGATAAGATATCGCGCGGAACGCGAACGGTCGGTCGAAGAAACGGTAGTTGCCAGATATCGCCACTCAGGACACAACGAGGACAACTTTTTATCAATTTAAAATGACTCCGATGTTTTACGCTAACATACCCATTACGTGCGCTTTACTTTCAATGGTTTTGTAATCTGTAAGAAGCGATCTAAATTTTCGAGGCGGAGTGAGATCACTCGTCTAGGCCTATTCGAAATAAGATGTAAACCTTCGTTGTTAGAATTGTTAGATGTAAACCTTCAAGGTTTCTCTTTCTACAGATCGGTCATGCGTCAAACGAACAGCTAACTGTAAAAATGTTCATTACAAGGTCGTGTGCTGTGCATTTAAAGTAATGTTGGTATGTTCAATTACCTTTCACTTTAAACATTCATTAATCCAACATGCCAAACGTTGCCACCACAGAACACATCATGATAATGGGTGCGATGCGAAACCAATCCGGGACGCCACCCAAAAGTTCGAGTTTTTAATTATAAATATTTAAATATTAATTAACTCACAGACGAAAAACAATCGTAATGTATCCCGCGCCTGTCAGTGGAAACAACTGTAGCAGCCCAACGAGAAAAGAGACACTCATCGGCGGCTTGTTGGCCCGGAGTTCGTGTCCTTTTTCTTACGCTCCTTCTCCGTGGTGGATTTACGAGAAAATGCGAAACGCAAAACCGTCACAACGAATCACTGTACTGCACGGTCTCGAGGCATTCGCGGGGCCTAATATTTAAAACATAATCAACATTTGTCAGGTTGATTGCAGCACCCCAGCACAGTGCGCCTAAATTCTTTTCCTGCTTCGGTCTCTGTTTAATTTTTTTTTTTCGCTCTGGCTCGCTCGGACGAATATTTTGTACATTTACTTGCCTCCGCGTCCCGCACACATACACGGCTGTGGTGTGTGCTTCGTGAAAAACAAATTTCAAAGCAGGAGAAAGAAAGAAAGCGAAACCCGAGAAAACGTCGAGAAAAAAGGTGCTGCCGGTGGCGGTGTTCGGTGGAACAAGAAGTTCACAACCATAATCCAATTAAGAAGAATGAACGATGGCCTGGCCTCGGTCCTGGCCTCCGGTGCGTGCTCCGTGATTTAATGTTGCGGCTGCGGGTGAACCCTCCCAGCCGAACGAGGAAGCGGTACGGTAATGGGATCGGCGAGGATGGACAACTGTTTGGATAAATCTTAACGCCGGAATGGAATTTAAGAAGTTCCGAGTTGACTCGGAGAGCCAGCACAGACATACAGTGACACAAATCTAATCGTCGGTCCTCGGGAACCGTACCGTTCCCCGTTCGCAGACAAGGATTCCGGGTGCCCTGAGGAGCTCCTGATCTAATGGTAATTAATGGTCCCAGGGCTCGCTCGGCCGGCACCTGGGGGCACCACCCCCAGATGTGCGCAGCACCCTAATCAACCCGGCGGGGTCTAGAGCAAGAGACACACAGCACAGGAAACATAGAAACATAAATATGCATCAAGCAGCAGAGAGAGAGAGAGAAAGCGAGAAACAAGAACCAGGACTGTTTTGGGCAGGTAATTTTCGATGTTATTCGACGCCGGGACGGCTAATTTGCGGGGTAGCGAAATGATTTCCTTTCTCCGGCACTTCTAATGAAATTTAAACACACCCCGGACACAGGCACCTCGCTGACATAAAATGTGCACTTTCAAGCGAAGTTTAATTTGTTCCGAGGGTTCGCCGCGCTTGCGACAAAAAGGCTTCCGCCTGAAACGTTAAAAAATACAACAAACAAAATGCATCAAGGAACAATAATGCTCGGGCCAGCAGCACATCTCTCGTTATCGTTTCGTGTAAAGCCCATAACGATACGGACCGTCGCCGCCGCCACCGGGATGGGTTCGACCGAAAAGACCCTTTGCCATCGCGCAGTGCACGCCCGAAGGACGACTAACTTTGACAATAAACGCGAAACGAATGAGCTTCCTAATTTTTCCTCGCCCCATTCGGTGACACGTTGTCTCGTTCTCGATGCCAGGGAGACCCGGCAGTGGGATTCCACTTTCGATTGCTTGTGGCCAGAGCGAGTATAGCAGCGCAGGCATCGTTGAAAGCGGTCAAACGTCGAGAGCGAATGAAATGGTGCCCCATGTTGTGTTGTCGTCCCCAATTTTCAACCCCAAGGGGGGCAGCACAATGTGTTCTGCTTCGAACCCAACTAATGAGGGTTTTTATTTGGAAGCAAACTCTGACGATTTTCGTGCAAAAAAAAAAAACGAGAAGACCCAAAACAACGGCCGACTGCCTGCAACAAACCCAAAACGACCCGATTCCTGGTCGGGGTGACACCACGGCTCGGTTATCGTGATCGTTAAGGTTGTTAACAGGGTTGCGCTCGCGATGAGATGATGTGCAAAGTTAATGAGTGTGTTATCACTTCGTATGATGGAGCACGGGCGGCCATCTTTTCGGCAAACGATTGGCGAACGCGATTCTGATTCTGAGTTTATGGTTGGCGAAAAAGAAATCCAACATTTTCTAGGTAGTGATGGCTGTAGCGATCGATATCTCGTAAAGTATCGATGAATCACACACCTTCACAACTCGTCGCAGCAAATTTCGATAAAGGTACAGAACGACCATAAAGCAGTTTTAAGGATATGCGTGCAAAGGACTAGGCCAGGAAAGGTTGCCAAACGACCAGGATGGTTCTACTGTGAATTTGGTGAGACTTGAAAGGTATCGTTTATTATGAGCTGCTTCCGTATAGACAAACACGAAATTCAGCTATCTACTGTCTACAACTGACCGATTGACCAGAAACGGCCAGCCCAGTTTGCAATAATTAGTTTTAGTGTAGATCCGAACCAACGTCTTTCGAAACCGATTAATCAGTGCAGCGGCGGATGATCTATGGACGGATTGATACGGAGTTTATGGATTATTATGATTTAATATTTGTACACTAAAAATACAAAAAAGTACAAAGAATCTCCAAGGTTTAGAAATAGCTGGTTCACACATCAATGCTTGCCAATTGTCCACAGTGACCCCAATTCTGTGTGTTTTTACGTCAAAGCGCACGGCCGACCAGGCGCCTCCATCGCACATCCTTTCGCCCGGAAATTTCCTGTTCCACTACATTCCAAATTCCGTCAAATCAAGTGCTGTTTAAAATTGCAAAACGTGCCCCTGGCCAAGCTGGCAAAAAGGGGAAAAAGAAATAACGGTGAAGAGAAAGAGACAGAGAGAAGAGTTCCACCAACCAACATCGTTTTTTCTATCGTTTTGTGGCACACATTTCCGGCGGCCGTGGGTCATTTTAATTGTTTGATTCATCTGGCTGGCTGCGGTTTTCGCTTCTACAAACATATGCATCCTCGCCAGCCCGTTCGGCATGCCGACATGGGCTCCATCAGACCGGTGGCAGCAGACCAGAGAATGGTGTTCCGGTTTCGCTTCGGAAACGAAGGAATTTAAATGGCAGAACGGACGTCGACGGATCCACCCAATGCCAATGTGAAATCGACGAAAGGCACAAAGGCGTCCCGCTGACCCGGGTGGAACGATAAAGCTGAGTCGAAGCAATTGTTAGCCTTGTGTTGTTGAGCACCCCAACTGTCCGCTGTCAGTCCATCTCTCGCCCTTACCCGGGGGGCCTTCGCGTTGTTCAATCAGGCTGCCAGCCAGCCATCCACATAATGTTCAAACGATGTTGAGCTGGCTCTCCACTCGCTAGGGCTGTCGTGGTTCCGGTGGGACTTCTCGTAAATAAAGAACGATCCGAAGCCGTTGCAATATAGTTGACTCGTGAGATTGATGAGCACGGACGAGAAAATTAGTTCCTGCTCGTCGCAGACGGGCGCGGCGGTTATTCGATTCGTTTGAATAATGACTTGTGTGTGTTCGGTGAATGTCGACGGTGTTGTTGAGACTTAACCAACTATAAAGCGGGCCCGAGAGCCAATTATTTTCGAGAGCACCACCACGTCGAATTGTTTGATGTAGGAAAATTCTAAAGCACTGTGCTCGCTTCCGGGCAAAAGTGGAAATGTTATTTTTGTTTACAATGGCGAAGCTAATCGAACCCTTTTCGCCACTTAACACGTCAACGACGTCGTCAGTTATGATCCGGATCCGGAAGACCCACCGATCGTGCGTTGTCGGCTTGCGCACAAAATCTGCGTTTGCGATTGGGTAAAAATAATTCAACGAGAAGCGTGAAATAAGCCCTAAGTAGCCCCGTGTTAAGTAGCTTTCCAATGGTCCCCCGAGGACGACCAACGAACATGGTCCGTGAGCCAAAGGATACTCTTTCTGCATTATAGTCTCGCTGGGTTACAGTGAAAAGGGTTACACCCGAAACCCTTTTTAACGCACTCGTCTTCTCGTTCGGCTTCTTTTCCCACAGCGACCGGCCGGCTGACCGAGAGCAAATTGACCGTAACACTTAGTACGCAGCACTCTGGACGACACTCAAAGGCGCGCCGTGATGTTGTTGTTTTTAAGGCTTTCGTCTTCGATGGACAGAAAGGGGCGCCGCCACGAAACAATGCACGACACGGCCGCCCCTTTCGATGCCCATGAGCTTTAGATACAATGGAAATTCGGCTCGTCTATTTCCTGCGGAAGGAAATGGCAACCTGAAACCGGAGGGGGGGGGGCTGACTTTTGTTGGGCGTAAAACAATACGAATCGAAGCAGGCAACGCACGGCACGGCATCAAAAGGGCGAGCTCGAAGCGCACCGAAAAACAAAGGCCTCTCACCTGGAAAACTCAACCGAAAAACCGGTTGGCAATTTTCCTGCCTTTCCTTCCTGCTGAATGATGCAAAGGAAACACCCACACGCACAAATGAAAGAGAAAATGGAATGACATCTGGCTTGGGTCTTTGTTATTGCTCCTTCTTAAAACTCTTTCTCTCTATCGTTCTCTCATATGCTAGCCCTTTTTGTCTCGGTAGCCCTTAAGTAGCTTTCCCCGGAACCTTTGTTTGTCTTTGGCCGTATGGAGGCCCAGCTGGGATCACCGGAATGGCCAGCTCCAAAAAAAGGCTCACTATCCCCGCCGCGTCCGGCAAAAGAAAGGGATGCGATTTCGAATGATTAATTCAGCGAATGCTTCGGGGGCGCTACGGCTAAGAAATCACTTTGTGGGCTCCAACGATGGATGGAAGCTGCCGCTTCACGACAAGGAAAGAAGAAGTTCCTAAGGGTCGCTATGCTAAGGGTCGCTCTACAAAAGGAATTAACAAGTAAGCATATGGCTGGATGGCTGGTTGACTTTCTGATCGATGTTTGCTACCTTCAGCTACGAAAAGGATTCCCTTGGTGAGGTGTCTTCGAGGAGCACTTGAAAGGGACACAGGGAAAAAGGACACATACTGTGCGCGCGCGCCCGGTCACTTTCCCATGGGGATTTTGCGAGCTGACCTCAACACGTGAACCCTGACAGAGCCCAGCCCACTTGGGGGTAGAAAAAGGGTCTCGGACAATGTCACAGTCGGTGTGCGCGGTGCATTCACCCGGTCCCCGGTCGGTCATCGTCGATTTGTAATGTTGAATGTAATGTTGCACAATGACGACAATGGGTTCGGTGGTGTCGTGAGCGGTTGTAGAGCACAGGTTCCGGAGCCACCTTTGGCTTTCCGGGGTTCGGTGAAACATTCATCAGTTCCGCCCACCCCCTGTGGGTGCCTTTTCTAGTTTCATCATCCAGTCTCTTTCAAGTGTGACTTTGCTCCCAGCTGAAGGCTGAAGAAAGGTCTTTTCGAGGTCGGACTCAGTGCTATTTTATCTTAGATCTTTTGGAGGTCACATCGAAGCCGATTATGCCGTCGTGTCGTCGTGTGGCTGCAAAAGATTGCAGTCTGGTTTATGTATGAGTTTTAATTTCCGCCCTGTTTATGTCCCCCCGAGTGTCATCTACTCCAAAAACTCACAGCTGTGTGCCTTTATAGATTATCTGCACGCGAAACGGTGGTTCCAGCACAGTCTCTGCAGAGGTTTGACGAGATGAGTAGTGTCGATGTCGTCGTCGTCGTCGATTCTGCTGATGACGCGCTATGGCTGAGATAGTGTCGATGTCAGATTCTGGGTCCTTCCGGCTATGCACACATACTCAGCGCACTGGAGTATAGTGTCTCACAACAGCAACAGAACAGAAGCGACAAGAAAGTGATAGAGAGCGCACCCGTTGGGGGCTCCTTTTAACATTCATGTCATTTCACTGACATTTTTCTTCCTCCTAACGATGGTGCAAGATAATCGATAGCAACGGGCTGTTCCGTTGGCATACGTGCCGAAGCGGCACAGCAAAATGATCTCCAGCGCCGATCAGACCAAGACCGTTGTGGTGCGTCTACTGCTTTTTTGGGAAGAGAGAGTGCAGCCTAAACACAACCACCAAAAAATCGATCGAACTCGGACTAAAACAGGGCGGCCACCGGATCGTTAGAGACACTGACACAAAACCCGGCACAGAGTACGGGGTGCCAAGAATGCATAAATCAAACCCCACCGACGGGGGCACAGCAAATCTCAACATAGTGTTTCGACGCGAAAGGGGATCCAGAAGACAGAGATAAGTCCTTTTTATGCCAAAATATTTCTGACTCTGACTCTGTGAGTGATGACAGTCGGGTTGATAAGCGCATCAGAATGACGGCACCGCATCAGATATTTTAAAGCTGATTGACGGTGACTTTTGTGAGTTGCACAACGCTCTCCCTTCGTGAGGCTTTATTCGAAATGAACGATTCGAATGGAAACCTATACGAAACACTATTGGCATAACTGAAGTAAGTACCAGGGTGTTCAATAATTTTTGCGCTTTAATAACAGATGGCACTGCTGCGAGTCTAGTTTTTGTTGTATTGATCCACTCTTCACATGAACGTATGTGAAGTTTCATTTCAATTTGTCTCTTCATTCTTTGTTCACAGTATCAAAGTATTTAGTATCAAGTTCCGTGCAGCGATCAATTTTTTTATTTTTGGAAACATTAAAAGCAAAGGAAAATTATAAACGAATGTTGAAAGTGTATAAATGTATTTTGACTGAAGTATTGGGTTTATCAAAGTGTGTTTTTTTTTAATTTTCAAACTGACTAAGTGTATTTCAAAATTATGTATCGAACCGAAAAACTTAACGAACAGGTAATAACATTCCGTTTGTTGTGTGATTTGATGTCCAGTCATTGTTTCCATTTCATTGTTTCTTTTCCTATTCTTTTAGATCTGACATCTGTTAAAGGTATTTTCCACCAGACGGATTCCAGAGCCCAAAGAGGGTTACGTTTGGGACTGTTCCACGAACAGCCGCAAAACAAACTAAGGGCAAGGGCAGCGAAATGCAGCATAAAATACTAAACAAAATACGGAAAATCTAATAAAATATGAAATACACCGTCTTTCTACCCAAAGTGGGACGATGTAAGTCACCGAGGCCCACACGAGGCTGCATCGTTAGCAAAGGCGGGCAAGGGCATCTCATACGGCCCGGTCGAGAGAGGTCGACGCCGGCCATCCATCTTATCAATATTGAGGAGCACGACGGCACGAAAGGAACCCTACTATACTTTCTGAGCCCCCACCATCGCACGGGTCACGCCTTATACAACCCCCGATATAGTTCGTATCCAGCGTGTGGCACTGTGGCAAGAAAAGCAAACAACAGCAGGTGCGGGAACCTCCAGGATGGGCGGGTGAAGATGGCCACCGGCGACGCGGCCAAAGGCAAGTAAATATTTATAAACTTCCCACTCGACGGTAATTGACAGTTTGACGGAAATCAACTGTCCAATTACATAACAAATGACCACCGGTCGGGCGGGCCCCGGTCCGATTTCCCTTTGCATAAAACACCACCCAACGTGGCGTCGTGTGTGGTCAGTCAGCAGACATGTCAGTGGAAGTCAACATACGTCCCCCACACATACTCTCTTTGTGACTTCCTTGGACACAAGGTAAAATAGTAAGGCCATCCCGACGGCGGCGGCCACAGGAACATTATTCATACGATCATCTGGCAGCACCATCTGGAGCCATCTGGAGCCGCCCGTGGGCTCCCCCACTATGTTGTGCTATTTCTTTCCACTCGCACACCCTTTTGCAGGGAGGTCGATCCATTAGGCTGTCCGCCGCCGTTCGGTGGTCGGGTCGGCAGAAAAAAGTTCACCCTGGCAGAGGATGGCAAAAACACACACAAATTGAGCCAGACAAGCAACTGCGGCGGCGGCGGCGGCACTCGGGGCCAACCGACGTCCCGGATAGATGAGACATCTTTCTACCATTAGTCATCGTTAGATGATTGATAGTGGCCCCCGTACTCCGAGGAGTGGCCACACGGAGGAGGGCGGTCCGGACGCGGTAGTGAATATGCAGCTTTATCATAATAGCATTTTTTCCTGCTCCTTCCCGTCGGCCACACATTCATTTCCCTGGACGACGGCATCGTCACCGTAGCGTGTCAAACTCAGCGAAGTTTAATATTTGAACAAAAAGCAGGACTCTGCATACTCTCTAACTACTTGTCCCGTGTCCTGTGCGCCTCAAGAAATCGAAAGGAGCACTCCGAGGAGCACATCTTCACACCTTTCGACTACTACACACTGGAGGCGACACGTGCGCTCGCGCGCATCCCGATGATAAATCGTTGTCAGGAAATCAGGATTGCATTAAAGGAAGGAACGCTGAGAACACAAGCCACTGGGCCACTTCGTCGTCTCCGGTTCTTTCCCAAGCTTCCAGCTCGTCGAGTTCGAGCTCGTCGACGAGCACGACAACAATGCAATTTGGCGGACGTGTCGGAAGCATTATTTACCGCGCGTCCGACCCAGTCTCTCTCTCTCTCTCGGTCTGTTCTGCAATGATAATGATGATATCAGTGTCAGGACGTTGATGTCAGTGTCGGAAGAACTAGTAGCAGTGGCGGTGGACAAAAAACAAACACACAGCAAAAGGTGGCAAGATGATGTCCGTAGCAAATAATCAACCGGGAAGGAAGAACTGGTTGGAGCTGTATCCCCGAAATGTCACTCCGCTCGAACTCGAAGTGTTATCAAGCATGGCCTGCGCCGGGAGCCGGATTGAACGTCTTATTTCACGTTTCAACTGTAAATCCGAGGCTCTCACAACACACACTCGTCATTCAATCAATGTCTCACCCTCCAAGCGGGTGGGCACATGTCAGAGAGTCCGTTCGTTTCGGGGAAACCTCCCCCCGAAAAAAAGCGAAACCCACCAAAAGCGGGCGGCGTGGACCTCCGATGGTGGGCTTGTGATAGACGGCAGCATGGGTCTCGCCGACGCAGGATGGGTTTCGAGAGCCCTGCCCTGCCAAGACCAATAACGGCCGTCATTTGTTTTATGACACTCGGTTCTCGGGTCGGCGCGCCAATGATTGAATGTTACGATGCGTATGCGTGTGTGGGTGACGTTCTATTGACAGTGCGTACTCCATTTTCCATCGTCCCTTTTTCGTTGGGTTTTCCCATTGGGCCCCACGTGTCGGTGCCGTTGCTACACCTTGGAGCGATAGAAACGTTTAGAAGCAGTAACGCACAGGAACACAGCCCCGGTGTGAACCCAAGTTCCACGCAACCGATCGGTCGCAAATATTGACAGCACCACACTTATAAGACGTGCGTACGACACGCGGCCGTTCCCATTAAGCCGAATCGTGAGCACGCCAGGGAATGGAGGCGCCTGGTCCGTTGTGGAATTTCGATCATTTTCACAACCAGCTGCTACAGTAGAAAGACTGAGGCAACGATTTTTTTAATGCAAGTTCTCAATCAAACATACAACGCGGAGGAGGCCGTAGATTAGAGCAACATCGTCTATTAGCCGTATTTTTGCATCAGAGACAGCCTGCCGCGCCACGGCCCGGGCATGTCAATCGAGATGAGAATGAATTGAGCGAAAGTACCAAGGGATTGCTCCACTCGGGGGCCTGGGTGGCTTTTGGTTTTACGGTACTCCACAACGGTTTACACAGCAACCATCTCGGCTTCTCGGCTGTGATGATGTCGGCAGCGGCGGTGGTGGAAGACCTTCCGAGACGTGACCTTCTCACCGAAAGAAAAAGGGCACAAAGATCGATCTGTTTCGCCGACAGAAAAGATTTCTGATCACGCCACCGCCGACGACGAGATGAACACCCTTGAGAGGGGCCACAGTGCGAAAAGAGATGCGAGTGAGCGAGAAGAGTTGAATTCCCAACCTAATCCGCCGTACCTTCATCACAGAGATTTGTTAAGGTGGGATTTGCCAGGGATTTGGTGGGATATGCCTGGAGGATTTCTTCGCCCGCTTCCCTGTTGCTGGCATGTCAGTTAAGCCGTCGTCCCGCCCTTAGCAGCCCTAACCTAACGAGGGTGGTATCCGTGTTTTGTATGTGTGTAATAGTTTTCCAATCAATTGTTTCGACTGACGTCCTGTCAAAATACTAACCAACTCGGTGAGGGAGAGAGAGAAAGAGACCACTTCAGGTTTGAAGCCACTCTCGGTATGGAAACGATTGACCCGCAATAGTTGCTTAATGCAAACACACACATGTCGAAAGCGAATCGATTGAGCCACGGTGAGTTGGTCCCGATTGGTTGTAGTCAGGTGCAACAAACGCGTGGCCAAAGTTTGATTGGATAAAGTTCCCAGCGCACAGCACAATAGCTAATGCTCCGGTTGGTAGGGAGTTAACTTTGGCCAAACACGGTGCACGCCGTTGCGATACGCGAAAAGTGGCACTCTACGGGGACAAAGCTGGCTACAGAAGGCAAGATGTGGCCAATTCAGCTTCTGGAGGGCCTTGCGCTGAGTTGGTATGGAAAAGTTTGGTCCTTACTGTGGTACGGTTTAAAAATGCATTTGCGCATAGATGCTGCTCGAAGTATGGAAGGCCACGCGTGGAGGATTAGCTGAATTATTTATTTATTTATATATTTATTTATTTATTTATTTTTTACAAAAAAACCATCGGGCAACAAGGGGAACCCAAAATAATACTAAACACAACCGACATTTAAAGACATATATGCATGAATACACGAATAAAAGAAAAACATGAATCAAATTAAGACGACATGAAAGCAAAACTTTCACGACACTGATCAAGGGATATGTTGAAGTCAAGAGATGAAGATAAATTGTTATGCGTACGACAGAGAGCTAGTTACGGGTCATTATATCTGATAAAGGATGACCGCACATCAATTCTGAGTTCTAGGTCGAATCTCAAACGGGCAAGAGTAGAAAGGTTAAATCGAACAAAGAGTGTTGGCGAGTCCATGCGGGAAGTCAAAATTTTAAATGCAAAACAGCTTGAGGCGAACGTCTACTACACTAAATAAATTAATTATTTTTCAAAAGCCTACACAATGCAGGACAGTGGCCACGAGAAAACAACCTAGAAGGATTATTAATGTAAAAAAAATCCCAAACGCAACAACGCATAAAAATATTCCAGCCTGTGCGTTGTGTCTACAGCAAATCCAAACACGGTTAAGGCTCGCCCCAAGAAAAAGAAACGTAAGAGCTTTTTCCGTGCGCCAGTCACGTTTGAGAGGCAACATTTTCGGTCCATCCTTAATCGTTAATCGGGTCGGGGTTGGCGAAGCTGGATGGTTCCTTCCACCGTTGTCAGAAAGAATGTTTGGCACGGAAATAGGCCTAGTGACCGAAGAGAAACCAAATAAAAAAAACCAAGCTCCCCGAAACGAAAGCGAAACGAAGTATATTGATGAACCGATAATTCCGAACAAATCGATTGGCCCGGCTCAGGGAGGTGGGGGAGAGGGCGGTGGCGCCAGTGGACACGGACGGAACGTGGGATAATCGATTTTAAATTATCTTCGACCATCCCCCATTATTCAGTCTTCAGACAACCCGAGGAGCCCGGTGGAGGGTTCTCCTTTTTAACAAATCCTGGCCATCGCCCTCCCCCCGGGGGCGGAAAAGCCTTGTCATCGCGAGCGCGGCGTGGCTTCTACCAGGAAGGATAAAGGACGTTATACTCCGGGCCCGGCCTAAGCGGTAAATCTCGATACGACGTAATCGGCGGGGGCCCCCAACATGATTGGCGATATGACTTTCTCTTCCATTATTATCCTTTTTTTGCGTGCCCACCGCTCGCGGCCACGATTTTCGGCACGGTGGGTCGCGATGTGCATCAATCATGCTATAAAAAATGTGTATCCTCTCGCTTCTCGCCCGGCTTGGGGCCCATCATTATGATTTGCGAGCGATGGTGTTTCGCGACCGACGGTTGATCGTCCAATTTCGTGGATCCATGCTCGGTGCGCACCGCGGGGCCCATCCTTAATAAGTTCGATTTAACGCTTCTTCTTCTTGTTGTCGTTGTAATATTGCGACAACTGAGGCTTTTTTTCAACGTCAAGGTATTGCAAAAATAACAACACATTTTTGGAGCATCGCGAAAAATATGAGAACGAAACGATTTGAAGCCCCGTTTGGTGCCGTTTAAGTTACTACAAACCCAAAAACCAAAATAAAATAAACTATCAAAGTCGAGACACTCGCTCGAAGAAGCACAACATCGTGCAAATTAAGCTCAAAATCATCTTCCAAAGGAACCACATCACAGAAGCGGGATCGCTTGTAAAAGTCCCAATATACATG
>NC_071286.1:4169298-4218686 GCF_943735745.2 Anopheles bellator | reverse complement strand
ATTCGCTGGCCTTCGCAGAGCGCCATTAGACAGTTTTTTCCCCCCCATTGTGAGGAGTTGCTCTATCTTAGGACGCTGCCCTCTGGGAAACCGAAAAGAAAATCGATTATCTTATTCACCGGCTAAGTGCAACCGCCCGGGAGTTTTTCATCAATGCAAATGCATGCCACGCCACAGATCCGCCGCCGATCTTGGACCATCACAATCCATTTTCGAGAGCGAAGGACGACCGGTGGTCACCGGGCACGGGTCCCGGGCCGCCATCCAGCACTCGGTGGGACTGTAAATCAGACACCGTTCCATTACGGCTCCGGTTACAATAAATTTCCCGTTTCCAGTTTATCTTCGGTGAAAGGTTGGATTTCCTTGCCGCCGCCACCGCCACCAACGGGACGACAGTTACATATCCTCACAAATCCTCACCTGCACGGGACGAGGGCTCTCGTCGCCGTGCCCGGCCCGTCGGGCAGGTGGAAAATTGAATTCTGCAACGGCGAGAAGGTGAGCAGAGAAGCGCACAAGATGTGTTGAAGGATTCGGCCGGTCCCGCAAAGTTCGCAAAGGATATTTTTTGTGCCAAACTCAGCACTGTCTCCGCTGGCCGGGAGGGGGCGGGGTGTGTGGTTGACCAGAAGGACCCTCGTAACTTTGGCGCCAGGCTCCCCGCTTTTTCTGCTGATTCGGCTCGGAACTTGTCCCGGGCAAGCGAACGATATGACGGGTGGGTGCGGTTTGCAAATGGCACCACATGGACCCCCCGGGGGGAGCTCCACTCACCCGGGGGCTGTCGGGCGCTACTTTCGGATGCGATTTCTGTCACTTTCTGCACCGGCAAACGTCTGACAGTGCTGAATTTTGAATTTACTCTGCGTGACACTCCCGGGCCCGGGCCCGGTCCCGGGAGTTCGAGAAGACACTCGATTACAAGAGGCACATTAGCCCAGATGGCAAACATGATCCTTCACCGGAACACGCACACGCTGGCGGCCGAGTGGACACTGCGGTGCCGTTTTTTTCGGGTGGACATCCTCCGGTGCACACCTTATGGTGCAAGACCGTTACCTTCAACTTTGGAACCGGATCGAACCGGAATCGGGTATGTTTCGGATATCGGGAACGTGTTGGCTGCTACTCCAGTTTGTGTCTTTTGTCGTTTTGTCCCCACGAAATGGAGGCTTTCTGGTTCCGGTTCGCGCATTTCCGGTTCCTTCGCTTGAAGCCACTCGAACCTCGAGCGGTCACAATTCTTTTCTTTTTCCGCTTCCTTCGGCCCACCGATCGGGTGCCAGCGAAAGAAACGAAAACAGAAAGACGCTAGACTGTGCACTTTTCGACCACATAATTTATGTCACCAACCGGAGTTTTATGGCCCAGAATGCAGTCCTCTCGTTGGAAGAGCCAGATCGGAGAAACAATAGGTTTGTGGAAAAACTTTACGGCGTGAGAAAGGTGTGAATTTAAAAAATACGACTTTCGGTCGTGTAATAAATTATTAAGTTAAATAGTTCAATCGAGAGAATTGCTTGGCAAAGGAACAACTTTGAGGGCTTAAACTATTTTTATAACACTAAAAGGATTAAAACGAAAGATATGGATGTCTAAAACTGCGGATGATCTCCTAATTCTTCCAAAAAGCACTTTCAAGACGAGTCATTTATTAATTCTTGCAAGCCGCCAGGGTGACTTGAGATTTCTAGCGATTTCCGCCAAGTAAATTCCATGAATCAGCGATCCACCACTCATCGATTTTTGGTGAGGAAGGGTCCCAACGTAAAAGAAAACGTAGCACCTTAAATTAAGTTTATCGGCTCCATATGAACCTTCGGGACATCAGCTAGTAGTCGTTCAAACATTCTCACCTCGGTTAATGCCAGCTCGTTTACGGAGCACTTTAGAGCGTCGGCGCTTCGGCGCTAAATAACCTTTCGTCTCATGAATCTCTAATGGGACAGCTTAGCCAACAGCTAACGGTGTGCGCAAAAAAAAAACGGACACGAAACTGCTTCCAATCTGCGACCTAGAATCGAACGGAGGACGGAGAAAAAATCGAGATTAATGTCCACGAACCGTTGACGACGACCGTTGACCTGGGGACGGCGCCAGGGATGCCCGGCGTTTCTTTGTGCCAGGTGCCAGGTGAGCCAGGGTTCTGTCATTCGCCATTTCGCTATCGTCGGCCGTCGGTCCCACGGTTGATTAGATGCGACGCGATGGACTAATTTATGCAAATTGAAAATCATAATTTATCTCCTTCGTTTTGGTCCCGTCGCTCGGGCTCCGGGTGAACCGTTTGGTCCGCGCCGTTTGGTGGTGATGTTTTATGGGTCCGTGTGGTGAAAACTGCTGTCGGACGGGCTCCAGACCCCTTGGCTGGACGTGTCGCGTTGAAGGCAGTTTCGCCCCTTGACCAACTCGTTGACGGGCAGAAGATGGAACTGTCGTTACTCAAATGGGCACTTGGCAGACTCCCGAGCCAGCCGGTTCCCGAGCCCTCCTCGAGCTCCATCGCCGAAAGTCGCCCGAGTGTCCAGTTCGGGGTTTCCTCGGGGGAAAACTTTTGCTTCGGCCACGCCAGGCCAGCCATCCAGCCAGCCAGCCAGCCAGCCAGCGGAAACTTAAATTGAAAATTAATGAAGATGTAAGAAATTTGAAAAGCCATTCCCCGTGTCTCGGTGGCTTCATTTGCGTTGCCCGGCCCGGCGTTAAGTGTTTGCCGGATCGGTTGGGCCAAAAGTTTCCGATTCCGATAAATTGTGCTGCTGAGGCCGCGGCTGTGTGGTCACGGGCTCCGTGACGACATTTGTGAACCAATAAGAGTGGAGCGGAACGATGGGCCCAAAGTGTTTTCCAAAGTTGGACCATTAATCAAACTTGTTAATTTCGAAAAGAAGAGAGCGGGGGCTAGAGAGAGAGAGAGAGAGAGATGGTTTTTTACCCTGGTTGTGGTATGTTCCGCGTCCTGTCCGCTCCGGATGAAACTGAAAGCCCCGTCCCGTCATTACATTTCATTCCGTCTTTTGAGCGATGAATTTATTACCACCGTTTGGCGCCCTCACTTTTACTGTCCCCCCGGAGTGGCAGCTGACACCAGAGCGGTTCGTAGTGTTATGTAAATGCAACACCGAAAGTGGCGTGTTTTGGGCAACCCAAGCCAAATAAAATTAAAAATCCCCAAACCCCCTCTCGGGGACGGTATTCGAAGGGACACGATGACGGACGGTCCAGGAGAGAGGACCACGGATCGTAAACGGTGCGTAAGTTTACGGTAGTTTTTTATTACCGCACCGACAGAGGACACTTTACATTGGGGGCCCAAATTTGATCCTTCGGCAGGTGACGAAAGTGCGAGCGTTCTTAATGACGGCTCTAAGATGCGGAAGAAAAACTATCTCCGGTCGAAAGGAAATGAATCGTTTAGCTTTTGAGGGCAAGATCTTAAACAGTTTAATCGCCCGGTGCTTCGCCCGATGGCGCACTGCGTTGGTGTTTCCGTTGTTTAATCGTTTTCTGCCGGTAGCTAGTCATCGTCGATTTTGTTTCCTTTTTAGTGTTCCGGGTTTAAAACGTGAAATAAAAGTGATCGCTGTCGTCAGGATTAAAACGGCCGATGCCGTAGGTGCTATCCGGTGAAAGAGAAGGTTCGCAATGGCTTGGCGAGACTTTAGCGAACCCGTAGCCCAATTTGTTGGGTTCCGTTTTAAGATGTTGCATTTTAACTTTAAAGTTGATGGTTATCAAGTTGAATATCATTCCCAATAGTCGTCCATACTTGAAATGGGGTAGTCGGTCGAAAATGAAACAAATTTACGTACAAAAAATAAAATTTTATTCCTGAGATCCTCAACCAGTTTAAACTATGTGAAATAGACCGAAGAACGAGTGTTGACATGGTAAAATATACAACGCCGATAAGACTTGCAAGAATCCTTACTCGCTGCGCCTATGTCAATCGTCCAATACTGCACAGTCTAGCTATTCTGGAACCCCATTCATTCCTTTTAGTTCCTTCTCTTCACAATGATGTTGCCACAAAAAATAGCACAAAATGGCCAAACTCGTTTCTTTCCTCCTAATGGTATGCATAGTTCCACTGCAGATGGTTCAAGGCGAGCAGCAAGCCGGACACCGGATCGTTCCTTCCGATAATTCGCATGCCAAGTGTAATGGCAGACAACAGTGGCCGCCTGTAATGTAACAAAGGATCCGCACCACCCAAACATTTGGTTGGGAAGCAATCGAATCAACGAATGCTCCAGAGATGCTGCCGACCGAACTCGGAACTGCGGAGCCGCGCGCCAACCGACAAATAATTCAATCGTATTCATTCTCGAACATAATTGATTCCTTGCCCCAGCAGGCAACACCGGGGATTGCCACTGCGTGCCGCTTATTTATGGCCACTTTACGCTTAGCCGTGCACTTTTGCTTCCACCGTCCCGAGTCGGCACTACTTTCGGTTCCGAGCGTGTCTTGCGAGCGAACCGTCGAGCAATCGAACCAATCATCGGTGGCCCCGAAGATACGCGAGACGACCACGTCCGTTCGGTAGGTATTTATGTAGGTTTGGCTTTGGCGAAGGAGGAAAATTCAATGCCAACGTGCCAGAACACCGCTTGGGCCCAAGGCGGAAAAGCGTGAGACACGGCGACGACGACGACGGTGTTGGGAATCGTCGGAATTCGATTACATCGTGCGTACTCGGCGTGGCGTGTTTGCACACATGACCGATTTCCTTTCGGCCACGGGATCATGTTTCCCTTTTCTTTCGGTTCGTGGATTCCGGGTGGCGTGGAAACCGACCGAACGGAAAAGTTTATTTTATTAGCCGATTGAACCCTGAGTCCGCTCTTTTCTTGCGCCGGCTCTCGGATCTCGGATGATTGATAGTTAGATTATTAATTCACGTCTGATAAGGCCGCCGTTTGGCCGCCCGAACTGAGTGGGAAGTGGTGAAAATGAAACGCACACAGAAAGCGCAAAGGCTGCGAAAAGCGCCGTCGCGTGGTGAAAATGGAAATGAAATGCCAGAAATGGGTGCTGGGGCGCTAAATTATTAACTCATTTCTGTCTTGTTTCGCCCACGCTGTGGCTTGGAGGATGTGAATGGTTGAAGAACTGCTTTCCGTCGACTTCTTGAGCTTTGATTCATTTGACTTTATTGTGTTTGTAAATTAAATTCCCTCTTGCAGCTAGAAGAGAAAACGGAGCGGCGTGTAATGGAACTGATCCATCTCGGAAGCAGATTCGTTTCGTCAAAATTAGTATTGAGTGACGAACGACGCTAGTATTGAGAGACGAAAGGTCAATGCCGGTTTGGACATTACTTCCTACGACTTCCTACGAAATGAGTCCCCAAGGTACGCCCACCATCGCCAAACCTTCCGCGCAGAGATTTAGGTTCCTGTGGCCCATCCGGAGACTAATTTAGGCCGTCGTTAGGTGTCTCCAATGGTGATAATATACGGGGTCCAAAAATAACGCCACTGAATGGTTTAGCACAAGCCATCTTCATTATTGCGAAGGCACCAATTGCGTGATTGATGTGCCGATGTCCTCGGCCATGTTTAAGGTCATGTCGGAAGTGGTGGTGAGTAAATTACACGCCCAAACTCGAATCAAACGCGTTACGCCCTGTCACAAAGAAGTGAGGTTTTAATGGCTGTCAAATGGAGCACTGTCTACTTGACAGGTGACTGTTGGCGTGCGGTTAGTAAAGACAAGATCTCCGTGTTGGCCACAAAATGGTGTGAGGGGTCCATTAATTGCACACCGCATCGGGGACAGGGGTCATCACCGTTGTGGACCTGAGTTTAATCGTTGGCACCACACCCGCGAACAATGAGATGGAAAGGTTATGATCCTCGTCTATTCCGCCGCCCGAACCGGTTCTTTCGGTGGCAAATCGATCAATCGGTTGGAAACCATAACCTCCCTTTGGCCCGCGGGTCAACCGGTAGTGGTTAAGTGATGGTCTCTGGTCGACTGACTGACTGACTGGTTCCATAAATTACCTCCCTGACATCGGCAGTCAATCAACACGGGGAACCATCGACAAACCTCAGGCTCGAGCCCGGGACAAGAAACATATTTAATGATCCAGAAGATACTGCCGAATCCGTGCCCCGGTGGCCGGGCTTTATGTTGGTTTAGTCATCACCCATCGTCAGCCTCCGCCTCCATCCGGGAGCCCTCCGGGAAGAACGTTCAAGGTTTGTTTTCCGGCCCCTCGGTACCCCGAAAAGTCAAGCTCGGAAGGTACGCCGGCTCGGCAAGGGTCACGCTGGGTCTGCGTGTGCCGTTCCCGCCAGGACTCGGGCGCGCAATCAATCTTAATTAAAAGCATTCGGTTTGCGATTCACCGGGCGCCGGGTTTTGTGATAAGCACCGTTCATCCATTTTATTTGATCCATTTCTAACTCCGTGTCGCGCCGTCGCGGAACTGACCACCCCGGCGGGGGGTGGGTTGACCTCTGAACGTTGGTGAGCCGCGGGCAGCCTGAAGTGGCGCGGCCGCTGCGGGTCGCTAAAACCGCCCGACATGTCACAGGGATTAGCGACAGACGACAGAAAACGTTTCATCAAATTCATCAAGCGGCCCCACCGGTGGTGGGGGGACTCAAAGGTGTCCGAGGCCGTTTTATGCCTGGTGCCTGGCCACGGAGCTGGTGGGTGGCAGGGGGCACAGAACATGGCCATGGCTGGCCGACGTTACGACACCCCCGGTTGCCGCCGTGTTGCCGCCATGTCACACTATTTTATATGATAAATTACCGGGCCGGTGGTATGTGTTTGTTGCATATTTTATGCATCGCGCTGGGCGCAGGATGAAACTGTCGAGCATATTTTATGTGCCAAAAAGGAAACAATAAACTGAGGAAAAGGGAAATGAACCGAAAACGTGCATTGAAAATATTTCAACAACACAAATCAATAGAAGCTAATAGATGGGAAGGGTTACAATGGCATACGGCGTAAACCCAAATGTTAATTGAAAAGAGTAAAGCCCAAACGCCTAATACAAAGTGTAATAAATTAAGAAACACTATGAAACCCAAGCATAGAAATAAAAAAGAATATTAATGCTTCATTAATTACAACAGAATAGTTTTGGTCTAATAAAAAAAACATTGCAATGTTAAAGCATTAAAAGCCACAAGAACCCAGCAAACGCACAAAAACATCGCAAAAGTACCCCAACGGCACCGATCGATAGCGAGAGCTTATGAAACGGACAACGAATTCCGCCGGCAAGGGCAGACAAATAACAATAAACACAGAACGTGCCGAAAACGCGGACGCGGGCGGCAAAAAATATGATATTACACGAAATAAACAGCCATCGACCGGAACTCGGGCCGGGTGAGGTAATAAGGATTGGCGAAGAGTAAAAAAACCAAACACTGCACGGCGAACTCACCCAAATTGGATGCCTCTTCGTTGAACGGCTTTGGCGGCATAATGTTCCGCCGCCACCACCTCCGGCCATCGATTCGAATCGTTAGGGAAGCGGGTGAAAAGGGTACGCAAGCGAAAGTGTGCGCAAGAAAAGTGTACATTGTTCTTGCGACGCCCAAAAGGTCGGAGGAAAGGGCGGGAAAGCCATTTTCCACAAATCGTTACCATTTTCGCAGCGAAACCTGGAAGCGGCCTCTGAGCCAGCGCCCGTGGCGGTGGTTATCGGGTTTATCGATTGTTAACAAAGTGCGCGATTGTTTTGATCGGTTTCTGCTCTGGGCCAGGATGCCTGGGCCCTGGGCCGTTTCTTCGTCGTTCGCCGAATGTTCTGCCGAAACATCTGCGTGGGGCCGGCGAGAGGTTAAAACCTGTGAACAAATAATGCTGCGATTGGATTTATTAAGGTAATACTAGTACCTAGTTGAGTGGGACCCGTTGCGGAGTGGAGCTTCGATTGGAACCGGCCCTTTCGGCTTTCTCAACCGCCCACCACCCAAAAGTCAGCACTTTTTCATCTTTACACACCGGCGGCACCGTGCTTATATTCCTTCGTGACCCGTTACGTCCTTCGGGCCTCGGCACTGAAATTACCCTTGCGAAACCCATGTTACGCGAAACAGGTAAAAAATGGACTCCGCCAAACACTGGCACTGCCCCGGGAATGCGAGTAATTTCGGGCGATAAACATTGAACCGCGCCTGAGACGGTGAGGCTGAGCTTCGGAAAGAAAAGGATAAGCACGGATGCTGGTAGGCGATTGAAAAGTTCTAAAATGTTACGACAGCCGAGGGAACCGTGATCCGCATCGGATTTTAACGATTCACCGGCACGGGCAGATAGTTTTGGGGAGCGTAACGCGCCCGGTGATTGTTGTGGTGCGGCCATCAAAAAGTTAAGTGGTTTTTGAGGTTGATGTTTGGTGAATTTATTTGCACAAACCCTATTAATAATATTTGGTTTGGCAGTGGCGGTTTCGGCTAATGGTGTGAAAGTAAACGGTTCGGTGGTTAGCAAAGTGGTGGTTGTATCGAGTTCCTTTTTGGGGCGATGGCGATGGTGAATGCGGGAGAGGGGTTTTATGGTCCACTCTCATTATGAACGGTGGTAAACATCACCATTAGTACGCTTTCGTTCATTCGTTGATGTTTTTTTTACTCAATTATCGATCAACGAGCCGAGTCTGTGCCCGAAATTTCAATACACGAATTGAGAGAAGGACTACCAGTCAGCTGGTTTAATCAGAATTTTATTCTTTAAGCCAGTTACTTTCTAAAAAAGTTGATATCGATCGTTACGCCCTCGGAAGGAATCGGGTATTTCATGTGGGTTTTCGTACCTGGGTTTGAGTGTTTCTGCCGAAAATTGCAGCGCAGAATGATAGATTTCTAAGCAATAAGTACGCGGTGATCCACGGCAGATGTTTTTTCTTTTCATTTGGGTATAAAACTAAAACGAGTGAATGCTTTACGATGTTTGATCTTTCATTCGAAAGGTTCATTCATTTAATTTTTTTTAACAATTAAAGTAAAACAATTGTGGTCAAATATCTACCACGGCTGGCTTAGCATTCAGTCGACCTGTTTTTGAGTACATGTTCGATTGTATCTGCTTCTACCTCGACTTTGGCAACTTGAATTTAGGTCTCGAAGTCATGAATGGTTGCTGGTTTGTTCGCGTAACATTTGTCTTTCGCCGATCCTCAAAGATTATTTTCTTGCGTTGCATTATAATGGGGTCAACTGGCAGCTTCTTAGAGGCCAATTCACAACACCACTTGATTATTCGATTTATTCGATGATGCTGATTATTCAATTTCCGAAGACGGCGCGCAAAATGTCGATTGTGACTGACGCCGAATGGCACGTAGCGCCGCCTTATGGAAACCTCGTTTAGGGTGCATTGGCTTCTCTTGAACGACGGGTGGGTTTTCCGAACCCCAAAAAACGAAAATTATGCTTATTAGCATAGCCACCGAGGTGGAAATAAGCCCAATTTTCGGCAATCAAAATTGTATCTTACACATAAATGTAATGAATGTAATATTCAACCATAAAAAAATATTAAGCCGGTTTTCGTTTAGAACCAAATGAGAAAAAAAAATTTCATGGACCACCCTGTATAATAGAAAAGTAATATTATAAGTATAATAAAAACGCAAGCGTATTTTATACAAAAAATAGCAATTTACCAAGCCTTTCAGGGCTCTGTATCAATTTAAACCAAGAAAATTTCAAAATAAATCATAGAAATCATGCAGCCCCTGCAATGTCCTGCAAACGGTTCTGCAGATTCACCGTACAGGACAGACATCCGTAATTAATTAAAACATGCCACATTGCACTTGCAAGGCAAAGCCAAAAGTGGTTCAAAGGGTTCCAACCAAGTCATACAATCGGCTGTCGAAACATAATTCAGCTCAACGGTACGGTAATAGGTTAATGCGAGAAGTTCGCCCGTGTCCCGTCCGGTATTCAATTAGGTCCATCCCGTTTGACCCGTTGTTTGTGATTATTTTAGTTCAATGGTCCTGCGACGACTGCAACATAGAAATACGCCACGGGGCCAGTGCGCCATGACGGGGGCAAAATATAAATGAAGGCGAAGAAAATAAGGCGTTTAATCTGGTCCAATGTTTCATCATCTCCGACGATCCGGCGCTCGCTCGTCTCTCGAAAGATGCAGCCAAGCTGTTGGCCAAACCATTGAAAGCGAAGGCTCACCGGAGGGGGCTTTGTCACAGGGCTTTGCGCATTGCGTTCGCTTCCTTGCGTCGACGGGACATTGTACGAAGTCATTTCGCCTGCCCCCCGCGGTTCTTCTTTCGCTTCTGCCGCGATTTGCCAAAAAGGCGAGACGCGGCCGGAGAAGGTGCAGGTGAATTCAATTTTCGCTCTCCCCCCCAGAGTCGCTCTGTGGTCTTCGCTTCGGTTAGGGTGTCGTTACGTTTTCTCAATGGCCACCATGGCTTTAGCACCCCGACAGCAGCAGCAGCAGCAGCAACATTATCGTAATCTTGTTTATTGCACGCCATTTGCGTCTTTCGGGGAGGCTTCGCGCGCGCGCGGGTGCCGCAGATGAGAAGCGACGCTCGGGCGTAAGGACACGGCTAGGGCGACACAGGTTACGAGAAAACCCACCCAGTCGCCCACCCAGTCGCGACCTACCTGGTGTGGAAGGCCCGAAGTCTCAGCCGAAGGCTGTAAGCCTCCCACAAAATCATTTGTCTTGCGTGGCTTCAAGGCTCTCGTGACCACCACAGGCCGCAGGCCCGGATCAAGGATCGAGTGCGCGCACGGTGTGGGCGGACGGCATGGCTTGACTGTTTGCCAGACCTTTGTTCGATGAAAAATGATCAGCCTTCTCCGAGCTCCACACGCTCCGGCCGGGCTCCCATCGAGCGCACTGAAGACAAAATCCTTTTTGTACGCCAAATGTCCTTTTTCAACTGTCTTCCCAACATTCTAACATTACTTTCGACCCCCGGCCGTGGTCGAAACTCCAGAACGGCCCTCAGGGTGCGTTCGCTCGAGAGCGCCAAGTAGAAGGCCACGCCACGTGTCCTTCGGCTGGCCATAGATTTCGAGATTCGGAAAATCGCTGAAAGATTCGTCACCAGTCACCGTGGTATGGTTTATGGGCTCCAAATGGGCTTTCGTACACCATTGAACAAAAGAATAATGTTTGCGTGTGTGCGAGTGGTGCTGTATTGTAAGTAAGGAATTGCTCGCCTTCGAAGGACCTTCGCTCGCTGGTCGCTCCAGGTACGGTTCCCCAATGATGCCCGACGGTCAACTTCGGTCGCTGTGGAGGGTTTCGAATGAAATCATCAATGTGTGGCGCATTTTTCAGTTTTTATGTTGTCATAAATAATTTCATGAATTTACCCGGCACCGTACGCACCACATTTGTTTGAGTCCCCGAGTGGTCATTTTGAGTGAAATGTTGTACCATGTAACGATACGGTGAGCCTCCCATCTATTCCAGTGTAGCGTCGGAAAAGTATTTATATTGCGCCGCTTTTAGCCATCGGTTGAAGTGAATAATGTAGCGCAAACGAAGGATTACCGAAAAGGATCGCTGCAACTGCTGACCGGTGTTTGTTCTTTTTATGGTAATTCAAAACGATGCTCACCACACTTGGCAAATCTAACCTACAAAGAGAATAAGACAGATTTCTGCTCGATTTTTGATCGAAGAATAAAAAACTGTGGACTCCTTTCCAAACCACAATGTTTCCAAAAATGCATTTCGATGCTGAATTCAATTTGTTAAGCTCAAAACCGTACGGAAAAAGTTCAAATCTGGATCTGGAATCTTGACAGGGTCCTTAACTGAATTTCGAAAACAGTTAACCTGTGGCATTGTCTTCATACACGTTGCCCTCGGTAGGTGTTGGTTCCACATCATCATCGACGTAAATCGAAAGGGCCGCTTCGTCACTGCTCATTTCAGCGACGTACTCATCAAACGAGCTGGTGCCTTCTGAAGTGGAATCTGAATCGTGTTCCGACCGATCGTCCGACAATCGGTCATCTTCCGCAAAGCCCATTTCCGAGTCGCTGTATTCCTCTCCTTCTTCGATCACCACTGTTTCAACATCGCTGTCATTGCCGTTGCTTTCCAAGGCGTCTCTTAAATAAAGCCCTTCCTCCACTGTTTCGTCGTCACTGCTCGTTTGGCTCATTGGAATATCGTCGTCCCTCGGTGTTCGACAGTTCGGGCAAGTCTTGTGATTCCGGAACCAACGGTTGATGCACGTACAATGAAACTGATGGGCGCAGCGTAGGAATGTCGAATTTTTCTCTATTCGGTCCAAACAGATAGTGCACTTTCTGAGGGTGAGCAAACGTGTCGATGGTGTAATGTCGATCTTGGTATGGCACTCGAACTTCCTCGAACTTACATGTCGCTTTGCACGTCCATTGTGGGCCAGTGAAACGGGAGATTAGAAGCTGCTGAACGATGCTGATGTGAAGATTCCGATGCGTTCCGTCAGCACAGCCTTCTTGATCGCTATGCTGGACGTTCGACTCAACACACATAATATTCTTTGACATGCATTTAGACTTTAGACCTAATCACCGACTCACTACAATCTAATAGCAGTAGGCCTTGGCTTGAGCCCAAAAAAGACTGCAAACCTGCGTTCGAACATGTGTTTGGTGTTCATCTTCTCGGTGCATAATGTGCGATGTTAAACACGGCAGCGCCACTCGGACCGGACATTTCGATCATTCGCTCCGGCGGCCGGAAAATCAATTATCAGTGTTGGGTGCTCTGATTAAATGTACATTTTCTATCCGGGTGCTGAGTGGCATTAACCGGTCCGAAGCGAATGGCGGAAATTGTGACATCGGGCTTATGGAATGACTCATCGTCGTTGCTGCCTCTATCAACGGTTTCTCTCGCTCTCTTTCTGCTGCTTTAACTGGTGGCCGTCAATAGGAAACAATCGTGGCATAGTAAAATTGAAATCAGGAAACCAAACGCTACCCCGGGACGCTTTGGGTCCATTAATGTGGGCACTATTCCGTTGTCTCCGATGTTTACTCAGCCACCGGCGAACAGCCTACGACGCGCGTCCTTCATATCCTGCCGGTGCATATCGTTACTGGATGCTGTGTCGCACGAGAGGAAGCCCAAACAAGGGAACCAAAAGGCAACCAGTCTGACCAACCTCAGTAAGTACCTTGGCCAGGGAAACACAATTATTTCTAACTTTATTACCGCATTCAGCGTCACGTAGTCACGGTATTTCTCGCCTGGACTCGCCCGGGAGCCTTCCCGGGGCGCGCAGACCCCTCAGAACTTCCCAGAGGCCGGCAATCAAAGTCCTCTGTTTGCTTGTTTGCGCTCGTGCGCCCGACGAACAATTCTGGGCGACAAACGGGGCGACAAGGTTCTAGGAAACTATCCGCCTAGCAGCGCCTGGACGAGCTCTATACCTGAAAGACGTGAATGTGACTCCTGAACTGTTAAGCTCAAGCGCCGGGGCGCTTTCTAAACCGCTTCTGTGACACTGACGACTGCGACGACGACGGGGCATTTCATCAGCTCGTGTAGAGCAGGTCGTTCCAAGAACGACCCCAGAGGACACGGTTTGCGCTGCGGACCTAGTATTCGAAGTGGGCGGAAGTCGGATCGCGGTTCCCGGGGCTTCTCTCTCCGTGGTAGCCGCTCACGTTCGGCTTATGAGGCTCCACAAACGAGAGGCACCAATCTGTCGTGCGTCCTTCGGCCTGATGGCACTTCCGGGAAGACAGATTGTCGGGCCGTCGGGCCCGGTAAGATGTGCGACGCCGTAGACGCCTCGCCCCGCGTTGGGCGTCCTCGAATCCCCGAAGGATCGCTCTGCAATTGTCATCGCTGCATCGCTGCATCAAAATGGATTATCATCGAAAGAACAGTTTAAATTCCTAATACCAGACACAGCCCGGCGATCGGTGATTGGCGTTTACTGGGCACTGGGCACATTTCCGTTACTGAATCGATGTTTGATTGCATATTACGGTGTTATGGAAAACACCGAGCCTGGGTGGCAACTGGACCTTTGACGAGGCATCTTCGGCTCGTGATTTTCGAACGCTTTCATCTTCTGCTTATTCTTTTGAGCCTTATAATTTTTATCGTCCATTTTAGTCGTGTTTCAGTTCGACTCGTCTGAAGCCTATCGTTTATCGTTTGGTCCATTCCCTCGGATTGGTGGGAATTTCATTCGAAACACGACTGCAGCCTCATATGAGTGTTCTGAAGAGCTGCAAAGCCGTGCACGAATTTCAAATAGGAATTAAGCCAACTCTCTCCCTATCTCCGTTCTCTAAGTATCTTTTTGTGTCACATGCACACTCTGGGACTTTATTTCGTCCGGATGACCCACTGGGCAGTGGCAGTGTGTAATGAAATAAAACTGTTTTTGTTTAGTCACATCGATTCTGGGCAGTGTAGAAAACTTCTAATCCGATTACTGACCTCCCCGAGTCCGAGCTGGGTGCATGTTTGCCCAGCCTGGCCCGGCCCGGAAGCCTCCCGAGGAGCGAGATTTGCGTTGTAACCCAACATGACAGATACGCTAGTTCCGTTGCGAGAAAGTTAACGGTCATTCATTCCGGAAATCTTACCGTTAGGCATCATTCCGGAGCGGCGAGCGACTCGTCTCGAGCGGCAATCCCTTCAATTCTTCATCACCGGAGAGCGGCGGCCAGGCGACCGACGGTAATCCGACGGACCAGGAACCAGCAACGGGACCGGGCAGGAGGGAAAAAAGTTATGCCAGTTGTGTTGCAAATCAAACGAAACCGTCCTCGGGACAAGTTCAACTAAGTGGATCGTAGAGTTGGCTAATCCCTCACCCGGATGAGTTACACCGAGCGATGACCAACACGTTGACGTCAGACCGGCCAACGGCCCTGGCGGCTGATGATGGATAGGAGGGCATTAGTTAACGGAAATTGAGAAATTGCTAATACCCGCCCGCCTCGCAGAGGCTTCCGTCGGTCACGGTCAGCCTGGGGCCAGCCAGCGAGCCAGCGTTTACTCTGCCCCCAAGATACACATAAAGTAGTTAAGTTGAGCTGGTTATGAGTGAGATGAAACGCACACACAACTAACGGCATGTCCTGTTCGGCGCTATGCGTCGAAGATAGCTTCCCGTCCGATGTGATTCTGATTACTACGTTGTGGTGACGTAGCCCTTTTATCCAACACGCCATCGTAACTAGAGAGCTTTGGTCGAGCTGAAGACAGGGTTCAAGAGGAAATAAAACCAGGCTCCTACATGGTCTGGCATAATGCCAGACCAGACTGAGCGAATGCCAACAAAGGTAAGTTTCCATTCACAAGCCTTCGTTTTCTACCAGGCAATGTTGTTTTGGTTTTAAATTTTTGTATTTCCTTACGTTCGATCACTTGTTTTCTCGATGCTCCCCTTCCCGGGGGAATCGATCCGAGCGGGCCAGTTGTCACCAACGGCAGTCGCAGTCGTTGTTCTTTAGGAAACGAATGCTTTTCCCGTCTAGGTAGAATTTAAAAATATCTGCAAATTGATTGACCATTCTGCTCTGACATAATCATCATAATATAAGGTCAAGGAAAAAGAAACCTATTATTTTCTCGGTAGATGGATTTAGTGATCGATATCTCGTAAAGTATCGATCGTACGTTTCTGAAACGGATGGGTATTGGGGATGAGAAAGGGTGGCCAAACCAGGACTAACACCCAGCAAGTTTCAACTGTGTATTTGGTGGGACTTGCTGGGAATAATTTATTATGAGTTACTTCCGTGGCGTCAAATACAAAATTTGGATCTCTACTGCACCGTTTGAAGCTAATGTTTGACCAGAAATGACCAGAATTGGCCAACAGAAGAGCTGCTGTATTCCACCAAGACAACGGAATGCCACATATGTCTTTAGTCACTTTAGTCACTAAGAAATTCAGGTCAAGAGAAGATAATGAAAATGTATTGCTAGAGTTCTTCGTCAATAATAACCAAAATTTCTGTAAGATGCTCCTTTAAAAGCTTCCTTTTGGCTACAAATTACACAACAAAATCGTACATATTTGCCGCAAATCAGACCATCGGAGCTTGTTAAATACAGTTTCGAAATACACGCAAAAACAATGGATTCCTTTTCGCCAACCTTACATTTTGTTTTTATATTTCGTTAGTCCTTATATTTACATAGGACTAAAGTTTTAGAAATTTTAATACCTTGGTCCCTTGCGATAAGACATCCAACGAATATCTAGACATGCAATGAAAAAAAAATTAAGTCAAAAAAAGTAGGATCCCTAAGCAATTTGCCACAATTTAGAAGAATCTAAAAGCTCCCAAAAGTAGCGACTGCTTCTCAGAAGCGCAACCCTCAAAGTTAAAGTTGGTGTTAAAAAGTGTAAGAATCCATCGCATCCCTCCCGCTTTAAAGCTACCGGGCCCTAGGCCCTAAAAAGTACATGAAAAAGTAGGAATCTCCAACATCCAGGGGGGTTTTTTTCTCACTTTCGAAAGGGATCATCATTATCCAAAAATTTGTTTTCTATTGACCCTCAAATCGATCCCAATTGATACGACTTCCTTCGGGGCGCGGGGCGAATAATATCCTAGACCGGGAGAAGCGGAAGAAGCGAAAAAGGTTGGACGGAGGGCGAACGAGACCGGTCGGTGACAACATCGGAACCCTTGGCGGGTCCACGGAAGAAAAACCCGACCCAAGAAATGCTATCAGTCAGACCGACCGCCCCCGTGATACTCGGTTGGGCGGATGCATGAAATCAATCATTTCCTGAGCACCGCCACCAGACGGACGACGACACGCGCGCTCTCCCGACTGTGCCGGTCTGCCTGTCTGTGCCCTGTTGCAGCATTACTGGTGATCGCACGCACCCGCCGAAAAAAGGGGAGCATCCTTTGCGCGCGTCCTTTTCGTCGGTTCGTGACGGACCGGACGAACGTCCTCCATCCGGAACACACTTCATCGCGGGCACGTCGCAGCGACACTGCTGCAAGGACTTTTCGAGCCACCGCAGGACTACTAGCCCGAACTTCGGGCATGACTAGGTCTGGGACTGGGTTTTTTTTCTGTTTATGAAGGAGAAAACAAGAGAACCCTGCTCGAAGGGGAACTCCGCTCTGCTCCGAGAAGGCGACTGAATTTCGAAAAACGGGGCAAACGGAAATGGATTTTCGAAAATCCGAGAGATTGAACGTTTCGAAGAGAGAGAGAGAGGGCGAGAGCGAAAAGGTAAGTATCCTTTTCGGCCCGGGAGCGCACAGGATCACCGCGGACACCGACTTCGGGTGTCGGGCGTTTGGTTCGGGTCGCCCATCCGTCTCCGGCGAATTCAGTGTTAGGTTTGACTTGGTCCTGACAGGACACACGCGCGCGCGTCTCCCGTCCCGCGGCCGAAACACACTCTGCAACCTTGCGCGTGTGCTTCCTTGCATCCTGCGTGTGTGTCTGTGTGTGAAGGTTTTGGCCAGTTGGTGCCGTGGTCTGCTAATCCCTGCCCAAACAAAAATCGTGTACTAAAACGGCGTGTACTAAAAACCGTGTGAGGTGAGAATGAATCGAAAGTGAGCACTTAATTGCACCACCGGGACACCGCCTAGTAGGCTGTGTGGAAGCTGCGAGGAGGTCTGGTCCGGAACCGGGGCCCTCCTCTAATGTTGCCCGTTTTTCCGGTTTCTAATGAATTCGCATGTTCGCATTACCCGTGATCGAAGGCGGCCTGGTGACTGTTTCTTTGGAATTGGACCGCCATCAAGTTGCCTCTTTGTGCTCGGTGTGTTTACATGCGAAAAGGTGTCCTAGTGGGTCCGTGGAACGCGCGGCATAAAAAAAGGAAGCCAAATCAAAACCGGCAACGCACACAGCCAGACAGACAGAGACCGGAGGCGAAAGCGCGTAACCTACAAAAAGGACCCGTTCGCGTCTATTTACATTGTGGTTCAACAGAGTGTGTTGTTTCGAGGCTTCCTTCCGGACAGAATGGGGTGGTGAAAACCACCGTCGGAATGTGGTTCCGCCCGGTGGAAGCACCCGGAATCAACATTGTGTACTAGGTGTATTTGTATGTGTTTATTTCGCCTCACGCGTGTATATGTGTGGACAAAAAAGGCGGCCAAAGGTGAGAGAAGCAGGGCGCGCGAGTGAAAATAGATAGCAGAATCGGGTGGGGAATTTTATCACTTCACCCACCGGGGTGGGAGGGTGAATATTTTGCCGATTTTTTTTTCTGCTGCCGTTTTCCCGTTGGTCCTGTTGCCGAGGAAATAAGCCCTCGACGCGTGCGCGAAGAGGCGAGCGGAATAAAAACCCGGGCCCGGCGCCCTAATCAAAGCAATTCCCATCATTCGTGCGACCCTTCGGCGGCTAGGTTTAGGTCCTTTTTTTGGAGGGGGGAAGGACACAAAAGGACGGTAAGCATAGCAAGAGGGACGGGGGGGAGTGCAGAGAGAGAGAGAGAGAGTGAATATGAAGTTATGCAGCGGCGGCAGATGATTGTGCTGATGATAATGCGCGTACGGAACAAATGGTTGCTTCGGTCCCCAAGGCAACGTAATTGACATTTCGATCCTCGCGATTCCTTGTTTGTTTTTTGCTTCGCTATTTGGCTAGAGCCGAGCGTATTCGTGTCTACCCAAGAAGCCCCAAGGGAGTGTTTCTCTGTTCGGGGATGCAAATTGGAAGCAGTGACTCCGGTCCCGTGGTCCCGTGAGTTGAGCGCGAAGAGAAAAGTCGAAAGACAATTATGGAACACCTTGGCTGGCTTGGCCAGCTGGGGAGCGCTTTTTATATGGTGAAGTGTCACATGTGGCCAATGTGGGTGTGGAACCGGAAAACACCTCCAATAAAAGGGTTCGGGGGAATCCATAATGGTGGCATCACAAAACCGCCGCCAATTATGCAATCATCGCGGCCAGAAAGGAACGCTCGTCGAGTAATAACACCGCGGGGTAAGTGATGTGTGTACATCAAAGCAATCAGGCGGAGCTGGAGTCCTTGGATCTGGAGTGGCAGCCCTCTCAAGCCGACTGGGACTGGGAAGGCATAGATCGCACCACACGTCGCAATTGGCTGCACCCGTCCATTGTCCTGAGCTAGTGCTGTGGTAGGTCCCGTCGAGACTACCGAGAGTTCTTTATCACTCCATCTTGTTTACTGTGGCTTTCCGGGACAAGCAACATGTCCTGGCGCGAAGCCCAGAGGCAGGTTGCCTGGGGAGAACTTTCTTCTCGTTCCCTTTGGGGCCCGAGCACGGCTCG
This sequence comes from Anopheles bellator, assembly GCF_943735745.2. NCBI lineage: Eukaryota > Metazoa > Arthropoda > Insecta > Diptera > Culicidae > Anopheles > Anopheles bellator. Next base: position 4,199,466 of record NC_071286.1, on the reverse strand, counting down.
GCTCATAAAATCAAGTTATGAGCCTGTTAAAAGATTGTCACCCACCCGGGTTGCCATAATCGAACGCTCGGGCTAGGCTCTCAACTTCGCACCAGGCCCCACCCGCCCCGCCCGGGGCAGCGAGAAAGTAGTCCGCTAGTCGGGTTGGGTGAGGTGGTTGTGAAAATTGATCACCTATCGGAGGCGTGGGCCGACGATGATCATGGCAATGCCTCGCCGAGCACACTTTTGCTATCAAAATTGTGCCGCTCCAAGACCTGGCCAAGACTCCGCCAGGATGCTCTCTCTCTCTCTCTGTTTCTCTATGCTGGGTTTGCGAAATTCTTCCGGAACCCATCGCACACGCTCCAGCACGTACCCGAGCGCTGTGTAATCTGACAGATTTATGGAAGCCCAGCCGGTGCCGGCAACCAGCTCTGGGCATGGGGCGGGCAAGACACATAGGGACGCAGACAACCACACCAACAGCAGTAGCAGCTGCAGAAGCATCGAACCGTTTCTGGTTCTACTTCTAGGTCTGCACTTTCGGGTCCGTGGGGTTTAGCCGGGTTCGTCCGGTTCGACAACTGGAGAATCCCGAGGGCCGCCAAGAACCAATAAGCACCTCGCCCACAAATACAAACACAGACACAAACACTCACAGGCGGGCGCGTGTTGGTCCCCGGGAAAGGGTCCCCGGACAGCGTCGCACGCCGCCACAACCGGAACATGTTCTCGGAAGCGATTTCTATCTTCCGCCCCTTCCGGGTACGGTGCGGTCTTCCCGGAACCCCTTCGTGGCACCGTTTGTGTGAGCGTGTGTACGAGCGGTCCCTGCGTGGTGGTGGTTTCACGGACATAAATTTATTCGGCAAGACTATTCGCTGGAGCCGCCGGGGCCGCAGGTGGAAGTGAATTAATTTTTAAAGGGCGTCAGCTGTGCCCTCGGTCTGGCCTCGGTTATGCCGCCATCAATTTCGGCGCGGTTTTCGGTAGGGCCGGCGCGAAAATGGATATTATGAAAACCCACCCCCCCCTCTCTCCCGCACCCACTCTCCCTGGGGTGGGGTGAAGCGATTGTGTCTGGCCAGCCGGGCCTCCTGAAGTGAAGTGGCTCCCGGCTGAAGGGTTTGAAGCGGACCAACCGCGGGATCAAAGCACGGGATCCCGATCCGGGACAACACGACAAGAGGGCTGCTCTCGAAAATGTTAAACAGAAACGGACATCCGTTTGGCGCGAATGGTATATGGAGGGGGTTCGGGATCGACGCGGACGTGGGAAATGCAATCTCACCGACGAAACATCCCCGGGATATCCTGTCACACGGGGACGCAGAATTTATCGCATCAGATGTCCATCAGGCGGCGTTCGATGTCAGGCGATGCCAGGCGTTCCGTTCCGGGGGCCACTGTCACGGGCCACGAATTTATTTGCCAGCGCGATGCGCGGACAACATCATCATCGCCTCTTCTGGGTCCCGTGGCCGAGGTGACAGTGGAACGTGTTCCGAATTGCACCATCTAGTTGCTGGTGTTGTGTTGTGAGGAATTGAGTGTTAGATTGGTTACCGGACGTTGGAACGCCGTTGCTGTAAGCAGACTATGCGATGGGCAAGAATTCGCAGAGCTGATGATAAGAGCGCTAGGCGCTAACGAGGAACGGAACGAGGTTGTTGAGAGAGAGTGTTTAAGGATTAAACTCCTTGATTTGACCCAACCGTAGAGACCTCGGGTCGACTGACTAGTATTGGAAGTGGAATTGCAACACCTTGGCGGTGGTAGTGGAATACGACCAATTATTTGAACGTAGTTCGTGGAAGTTCCACACACCGATTCGATGGAAATTGACCAAACAAAGATCGCACAATATTAATCCGGTTTGATCGAAAAAAAAACCGGACCGTTACCTATGCGTTGGGACCACCCTGTGCCATCCATCAGAAAACTCGGGTCGACCATCGTTTGACATGGCGACCGGACGATTGATGACAATTTTGCGGACGAAAATGGTGGAATCCACAGGGCCACCGAACCACAATTTCACGCCTCACCGACGGCGTCGGTGTGTGTCGCGGGGATTGAGGTCGGCCTTGAGGTGCCTCTCGATTGACTTCACACTGTGGCGTGGTTCCCGGACCGAGCGCCCGGACGTACCGTTTGACAACCGTTTACAGCAACAATGAGGCACGTGGTCAACGCAGATGTGTCAAAATATCGATCCACGCTGCTCCGGTTCCCCCTTCCCCTCAGGGACGGTGCCAATCAAAAGCGGTATCGATGGCAACATTTTATCTCGGGCCCGGCTGATCCCGAGTGGCTCGGGGTCTGACTTTAGTGCCAAAGTTTGACGCTGCCAACTTTGTCCGCATCGGGGTATCGGCGGGCCTACTTTAAGCGTCTGCTCCGTCTGCGGACAACGTTCGCTAGTCACCTTCATAACCCGTGAGCTAATAAATTTTACAACCGATAGCCGGGTTCCGTGCCGCATGCGGGTTAAAGTTTATCTTGCCAGCCACACCGGGTTGACCGTAAAGCTTGACCCTAGAAGCCGGGGCCGGTTCGTCTTGGCTTCGGAGATAAGCCTATTGTAGCGTTGGGATGGTTTTGAGCGACTGTAACTCAACAATTAATGGGAGAGTTCCTATAAAGCGGAACTCCAAGGCCAATATATTAGGCTAACCCGAAGGTAATGACACTTTTGCTTGAGTTCCGGAGTTTGCGAGCTTTTAATTGGCTGTCTGTTTCTTAATATGTGGCCCAATAGATAAAAAGATGATTTTACTCATATGGAGAGGTCCACCCGTACCGGAGAGGTCCACACATGTGGCCGAACAGTTCCGATCCGCTTTCTTCAATAAAATAATACAAGATAATGTACCAGGCTTCAGGAAGTTACAGGAAGTTAAAAGAAGAGTGTACCAGGCTGTTCGATAGTTTTGCAGTTCGATAAAAAATAGTTTTTTTATTTTGTTCCAACGAGGTGCCCCTATTTATGATTTCCATCCCTGAAGTGGAGAATCTGGAAAGGCTGCAAAATACGTTTCCATAGCTCTTATGACCGCATCGTTTGATGAAAAATGCTTTCCACGTATAAAAGTATTTAGGTATGGAAAGAGATGGAGGCCGCTTGTCGCTTAAATCTGATGTGCTGTGCGATGACGTGGATCGTCTTCAAGGCTTGTGGGTTCTCGTTTAACTGTACTTTACTGTACTTATTGAAGGCGAAAAGTCCTTGTATACTTTCCACATTCTTTCATAATTTTTCTTTGCTTTTAAGCCCTCCAAAAATAAAAATTTCATCACTGCACGAAACTTGATAGTAAATGGCTTGTAAACAAAGAATGAAATGATAGATGAACCTTCACATACGTTCATATGAAGAGTGTGCCAACGTAACAACATAAATTAAGGCTAGTAGCAGCGCCCTCTATTATTCAAAAACAAAACCTGTTGAACAACCCAGTGCAGTGTTGATGCACAATTATTTATTTTTTAAAAGTTAAGTTTATTTCTGCAAATGGCGAATAAATGTAGTTAAGCTTACAGCAAACGGCTTGCTTTGCAATAGTAATGTCGTTTAATTTACTTTTATACTGTAAAACTTACATGTTTTACATGCATCCGACCTAAAACATTACCAATTTCAAGGCAAAACTTCGACAAAAAACCCATCGGTACTACACTTTGATATTTAATGGTGCATTCCGAGAGGTACAATTGAACGAATATTACGTCAACTTTGGCCCTTCATTTGCTTCATAACTGCGCCGGGCCGGTGATCAATATTTTGAAACCAAGGAGCGCTGCATTTGGAGGGCCCTTATCTGATTCTGCGGAAATGAAATTTCAAACGCCATCGTGGGCGAATTCAATGCCATGTTCGGAGAGAGTGGCGTGGAGAAGGCACACCTGAACCCGCTGAAGAACGCCCTCGTTGACGCTCTTCGCTGACAAAAGGATTGTGGGCTCTGTCGATCGGTGGCCGCCTCAAAAAAACACAAACCCCCGGAAAAACCCCCGGTAACACGCCGGAAAGTTATTACATTCTCACGTGAAACTGGGCGGCTCGTGGCGGCTCGACCATGTAGGTCCTTCACGCCAAAGTCGCCACACTCGATTGCACTCTCGATGTGCCTGGCGGCTGCCACGGTCGCCCATTGCAAGTGGTTTCAATTGTAGCTCCTCCGGTCCCTGCTCCGTTGACCCCCGGCGAGTGAGCTGGCGAATGAAATGGGACTTCAAAAAGAATGCAAAGGAAAAGGACACGGGACCAAGGGCCAAGGTGCGCTCCGGTTGTAAAAAGCCAAAACCCGCCGGCGGCGGCCATTCGTGGTCCTGGGAACCCCTTTTCCGGGAGCCGTGTCCTCGAGAGCCTTCACAAACAGAAGTAGCGTACAAATGAGCTTTGAATCAGGTTGCAATCGGCTTACACATACACACATGTGTGGCCCTCGAATGAAGCGGGACCGGACTGGGCAGAAAAAGGAAAAACTCATGGAGCGCTACGCGGATGTTGTCAGAGGTCCAGGTCCACCGGTCGACGTGTCATCTCCGCTCCAGGCCCGCCCGCCTGCGCTCTCGAACCTGCCCTCTAAAAGCCACTTTCATTCATTTTGCACCTTTTGAAGACTTTTGAAACCTCGCGAAAGCGTGTCAGGAGGTGGAGTTCCTGGAGGTGTCCCAGGACCCTGGACCCACACACACCACCGTGGTCGGTTTTGCTTGGTGAAGGTCGTGAAAATTTGGAAAAACGGTCCCCACTTACGTTTATGTCCATTTTGTGTCGGCCGCGAACTGTTACAACACCCCCGGTCGGGCGGTCCTCCTTCCCCACCCACAAAAGGGGAGCACAAGTGTTGTCGAGAAATCGATCGAACCGAAGTGACTCCGCGCTCCAGCCAGCTGGCCCCGGGTGTGTTTTTTTCACTTCTCCTCCGGAAATGACCGGAACCATTTCGGAAAGATAATTTTCCAAAGAGTGCTCCAACCACCCAGGACCTTCTCCCTGGACACGATGGCAGCTGTGGGGGCTGGGGGGTCGTTCCCGTGGTAGATTGAAATTTATTTTCCTCTCCCCGACAACCGACTTGAGTTTTCGATTGGCTTTCGTGGCTTTCGTTTTGCTTCTTCTCGACCCACATAGAGAGAGAGAGAGAGAGGCGGTTAGCATATGGCGGATCTGCCCGGTTGGCCCCGGTGTTGCCATATGGTCGGCAACGGCCGAGGCGAGCGTTGTGGGCGATGAAAAATAAATAGGACCACCGGGCCCTCGGGCCAGACCCAGACGAACTGGGCGACTGTTTACCTTTTTCGTTCGTTTCTGGAGGATGTTTTCTTTGGAAGAGCCAAGTTTGTTTGTTTGTTTGTTTGCGATTCGTCTGCACGGCTTAGGCTCGCCCGCCGGGGGCTTTGGCCTCGAAGGCTCCTTCCACCTTCGTCTGCTTTTTCTTCGCGCGGCTCTAGATGGCGGTTATGATGATGAAAATCGAAAATTTCTGAAAGAGGTAGCTAAGCACCTGCCGGAATTGGTTCTCATTAAGAAATGGAGGAACCGACGCAAACTGCCGACCATTTAACTAAACGCCGGCCCACGCCATCCGTTTTCCGACAGTGTTTCGGCGAACCATTACGACACACGCATACGCAGCGTTTTACCGTAACGAGCCGACCGCCTGGACTCCAGTTTCCGATCCGGAGACGGCGGATGGTCCATCCGCAAGGATCGTTCATATGCGTCTTCCGGGAACCCTTTCTCGACTCGACGCCCGGCAGATAAGCATCGAGATGTTGCGCCAAAAACCGGGCGAAGTGATGTAATTAAAATCGTTTAGTGTTAATTAAACCTGAGCCCGTTCGGGTTCGATGACGGGCGAGAACAAACGGCGCTCGAGTGCGGCGCCAGTGGTGGGCCAATAAAACGGAGGGCCCGTGGCCCGAGGGCCGGGTGTAAATTCACAGGAAGCGGTTTTGAATGGCGCGGCTTTATGGCCTTAGCACAACCGTAAAGTCAACCTCGGGAGAAAAGGGCCCCATTTCAATAACACCGGGCCCGACAACACTGGCGATGATGACGATAATGACGGTAAATTTGGCTGAAAAAGGATACGGATCTGCGGACTGAATCGGTGGCATGCGGACCGGATAATGTAATAATCCTATTAAATGTGTTTCGACCTCGTTTGCAAGGGCCGAAACGCGTGAATCTCTTCTTCTGGGGGTAGCTGTTAAAATTCACATCATAGTGATTGCAGTTCGGAGAAAGCAAAACGACTCCGGCGACGATCAGGCAACGTTTCAGTTGCAGTGGTTGGTCCCCGCAACGCAACACAGCTGCAGCCGCTCGAAATTGATGGCACAGGCACATTTATCATAAAATTAGCACTCTTTCGGGGGGATTTAATATGATTTGATTGTTTTTGTTTTATGTTAAAAGTTAAGCACATAAACCATAGCTTTGAACTAAGTTTGTGTTAGAAAGGGATCTAATTGCAGGATTAATTACTCCGAAAGCATAATCGCTGTATTATGGGAAAACTTATCAATGTGTTTGGGGTGTGAGTTTTACTTGATTATTCTGGTGAACACCGAGCAAACACATACATGTCCTTTGATTTCTATGTATCCGCAGGCCCATAATTATCAACCATCCATAGGCCGGAGAAATATGGTATTAATGGAATTACAAATCAATGAGCAATTTCAAGCGAACTGAAATGAGCAGTGCGTTGTGATTCATCCATTCATGTTGAAGTATGATTCACTTTATTGTGACTACCATAAGACCGCATTTGTAATACTCACAGTACAACCATTCGATTTCTAATTGGCAAATTTTTAGCTAGCATTTGTTCAAAGTGAATTCAAATTCAAACGTTCGCTATTCGCAATCATAACTCCTAAATGTATGCAATATGCTGAACGTACAGGCCCGAGGGCTTTTTCTTAGTTTTGCCAATATTTTGTAGGTTGAAGTAATCATAGTATGCTAGTAAAGTATTTGGGGTATGGAAGTGAAGTAATTTTTGTAAACACAAAAAGAATTGATTGAAAAGTGTATTTAAACTCACGGAATGTGGGCAAATGATTCAAAAATGTGGAAAAGATGGAATAAATTGTACCCGAGCGAACGATGAAGAGATAACTGAATAGAAAAGAAAGACCCATAGAAAAGACCCATAGAATAGAAAAGAAAGACAAGGACAAAGGCTTAAAGTATAACACCGTTTTCAGCAGATTTGTGGTATTTTTAAGTACAACAGAACCGACCGACTTTCCTATCAAAGAACCATAATCAACTTGCATCTTTTGACAAGATTCCAATGATTCCTGCATCGAATGGTTCAAGCTTTTTCTCTGAATTTTCCGCAAAACCATTTACACACAAACCAAATAATCGTGTAGCACGGCATCAAAGCAAAGCTCCGAGAACGGCCGCATCGGCCGCATCGCCCGCCCGACTAGCGAACAATTTTGGCAACGAGCTAACTCCATTCCCAGACCCGGCCGCTTTGATGGACATCCTACTAATTTGGTTTCATTTCTCTACTTTACAGCTCATCATCGTCTACCGATGGCCAGCGATCCGTGTGTTGGGGCTGATGAGAAACTAATCCGGCATTCCAGTCGGCCGAAATCCCTGTTTGCTGGTCGCAGGACGACGCTGTGGTTGCCCTCGGAGTGGCTAATGATTGGGCAGCATCGGGGACCAAAGGTTGGGGTTTCCTGCTTTGGTTTCCCGATCGTGCGGTCACGGGGTTTCTGAGATTGATCCGGCGAACCAGAGTGCCGACGCCGGTTGTTCCTTTGGCCGGCGGCAAATTGACGCTACAATGGCCACAAGTGGCCTTTTGCGGGTGTGTGTGTGCGGATTTCATCGATTACACCAAGGACTCGAGTCGACTCTACCGGCCACCGAGGAATGCTCCGAAACGAGCGTGTGCATAGAGATTCCCGAAGCGAATCCACGCGGGCTGCACAATACACACAGAGCGGAAGGACCTCTGGCACGGTGACCCCGGAAACCGGACCACGGGACGGTATCGAAATATTGCGTGTTATCCTTTTGTGGCTGCGTGTGTCTGTGTGCTGTGCGTTGCCATCGATTTCTGTGATTCGGCAGGGTGCCCGGACCGAATCGAAGCCCCGGAAACTATTATCCTGACGCCACCGCCGGGAAGTGACTTTTCGCGTAATGCGAAAGGATTAGCAAACAACATTTCGGGTGAGACGGTACGGCTTCCGGTGTGCGGCCGAGTCTTCGAACCTACCGCGGAATCGTGATTCGTGTGGAGTGTTTGGCGATGCAATTGTTCGATCCCTTTTTCCCCCAGAGCCTTTCAAATCCGGATCCCGAGTCCGGATCCGATTTAGCGGGTTTTTTTTCGTCGTTTGTCCGTGTTGTGTGTAGCAGGTTTTTTTTCAATGTCTTCCATTCGTCTAGGGTTTTTCCAAGGTTTGTGTATTGTACAGTGTTGTGAGCGTGGCGAAGGCACGCAAACGAGTTGAGCTCTTGAGCCGCGAAACGAGGGCGAGTTTTGAGTGAAAAGTGTTGTTTATTTAATCCACATTTACATACCCGACCGGAGAAACCGAAAAAGTAGCAGCATCTGGAACGAACATGGCTTTTGATGCTCCCGATGTTGTAGCTGGCTGGCTGCCACTTGGTCCGTATCCCATCGCCTCCGTTCGGCGCGTTTGTCGGTAGGAAAAGGGCTTAGCAGCTAGCGCCTTCTGGTGGTGTCCTTCTTTCCGATAACATTACTCGCGGAACCTTCGGATCGAATCAAAGCAAGCTTCGCACCGGTGCCCGCTGTGCTAGAACGCGTTTGACGTAAGAAAATCACCAACACAATCGGCAAGAGCTGCCGTGTGTGAGTCCTCCTGAATCGGACAGGGCAGGCCCGGATAGTTAAAGAGGACGACCATTTTGGACGATCAGTGCAAAAAGTGAGCATTTGTGCGGGCCAATTTCGTGTGGGTAGAGTGCGAGTGGTGGAAAATCCATTTTTCCACCCGTGCCGTTTTTTTTTCTCGTGCCGATCCCTATGGTTGCTGCAGTCGTTTCCATGACGTTCGCTGCCCACCGAGCGCGGGCCCTGGAGCCTCGCCGTCGTTTCAGCTAGAGGCCGCCGGTGTCAAAGTGTCCGCGACGGGAGCGCGCTCCCAAATCGACGCTTTTACACCCCAGCAATGGAGACTGTTTACATGCAAATTTCGGTGATGCTGGTGGCCGTGGTGTTGCTGCTGATGGCCAGCCGGCTGGACGGTTCCCTTTCGCCGACGCTACAAGGTAGGTTTTAGGAATCGCTCGGTTAAAAGGTTCGCTCGGACCCCCCAACAAAGGCAACAAGGGTTAAGCCTCTTTTTGCCACAATCTTAGGCCAGGATTTTAATATAATTTCTTTGCCACCATGGCCCTGCACGTTGGTTAACAATTGGTGAAGAAGAATTATGAAAGAACTAAACTTCTTGTCAATTTTGTGTTTTTAGGTTTTTTTTAATTTTGGGTAGTCTGGAATTTAAAAGACCAGATTAAAATGGTTGCGTAAGTTGAACTCTTCCAATTATTTGAGCTGGTTAATGGATCATGGTTGTAAATAGAGAAAGAATGAAGAATCCTTTAACCTAAAAGATAGCCTTGGACCTTTAACTAACGAATCGAAGTAAGCTACTAAAACCGACATTCTGCAGTCATTCATGTGTAAACTGTACTTTTCATTGAATCACCCATTGTGTGACGCTGGCGGGGAATGTTAGAACATAAATATGACTGTAGGGACCCGGAGACTCTGCTACCGTCGGGCGTGATTCATTAGATTGGTTAGTTTGTAGACTGAAGTCGAACACATCATAAAAAACAGGGATGGACGGCTACGGGATGACCGAAGCAGGACTCACTCCGGGCCATCGTCGTCATCCGTAACGTTCTTGGTTTGCTGCAGCAAGAAGCAGCACTTTAACTACAACATGCAACAAACAGCCAAGGAACGGAACAAGGAGACACAGTTCCTTTGGAGCGTCTGATTGCTTAACGGAGCGTGCTCGGTGGAAGTTATGGGAGGTAAATCTTCACAACCGGTCCGATGGAGTGGCCACAGAACACTCGGACAACTGTTGGAGATGAAGTTGAAAGTTGTCAAATTATACAAAGATTACTTGTCGACCGGTTCTCGTCGTGCCGGGAGTAGCCCCACCAGTTGGGGACTCCAGCCAGCCAGCCAGCCAGCCAGCCGGGGGATGGTTTCAGTTTTATTACAAAAGCACTGACCACTCAGTGTGCCCGGCAGGAGGGTGTGCGCGGCGATGTTGTTTGTGGACAACAAACTTTCGCCGCACAGTCGGTTTCTCGGGCTCGGGCTCGGAAGCGGGAGCATCAGCTGCAGAACTGCCTCCTGATGCCGGCTGGCAATAAGCAAACCCAAAAAGTACAGCATAAAAGCATATCTAGCACATGTAGCAGGGGGCCGGAGTGGAGCTGTGGTCGTCCTGTGGAGCTGCCGTTATGTTCAGTCGAACACGCTGGCAGACAGCATGCGAGCTCGCGCCAGCCAGAGAGAGAGAGAGAGAGACAGGGAGTGAACATTTCATTCATGTTTATTCTGCAATTAATTCATTAGCTTTATGGAGATGAAGTGCCGGGGCGCACCGGGCGTAACCGGGCGGAGGTGAATATTCCGACACGGAAAACATTTACAAAACGGTAGATTAGGTGCCGGGCAAGGTGAAATGAGCGGGGCTAGCAGCCGGGAGGGAATTTGAGTTTACGAGCAACTCGGTTGGCGCAGAAGGATACTAAACCCGGGAACGGAACTAGAACACTGGTACGCAGTGGCCATTAAAACAGTTTCGAGGTTTGTTTAAAACGTTTCTGATCGTCTCACGCAAACATGTGCAAACCGCAGGCGGGTTAGTTGTAGTTGTTCTTTTCCGGTGCGGAACCATTGAAATTGGGTGTTAACTGTGAAAAAATGGGTAACAGATTTTCACAAACTGTACTTTAATTATCTACCGACAAGTGTTTGAGCTTCTAATGGAAGAATGTGAAAACGCAGCCATAAATGAATATTAAAATATAAAATGTATATAAAACTGGGCTGTGTGTCCTGCAGAGAGAGCTTCTGTGGCGCTGTTCATTTATTACTTCCAGAACGATAGTCATGATTCCCTCTAAAGGAGGGCGATTGGAAAAAAGTAGCCAACCCCACGTATTCGTTTTTTTTACTGCATTCCGTACGGCGATGTACGAAAAATGGGACCAACACTCCCGTTTCGGTGTTCCTGCTGTTCCTACTTCTGCCACACATGTCTGCCCAACGCACCGCGGCACGGTTTGACATAGAACATAGCAACCCTTTTATGGTTTCAAAAGCGCTGCTTTGACGGATGCCGTAACGGTCGAAAGCTTACGCGACGCGAGCACTAAGCAACTCGACTGCTCGAACATCATGGCATGCTGAAACTAACATGAACTGTTCATACAGCGAGGGAATGTTGGAGCAGAAAAACCTACTCATATGTTGAACTGATCAGACTTGCCGTTTTTTAGGGGCTTTTTTACGTTTCTGTTGGTAAAAAGTCTACCATGTTGTTGTAAAAAACCCCAAACGAGTACCAAAAATTGTGATCGTTATGTGTAGTTATCAAACTTCTCTTATTCAAGCTTCAAAGTCGATGCAGTTGAGTGATTATTACGAAAAATACGAGAGCTTCATAATAACTATGGCAGACATGCTTAAAGAAGACGAACCAAAACAATTAGCAAGATTGGGTAGCAAACAAATTAAAGTATAACTTTCAACCTTTAAAATCATGTAATCACCTTTCAATGTAATTAATTAATTAAGTTTTTGATTAATTTTTCCCAAACAAGTTACATATCTTATCATTCCGTCAGCCGGTCATTCTGTATCAAATCTTAGACGAGTTTGGACACGAGTGTGTTGTTTGAACAATGAAGGCTTTTAACAAGTTGATAAATCACGTAATTCTATAAACAAGGGGCCTATGAACGATGATGAGTCTCACTAAGGTTCTTAGAAGTTAAAAGTTCTCGTTGTTTATTTCTCGTTTACATAGCACCGGAACACGACTACTCCTTCAAACTTCGCAGACATGTAGAGTAGAACTATTACTTCCACATGGCACCGTGCGCTTCTGAGGCTTATTTAGTTCACCTTCAGCAAACATGCTTAACCCTCATAGTTCTCGGAGTTTTCCGAAAGATTACATGCCTCCTGTTCGAGTTTCAACGCAATTTCAAGCCACAGTGTACACAAATCGAACAACAAGCTTAGTTCAAATCATGTAAGGCTTTCTTGAGGCCTTGTTTCTGATTGCGGTTAACGTTTTTGTTTGGCGTTCGAACGCATTCGTACAGCACACACAAAAGGCCAACTTTCCATTCTTCAAAAGAGCTACAGTGCTCGAAGGTTTGCTATTTTTGCTATCGAAATGCTCCGACCTTGTTGCTTCGGTTTCGACCGAAACATGGGCTCTAAGTTGGAACCGTGCGGATTTATAGCACTTTGCTCACTGCTCATAACTCGATCCTAATGAAGTCCAAACTTGGGTCCGGCAGCCTTTTGGGCAGCTTAACTTGGGAGTGCTCCTTTGGCGCCGTACTGGGCCACAGGTTGCCGGGCGAATCGCCGGCCGGAACGCCTGGGGTTTGATCCGGCTCCGACTTGCGGCCCCGTGTCTCGCAAAAAACCTTGACCACAATCTCTCGGTTCAGATCCATTTTATCTGTGGTGACCGGGTAGCAGCAGCAGCAACAATGCACGGCAGCGAGCGTCCGGAATGATGGAATTTGTAAATTCGATAAAGTTTTCTCCATTTTGGGGCCCTGGCTCAACCCGTCCGAGCCCGTGGCTTGACGAAATCTCACGTCGGGGCACTCCGGACCTCAGGGTCTGGTAGAAAATCCTCCGGATTGATCTGCGTTTTCGGCGCGCAGTTGGCCCTTTGGCTTTTTTTTTGCCTCGGCTTCCCTTTTTGCTGCTCGGCAAATCTCGATTTGGCAAAATTTCCCGAAACACTCGCCGCCATTGCCGTCTGGCGGAGCGAAACAATTTTCGGTGGTTTTACGTTTTAAAATTATTCATCAACTCCAGCCCACCGGAAGTAAACCGAAACGAGATAAAGCCAGAGATAAATCTGGTCCGAGCTGGTGGGTCCCGCCGGTTTACTTACCGTTACCGGCCCAGTGAAAGTTTCCATCCACTATCTCTCTCTCTCTCTCTCTCTCTCGCATTGGGCGCTAAAAGGCCTTCCACCGCCCATTTCGGGAAAACTTTCGTATGAATATGTTAAACGAATGTTATGCCATTTTCCGGTGACCAGCAGCCCGGTTCACCATTGCATTATGGAAGTTCGGTCGGTAGACGGCGTACAGGGCCGGAAGGATGTGCCCAGGGATTTGTAGATAGAATCCTTGCGCTTTGCGCCACAAACCCTTTTTGCGGCCGGCGACGGCGGCGGGATCAGTGCCGCGGCGGCCTGAGATGAGGGTTTTTTCGCTCCCGTTCTCTATTTCGTTTTTACACAGAATGAGACATTATGGAAATTGTTTCACCGGAACAGTGTCCTTTTTTCGCTTTCATCACGCGAAAAAGGATTTTGTTTCAATAAAAAAGCACCGATTGCGTGGGGCCACCAACTTTATCGAAGCGGTCAACGCAATCAACCGATGACCTGCAAGGATTGTTAAAGCGAAGGATTTATTCCTTTTCGTCCACCTTATTATTTTTTATTTCCAACTACTACCTAGACCTACCTCTACCTAGAAAGATAAACCAACAAAAGAACACACAGCATTCAAGTCTTTTCTTTTAAAAAACCATAAACTGTTACAGACTAATAATTGGTTGAGAATTCCAATTCTAGACCAAATTCACGACACAAAAAACCACCAACTAGTTGCTAACTGAGCGATCTATCGCTTCCATTGCAGATCTCAACCAGTCGCAGCAGCAGCTGGCGGTCGATCTGGAGCCGGAGTTCGAGGGCACCATCCAGAACATATCGTCGCCGACGGGCCGGGAAGCGGTCTTGACCTGCTCGGTGCGCAACCTGGGCCGCTACAAGGTCGGCTGGCTGCGGGCCTCCGACCAGACCGTGCTGGCACTGCAGGGCCGCGTCGTGACGCACAACTCGCGCATCAGCGTCGTGCACGAGGACTTTCGCACGTGGCGCCTCCGGATCCGGCAGCTGCGCGAATCGGACCGCGGCTGCTACATGTGCCAGATCAACGCGAGCCCGATGAAGAAGCAGATCGGGTGCATCGATGTGCAAGGTACGGACTGCCGAGAATTTCTTGACCTCCTTCTTCCAGCGACCGGTGTAAAAAGGGCCCCTCCGAAGCTCAGTTCGTCTTCAACACTTCGAAAGGGGGCCCATTCCCTCGTATATGCACGCGCCGTAGATTGGTTTTTATGAACCCCCACGAACGCCCCGCGTGTGCCAGGATATGTGTTTCATTTTCCCACATTTTCGACATTTTTCCCTCGCTTTTTGTTGGCCGCTGCGAAAGCCGGCACACACCCGGTCTGATAAACTATTCCCGGTCTGGTGCGAACCTTACGCGCGCACGAGAGCACGCGGCAGGGCCTCGGGCGGCTGCGAGATTCAAAATTAAATTAAATATTGACCGTGCAACGAACTGCCTGTGTATGGGTGGGTGTGCGTCGGGGGGTCCCGTTGTGTGGAAGCGGAAGGAACTATGTTTTAATTAAAATTGTATTATCCAACTCTGGGCCCGCGAGAGGCCAAAGTTCCCGATTGATTCCCGTGTGCGCTTCGAGTCGATTGGCCCCCCTTTTCCGGTCATCCTACGGAAGGACCCACAGTAGGGGTGTATGTGTGCGTGAGGGATACGAGGTATTTGTAGGTATTTGTTGAAAATTTTGCAATATTTGCATCGATTGTTCCGCGCGGTGCTCGTGTTGTGGCGAACGCGCCCCTCGATCGATCGAACAGTGGGTTTAGCTGCACGTTTTGTGCACTGGGACCCGGGCATAGGGCTCAAGCTGCGTTTAATCCGCACTTTGGTTTAATCGACAGGCGTCAGAGGGAGTGGGTTTTATTTTTCGAAACTCTGGTTGACGAAGGGCACCACCACCGAGTGCGGATCGAGGGGCTTTCGAGAATGGCAAAATCAATATTAGATGTATGATTGGAGCGTCGGGGCCCTCATCAGGATCAGGTGAACCACAAACGAGAGGGCGGTGAGGATGATCCGTGTTCGAAATGTGACATCCACCATGGATGCATCGCACGCAGTCTCGAGTGGATGCATCAACCCGGGCCGGCCAGCAACGTGCCCGGTGTTTTCTATTTCCTGTGCCCAGCGCAATCGTCTACGCCTTTTAAGTTCTTGGCAAGTTTTGATTCAGTTTTATTGGCAACATTCCCCGAACCTTTCGATGGCTCCGAGACGACTCCCGCTTCGGACGGTCACGTGCCGTAAAGCAGATTTGTGTTGAAGAACGTCATTGCATCGTCAACTCGGAATGTTTCTTCAGGAATTTGAAGGGCTTTAGGGTGCACGCGTTCCGGTGCAGAGTAGAATCGGCAGCGGGTTTTATTGAAATTTTGTTCGGTTTTGCAAACGGTTTCGTCTCCGGCAGACGGCCATAAACTATTCGTGATTTAAATTCTCTTGCCGATGGAGCAGGGATGGATCCTGTACAATTCCGCCGATCAATGCATGCCCGTTAAGTAGATCGGTCGAGACAGGGTTAGTATTGAAACAACATCCACAAATGAAATTCGGGAACTCCTTCGTAACTCAACTAATCTGACTTCTAATCACTTGTTTAACATTATGTTTCGACTATTTACCAACCGGTTCAATAAGTTTTCCGGTTCGATGAGAAAAACACAATTTGATGGTATGAAATGCTCTTTATTATTGAGTATGGTCTCCTTGAACATCAAGACACTCGAACGAGATTTAAATTTATGAATTCCATCCCTAAAGCCGAGAATCCTGAAAGGCTGCAAAATACGCTTCCATAGTTCTTATGACCTCATCGTTTGATGAAAAATGCTTTCCACGCATGACTTTTGTTTTGGTTTGGAAACAGATGGAAGTAAGTTGGGGCCAAATCTGCTGAATACGCTGAATACTCCAACAATTCGAATTTTAATTCATGAATTTCTGCCATTGGCGAAATGCTTTTCATAAAGGAAAAGGTGAAATGTCCTGAAGAAGAAGGATTTTTTCCTTCTGCAAAACAGGTCTTTTTCCACTGATGCTAACACCTTCTTAGCTTCGTTTCGGAACCAAAAAACCCGGCTCATACCACTCTTTAGACTCTTGTTTTAACTCAGGATCATGGTGATAGAACCAAAGCTCATCAATAGTGATGAGTAAACTTTCGAAAACACTCCAAATGTTGACGTCCTTGACGTGGATCGTCTTCAAGGCTTGTAGCCAAGGATCTCGAATCTCGAAAGTTACCAAATTGATCAATATAAGGTAGCATCATCGAAAAATATCGCCAAACAAGCGTCGTAGTTACTTACCAACCCACGGAACATGTTGCCCGAAAGGTCGCCCGAAAACAGTTCGTTCCGATCGAAGCACAAAACAAGCACCGTAATTAATTTCTTCACGATAATAATTTTGTTAGCTCTTCTCGCTGCCACCGAAGCAACTCGTCGCCATTAGTGCACCACTTTAGTGCCATTGGCCTGCCGCTGGCCCCGTTAGAATGGGGCACATGAATAATTCAAAGCTCGCTACATACCGGACGACGATCCACGAAAAGTCTCTCCCCGTTTGTGGCGCCCGGAAATGGCCAGGCGAATCTCGCCACGGGCATGAAAAAGCGCTAAACCAGCTCATTACTGCCTTTATTCGTCGTCGTCAGCGGCGTGGCGACTTCCGTTCCTCCATTTGCGTTGGTGCGGAAAACATCGATTTGCTGCGGCACCTGAGTCCGGCCAGGATGTCTTTCGTTGGCCCAACTATTTTGTTGGCGAACCCTAACGAACCGTCGATTCAAGCGAACAACCGAACAACAACTAACCGACAGCGCGACATCTTAATTATGGGAGCAAACATTTTGCGCCCGCCCGGCACAAAACTTGCTCGCCACATTCCACGTGTTGCAGGAGCGACGGGGTGGCCAAAAAATCGACCAAGCACCGTCACGGCCAAATCTTGGCCTGGGAGCCAGCGAGCCAGAAAAACCAACGCTTAGTACGTTGGCTTCGATCGAATCTTCTAACCTCGTGGTTCGTTCCCCAAAAGCGAACGGAGAAAACTATTTGCCAAGAATTTGCCGCGCCCCACCAACGCACGCCGCTGTGAAAAACGACTTCCCCCCGGGGGCCCACATTGACCCCGGGAGCAGTGTGTTCATTATCTTCTTCATTTTCATTTAATTAGCACCCGGCACGATCGGGAAAAAAGTATGCAAAACCCGAAGCCCCCTTCTTTTTACGGCACTGGCTGACTTTTGACCAAATCTGGCAAGGAAAGGAATCCCTCCGTCCGGAACGAAGTACCGGAAGTGAGGCGACTCGGGGCGAGACCAAAAAAGTGATCGAAATGGCACTTGGCTTTTTTGCCCGGGATGGGGATAAAAAAACCACGCAATCTGGCCCTGGAAAAGATGCAACAGTAAAACGGATGATGCTAATGCCCGGAAGCGTCCGGAAGATCGATCGGGCAGGGGAATAAAAAAAAACTCGAAGCTCTCCTTGGGAACGGGCCAAAAACACGGGCACCGAAAACCGCATCGCAAATGCATTCTGCATTATCACACTCTCGGGGTGCGCAAAAACCGATGCCACCGGACCCGGGAAGCAAATCTTTTCTCAATTTGCTGCCGGAAAACGTGGTGGCCGCATCGTGGCGGGAACGGTCAAATTTGTCACTCAGTTAGGAAGGATGTTGTCAGGAAGAGGAAGCATTGGCCGCGGTTCCCGATGGGAGGAGGTTCCGGAGGTTTTGCTCCTTTTTCGATCGTTCGTTCAGTTCGATCAAACAATCATTTCTCAAGCAATTTTCTTACCAACATACAGCATTGGGTCACCGCATTAGAGCCAGCCTTCGCCGTGAGGGCTATTCTTCGTATGTGTAAAGCTGCATCCCTTTTCGAAATGATGCAGCCCATTGCTCTGCGCATCCGGTCGCAGTTGCTGACGGAACAGTTTTTAAGCGTCACAGAGGCCACAGACAAAAGCATAATGTGATTAGTGTCTGTCTGCTGGTATGTGTGGGCAACGAGCAAAATAGGCAATCCAGCAGCAGGACGAACCATTAGAGAACTCTAAACGGGGAAACTCGAAACTAACATTCCTGAACCGGTTCCTTTCGTTTGCCGGGATACAATTCAATTTCATTTTCACGAACCTTTTTGCTCCCCCAAACACACAACCGGACCGGAGAGAGGTCTAAGGAAGTCATTTCGAGGGAAGCTCACAACACAAGCATCCGTGGATGCCGTACGAAAGCAGGATCCTTGATTCTCGACCCGACCCAATCAGCGTGCAAGGACCTTCGAGGCGAGGCGAATTGAACTGAATTCCCTCCTGAGGATGGAAAAATGGCCAAACCAAGCCCACAAAAAAAACCGGATCCTTCTGCTCTCCCGCCGAGTGGGTGGGAATAATTAAGCAAAACCTCCCCAGGGGTAACCCGTGACGATAACTCTATCGAGAAAGGATTATCTCACGACGAAGAACTAATCACATCCTGTGAGCGCATTCACTGGAAGAGCCCTCCGTCGGTGGCGGTGACAGTGGGGCAGCATAATTAAGTTGTTGATGGGATTCGTGCTCTCACTGTGGCTTTTTTTCCCGGGACCAATTTTGTGGCCGCACTCCGATCGATTATCGAAATTGCATTTACTAACCATAATGAGGAGCGCCCCCCCACTTATGCTCGTTTGTTATTGACCGTGGTTTATGATTGAATTGAACCCCCGAAAGGAAACCCTTTTCCAATGCTCATAAAAAATTGAAATCAACAGCACTGAAGTGATTGTAATTTATACACTACCCTAAGACAATATTATCGTCAATTGATTATTTTGAAAGGCTTATCACTCCATTAACCAATATATATTTATTTATTTATTTTCATTTTGACGAGTGCTTGGCTCGAAACATGTAAAAAGTTGAGGAGAAAAAACAACAAACTCATACGTAGGACGCCTTCGTACATTCCACTCAGGTGTGGACAAGATAACAGTTGTTGCCAATAAGGGAGAATCAATTTCCACGACTAAAAGCTTGCACTTGAAAAGGACCCGAAATGTTAAACATTTCCGTGTTTCGTTATTAAGTTCCACGTCTTAATTATTACGTTACTAGAGGATCATGGATTCCCTTGCGATAGATTGTTTCATTTTGGATCCTTCTATTGAAAAGCTCATTTCATTTAAGCTGATTTCCACTAATTTCCATATTGATAAGCAGATAACAGGACGGCGCTACGTGCAATAGAATTAATGAACATGAATGCTACATGAATTGCTGTATCAATTGTGCCAAGCATAAATGTTATTAAATTGCAGCTATCTTCAATATTAACATTTCCTGCGCCTTAATTCGTTAAGGCTTCGTATTTTAATGTAGCGCAGAGAATTAACGTAAGCTTCATTGGAAGCGAAACGACAAACGACAAGCGGCTGGCAAGGTGCTGGCAAGAAATTTATCCAAAATTCCATCTCCCAAACCAAATATCTCTGTCGCAACCTCATTAATCCACCGTCCCGACGGAACGGATCCTTCGCACATAAATTAGCACCAGCGCCACAGTCACGGGAATTGTGAGCAACGGCAATGAGATGTGGAATGTTGACACCACCCGATACCCGGGGCGGCGCACCGTAAGGAACCGGTACCGGGTCTTAATTTTTTGGAGGATTGGGCCCCTCCGGAAACGCGAAACATCAACGAAGCTGTCCGGACGTCAATACGTAGCCGGCCTGCACGGGTCGGTTCCCCAGATGGGCCGGTTTGAATTGAAAATGAAAGAAATTCGTCGGTCGCTACCCTTCTTCGAAGAGCCGTTTATTTGTTGTCTTGTTCTATTGTTTTACGGCCCCGACGGGCCCCCGTTGCCAGGTTTGTGTTGCATTCCGGCCATTTTCTTCGGTCCTGTGCTGCGACATTTCCGGGCAGCAAAAGCTACACGAAAATGTTTCGAAAAGAGACATTCTTCGGATCTGCGTTTGGCATTTTTCAGGTCCCCCCAGACGCCAGGCGAGCCTAAATGAGACCCAAAGGGAGGAAAATCGGAAGGAAAGTAAGGATTCATTTGCTCCTCCGGCGTTGTCCCGTCGGCGTTTTTATCCGCACACTTATTCAGTAAGACCCTACATTGTTGCTCCACGTTTTGCACCTCCCGGCCCGGCCGGAACTGACCGGATTTTTCCCCCCACCCGGAGTTGGGTGGAAAACTTTTCCCACCTTGCGGGAAAAGAAAAGTAAACGGCAGTGGCAGGTGGCAGGCGGAGTAGGAATCTTTTCATTAACGGCCGAACCGAAAGGTGGCCGGAAGAAAGGACGGCGCTTCTTTGTCTCCCTCCAGAACGGAGGAAGGACCCGCCAGGGGCAAGTGGTGGCGAGAATGGCGCCGAAGGTACTGCCCTGGCGCCGTCCACAGCATGAAATTACTGCTCTCTCTCTCTCTCTCTCTCTCTCTCTCGCTCGCTCGCTCGCTACGGCACCACCGGAACACTGGAAACGTGAACCCGCCACATCGTTGTTGGGTCCTTTTTGGTCCCCGTTTTCCCCCCCTTTCGTTCGCCTGATGATGCATTTTTCTTCCATCCCGCCTTATCTGGTTCGCCTTATCTCGCCTTTCCGGGGCCACCGCCGTCAGTTCCAGCCCAGCCAGTCAGCCGCAGTGTCTATTTTATTCCTCCTTTTTCGCCCACGGAGGAAGGATCGACAATTCCGTGGTGTAATTACTTTCCCGGGGGTTGCATGGAAGTAATTATCCGTTTTCCTCATGCCCCGGCGCGAGTTGCTTTGTTGCTGCTGCTTTCCATCGTTTAATGGCCACCATGAATGGACGGTCCCGGCACGAAACGGTTTTGTGTACGGCGAAAAAAATGGAACCACACACACGGGCGCGAGGACCGAGAAGTTGTATCGTTCCCTTACTTCCCGTGGTGGAGATTTGTGGCCACCGCCCGAGTCCTGGGGCAGTAGTCAGCACTTTCCGCTTAAGCTGAGGTCATCACCTTACACGCGCCCGACACCGGATGCACCCGAGCGGCGAACGAGCATTAGAAAGGCTTCCGAGTCGGTCCCGGAGCATGCTGCGACGACGACCGGGTTGCAATCGCAGCCCATCTCGATACAGATTCATCTCGGCCATCCGCGCGTTGATTTCCGTGTTTCAAAGGGATTCGCCGACGCCGCCGCCGACTCCGGAGTTCGGATTCCACACGGCCAGCTTCATTGAATCAAGCAATGGCCGGGCTTAGCCGGCATTAGATAATCGTCGTAACGAGTCCCTTAATTACTGCACCAGACGGCGTACTGGAGTGTCAAAATGGGAATTCAATGAGGCGCAAAAACTAACTTTTTTCTAATTGATGTGTAATTTTGTGGAACAAGATTTTGGTCGGGGCTATTGATGAAGTAATTGTGAGGGTCTTGCAAAATAGTGTGACCTTAAATTCTTAGCTTGGAAGAACACAGAAGCAAGCCCAGTTGGATAATCGGCTACTGCTCCGAAGCGCACCCCAATCTAGTTCTTTTTGTTTGCAGAATTGTTGATGGTATTCAACAAGCAAAGGAAATTAAGGTGTTAGTTACCATCGAACGAGGAGGTTTTCGGAAAAGCGGCCGACACATGGTTGAGCCAGCGGAGCTCGGTTGTTTGCCTAGACATATAATTATGAGTCCAAGTATAAAACTGACTTTATTTCTTACTTTTTACCTTGCTTAGAATGATTTCTTACTTCTACCTTATCAAGCTGACCTATTGGGAGGGCCTGGTCTGTTTTTGCCGCTGTTTGCCTATGGTAAATAATTGTCGATGCAGCGAATTAGCCGTTGACTGCTGCACTGCTATCGTGGGAACAGGTTGGTGGGTCGCCGATGTACCGTTATGAGCGTTAGATTTCGTCTGGATCGTCCCGGCGCATCGGTGAAGCGGATGTGGCTCGTGGCACGTGTACGGGATATGGTTTCTCGGACGAGTCGTAGGTTCAGGCGTGTAACTATATGACGTGAAGTTTTCATCAAATTGAGATGCCAATTCACAAACATGTCTCCTTTCAATTGATTTCAAGTATTAGATCAACACTAGTTTAGAACGAACATGGCCATCCCTTCACCAAGTAGACGGCTTGTGTCCTTTTCAACATCGCGCCGGAGCGAGCCATTCGCTCTGTGTAGTGAAGACCTTAGGGGCCAGGTACTTCAAATCCAGCTAGATACTGACCTATGCTTATGACATAGACATTATAGGTCTAAGGCTCTCCGATGTATCTCAGGCGTATATGGGTATTGAGCAAGCAGCGGAAGATCTGCAGGTCTGCAGCTAATCGAGAACAAGACATAATTCATGGTGACCATACCGTTAGCAACCCAACCAACAACTTGGTGACGTAGCAATAGGTGACCTTAAGTTCGAAGTCGTCCCGACCTATCTAGGGTCGAAAGTAGGCATTTTGCAAACAATTCGTGAGCGTTACAAAATGAAAGAAATCCACTTAGCTCGAATTGATTTTTGGCCCCTTAATAGTGGGGGGAAAATGTAGAATGGAGATCAGCGAGTTGCGAATTCGCGAACAACACTTCTCTTTTGAATCCTCAATCTTCAAAAACTTTCAACTTCAATTTGATGCTTGAATTCCGGGAGAGTTCAAAGGGGTCCATACTCAACCACCCCAACGCTGCCCGGCGCGACCAATCGAATTGGCAGATTTGCTCCAGATTTGCGACCTGCTTAACGCTCGTCGCCCCGAGAAGCAGACGCTAATGGCATTAGAGGCGAATATAATATTCGCTGCTCGATATCGCATTACAAAGCATCCTGCCTGGTGGCTGCAGCAATCGGCCGACTGTGCCACGACGCGCAGACAGGTCTGTGATGGCCGGGAATTGAATATTGATGAAAATCGAGACCGCTCGAGCCTGCTTAAAACATGTGGTGAAGCTCCGGCAGCATGAGTGCTGGGTGTGCCGTGCTTGTCGGAGTGGATTAATCTGGCCATTGAAGAATCGGATTCAGCAACCTCGTGTCTTCCAAGAAGATGGGATTACTCGGCGGTACTCCCAACGCAGTTTAATGCCAACCCTCCACACGAGCCCGGAGCCGAACTCCCAAACCCTCTGACTGATGGCATTTCTCTCGTCTCTTCCCCACACAGTTCCACCGGATATAATCAACGAGGAGTCGTCGGCCGACATCGCGGTCCAGGAGGGCGAAGATGCGACGATCGTTTGCAAAGCCGTCGGACACCCGACGCCCCGGGTCACCTGGAAGCGCGAGGACGGCGAGTTCATGCTGCTGAGGAAACCGCAAAGCCGCGAGCTGATACGAGGTAGGCCGCCTGCAACCCCCCCAGGAACCCACAAAGCATAACCCCAAAGCCCCGTGCGTGCGTGATGTGCGCTGTCAGGCGATTCTCCGACGGTTGGCAGTGACCCTTCGAGGCGGGTGGAAATTAATTAATCAACATATTGATGCCCGCCGTGATCCTTTCGCCGAAACATTCTTCCCACCGAACGGATTATCCGGCCTACACAGCCGATGGCACCCGAGCAATCTGGTGAGCGTTTTCTCACGGATTATGAATGCATGGCGACTGGCTGGGCGTCATTTGTTGCGGGAGCTTAATTTCGAGCGCAACGGGATCGATCTTGGCACCGACGAAGAGACGATGTGCAACGCTTGTGGCCGCGGTCATGTTTGATCTTTCCGATGCGTGTCAATTGCTGGAACAATTGCTTATGAAGCTTGCGAAAGAGTGGCATTATGCGAGTATTATACTCGAGTACTCTTTCGCCGCGAACCACCAGCGCTAATGGAGTGTGTTGATAATGTAATCATCCCCCCCGATGTCGTCAACGTCGTCGCATCGTTCAGCGAACTGGGCGAAACTTTACCAATGTGTATACATATTACGCCATTGAGTCATTAGCAGCGTGGAACTCCGTCGGTCGGAAAAGTTGCAAACTGCAATCATATTAGTAGCGAAATGGCCTGGTGCCTGGAGCAACCGTGTAATTTATTTTAAAACGGGTTCTCATAAACGTGGCCCGCCGTTTTGAGGCACTACGAACGGGTTATGATTCTTCTTGACGTGGCAATAATGCGATAATGGCTTGAAAGCTGCATTTCTTTCTTGAAAGTTTTTCAACTAATTGTATCCTAAATTGGTATGATGTCGATGTAAATTATGGAAAGTTCAATCATTCAGACCTTTTAGTACCGATTTTTGAAGCTTTTTAAAGAAAAATCAATTTGTTTTGATTATTTTTCTTTATTAGTAGTGTTTTGTTTGTGCTGCCTTTAATCGACTGGAATAATACAAATGACAAAAGGATATCTATTTTGTCCTCTTCAAAGTAATCTCCATTAGATATTATACACTTGTTCCAACGTTTTTTTAACCCTCGAAGCACTTCAAAAAACCTTTCTGGTGATTTTGTTCACCTTCGACTTGTGGCATTCATTAGTGTCTTGTGTTTGTGAGCATTTACGTTATCCGGGTGTAAATTGCGCATAACTTACAGGTAATGTTCCTTATTGACCTTGCGGTAGAATTGGGTTGATTGAGCTTCAGTTTCCACGTCATAACTATAAACCCATGATTCGTCAACAATTTCGATTACCAATTTCGATTACCCTCAATTTCGACTAGCGTCTGTTTTTGGTTGAATTCCGTCAAAAATCGACGATAAGCCAAAACACGTACAAACAAAGCTTCTGTCAAATCTGAACTGATTATTCAAAATAGGCGAACTTTTCGGCATAAGTAAAAGTTATGAGTAGTAACGCCACAAAAAGAATCAAAAATACGCAACCCACAGACATTCAAAAGTCGCGATAATTTTTAAACACTTACTCTTTGGAGACATCAATATCTGAATGGGTTCAAAAAGAATATTTGAACTATTGAACAGTCTCCCAGTTCAAAATGTTTTAATGTCGATATTCGAAACTGTTGAAAACATTTGATCGATAGTTGCCGCACTCAACGCCTCGTTCGGTCGCATCGTTAACGGTAATATCGAGCAGAAATTTTTTCATTAAAAAGTCCCAACGATCGCTCAAGGGATATTAAAAAATACTTTCGCAAAAACATTCACAAGTCAACGATTTTACGGTCGTATCGGAGGCAGAAAATGGAATTTTATGTTTGCTATAGCACTACGGGGAGGCTTCGGTGGCTTCGCGCCATCGGAGGCGATTGATCATGGTGTCAGCCAAAAAGGAACGAACGAACGAACGTAGCCCGAGCCCGGCAACGAGTTATTGCAACTCCCCGGTGCTGCGAGTCGTTAAGTCGGCTGACATACGTGTGGAATGCACTCCAAGCGTGCGCGGCGCATGTAATAGTGAATAAACATGGGAAACGCCACATCCGCGCGGTCCACCTCAAGGGTGTCTCAAGATGCTTCTTTCCGATCGCGGTGCTGGTGGTGCGAAAAAGCGGAACTCCGCCAGCTCTAATATGTCAACCGGAAACATAAATACACCATTAAACCGAACGCCTTGCATAACGAGCACGGTGGGCCGGGCAACATGGCGCGGGCAACTACTAATAAGTGTCAGGTTGACGAACATTTGTGTGCCGAACGAACGGACGGGGAACGGAAAATTCGAAATCCACGTCGCCCGCGGCCCGATGTTTACGCCGGTTGCCGGCAGTTGCAACCGAGCGGCGCATAATTTATGCTTAATGTCGTGGGAAAGCAAGATTAAATGTCGTCGCGCCCTTTTTCGGTCGCCCGCCCGGGTCTCGCGCCATGCTAAACAATGATAAAACTCCCGTGGCTGCTGCAACCATCCTGTAGCCTTCTTTAGAGCGAGCATAATATTCGTTTTTTTATTCCTATTCGCGCACACAAGAAGAAGGCTCAGTCATGCAGAGCAGGGCTCCGGCAGGGTACGACATTAGCTCGCTTTTCGGGGTGCGAATGGCACGCCAAAGGACGGAGTCATCACGGAAGCAGCGCGGGAAGGTGAAAAAAGGATTCCATTGTTTCTGGCATCACCGTCCGCCCCGTGTCTCTCTCATACACACGGGGACTTACAAGTTGCTTCGGAGCGAACCGAGCGCTCGTTTGCCATCCTCTCCGTGTGCCCCGCTCATTATCCCTCCAGCGTCACCATCGCGGGCGTCACGTGATGCTGATCCGACACGAGTTGCCTTTCAGGTCTTTGTTTCTCCTTCTTTTTTGGGCGCGCTGCACAGAACCGCGGGACCAGGGACACGAGACCCACCTGTGCGCGCGGACTTACTTCCTTGTGTCAGTTTGCTTTGGGTTGGGACATTCTTGGTGCCGGGCGAACGGGCCATCTGCGGAGTCGGAGATTTTTTGCTCGCACGTTTACGCGCCAAATGGCACTCGCTCGCTCGCTAGTCTGTGTGCCGGGCGGGCCGGGGATTCACATTTAGTAGATGTGCTGGACAGGAAAGTGCAATATTTCACCACGACACACGACCGACCGGCTGACATGCACTCGTTGCGTAAAATAATTGTAAAAACTGTTCGAAAAAAAAAAACAGCATTGATGTTAGCTGAAAGAGAGTGCAACAGTATGACGAAGGGAGAGGTTGTAGCTGGGCATAAGACAGAACAATAGATTTGCATCACTGCACCAGCATCCACACAAGAGTTTCGGTGACAACTAGTGGGAGTTACACTGAAGGTTAAAAATACTTATACTTCCTAAATGGTTCCAAATTCGAGCCGTAAATGACCCAGCGATAGACGTCACTGTACCGGTCTCTTTGATCTATATAAAAGAAAGTCGTTTTAGTTACACTATTTAGAACTCAAGAACGGCGGAATCGATTTGGCTCAAAAATGGTGAGGAGGTAGCTTAGAACCAGGGGACGGACATAGATAATTTTAAGCCCGCCCGATCGCCTTCCCGTGAAGTGACTATAAAAAGTAATACAACAAAAATGCATCTGTCAAAGAATGTTGGTGTGCCGATAATTGATTCCCACAATTTTATCCCTCGGCAATTGATCCTAGTAACCATAGACATTAACGAGAACCATAGATTTCGTGCTGCTTTGGATCTCTTGGTCCAGGATCGTCATCGTATTGTTATTCACCTCTCTCACTGTATTCACCTCACCGTATTCACCACATTAAACCAGTAAAGATGTGATGTATTTTAAAAATACCTAAAGCAAGTAAAAGCGAGTCTTACTAGGGCTTCCGTGGCAAAAGTATGGCCAGTAATATCTCGTTAGTTCCTACATTTCTACTTTCACTAAACAACCAGTGTGAATGCAGTCTACGAATTACACTTCCCTTTGTTCAATTCACGCTGACGCCGTGTCTCCATCTAAAAGCTTTCCTCCGTACCCGGGAACTAGCAACGTTCTAAGAAAAGCACCGTGCACCGTGAATGACGCTGGAAAAGGATTAAAAAATTAAACGCAAACACCAGAGTTAATACCGTCACGCTGCTAATGTGAAAACATAAAGCCGGCTAGTCCGTCGTCGTTTTACTTCCGGAAGGTGTCCTCGCACTGCGCCGGAAAAAAACCGGAATGCAGAATTTAATGCATCCTTTGGCGGTGGCAACCGACTGTATGTGCCCAGACCCCAGGACCCGACCAGGGGCAAAGCGAAACATGAAAAATGCACACCATCGCGTCGCGGTTTCAGAATACTTGTCAAGCGGCCTTCCCGTGCCGTGTTCGGGTGGTGCACCCTGGTGTGGCACTGTGGACGGGTAGAAGCTGTGCCCGATCATCGCCCCGGCCTGCCCGGAAGTGCCCGGAAGTGGGTGTCATCCTGTGTGAATTATTCAATTTATTTCGTAAGAACATGATTTACTCGTCTCGCCAGGTCGCCAAGGACTTTGCGCAATAACGCGCCCGCTCTCGCGGCGTTGGAGGTCTCCCGTAAGGGTTGTATCAAAGACAATGCGCTGTCTCTCGCGGCCCGTCCCGTCCGTCTCGGGATAAGCATTATGTACACATTTGCATAACAAATGTAGAGCCCACTCGGAGAGGGCACAAAGCGTCTGCTGTGCGTCGTTCGGCGCCACGGCCAAGGCCAGGAAAAATGAAATGTATCTTGTGTTAATATTTGGCGTAATCTTCGGCATGGGCTGGCTTCCGTTTAAATATGCCGTTTTTCATCGCCAGTACGGCATATTTCATTTCAAACACGGGATATTCGCATTCGATGGCTATGCAGAGGCACTTCATTGATTGACGAGACGGGACAAGGCGATCCGCTTTGGAAACAATGGAACAAGACCCGGTCTTACTGAATGAACCTAGTCCGCTTATAACTTATCGATGAATTTTTGCAGTCAATAACTTGGTTTCCTTTTCTTCGGCTTGGACAAAACGCTTCGATAGCTGAATGAAGACTCCTGAATAAGGTCCAAAAATTGCTCTCCTCTCGGTTCCGTAAACACTTTAAAACAAATAGGCCCGTTCCGTTAAACAGTTTAACAACAAACAGACCGAAGTAGAGCAAATATTTGATTGATTTCCCGAAGGCGGGCCCCGGGCTGAAAAGCTGGCCGCTGGCATCTCATTCTCAGTAGCATCTGCTGCTACTGGCGCAGTGTTAACGTTTGCCGTTTAAGCTCCACTCACTCGGCGGGACGAATTCGTTTCGGCGGACGACACATAAACTTGCCCGGATCTCACTTTAAGCCCGAAAATAATTTAGCTCCCGCCGAGTGTCAGCTCCATTGATTAATGGCACCTTCGAGGCCTCTCTTGCTCTCTCTCTTTCTGCACTTCGAAAAAAGCCAAACCAACGCACGTCACGCAACATAAAAAGGGCCCCACGTACCGCATACCGATGCGCCATGCGAGAGGAAAATTGTTTATTAAATCAGTCCTGCTGTTCCTGGCTCCTTGACCACGTTGGCACATCCTCGTCGTCGTCGTCGTCGTCGTCATGAACGGACATCGTGATTTCGGACCTCCATTGTCGGTCCGGTTTTTATGGCCCGGATCGTAAAGTGTGCGGAAGATGCCGGAGGGCGAAGGAAACAAACAGTGGCCACATCGAGCGCTGCGGATCGAGCCTCAACCGGGACGACCTACAACGAGAATTACCGCGAGTTATGATGCTCAGGAGATTGTTTTCCATCAGCTTCATGAGGTTAGGTTGGGGTTTGGTTTTGTGGCGCCGATTTCACGTGATACTCAGCGCCGGGATACTCTGCCCCATCGGATCACCTTCCCGAGGCACCGGCCGGTTTTATGAAGAGGCTAAAAATACGATTCGCTCGCTTGATTTTTGAAGCACGCCTCGGGGCGAAGCCAAGACAAGAACAGTGAGGACGTCATAAATTAACGGAAAATATCCATCCATGCTCATCAGAGGCAGAACATTATTCTGCCAGGCTCCAAAGTCCACCGTCCGAAGCGCAAGGTGCTCGACTACAGTTTTAAGTTGCCGCATCGGGGGTGGGCAGGAGATAAAAAGAAAGCCTGGAAATTGAGCGAAGCTTCACGGCGACGGCCGAGTTCTTCAGTGGGAAAACCCCATTTCACAGTTTTAATATCCGGATCCGGGATCGGGACGCGTACGCGGCAAATGATGTGGAAAGTGCACCTCAAAACCCCCGTCATGGCCGGGGGACCGGGAAAAGCCATTTGCCTTTTTATTGATTGTTTCTACCGTTCTGCGGAAAGCAGTCCTACTTCAAAGCGAGCGGTCCCACCCGGCCGGGACAGGATTGCATTTCGGTCCACGGCACTCCACTGTACTGCACTGCTAAACATTGAAGTTGGCGAGCTGAGAACGAAAAAAGGCGAAGAATTGAATGCTAAAGTTCGGGGGGCCGAACGATCGATGCTCCGAGAATCGCGTGGAGGGCGCAGGATGCAACAGACTACTAAATGGTCGATCGATCGACACTCGAACTCGGTTCGAAAACTTTTCAACCGCATGCCAATCACGTCGTTTATTGTCTTCCCGTTCCGTCGAGTGTTGCGAACATTACCATAACGCCGGAAATCTGGAAACGAAACCCGCTGAACCGGT
>NC_071286.1:4124608-4164298 GCF_943735745.2 Anopheles bellator | reverse complement strand
GCCGAATCGAAGGACATTTCAAAGACGGAATGTTAGCCAAGGGATGCCGTTAGCTAATAGGCTCGCTGCTCTTTGGACCATGTAGCGAACCCCAATGGAACCCCCCGGGGGGGCGATCGCCCGAGGAGGCTTCGAGGCTTCAAAAGGAGCATTGCTTCGCCGTTGCTCGTCCACAAAACCAATTATTTTATCGGCTCCACCGGGTTCATTATTCCGGAAAATGAGCTCATCCTTCGAACAATGGAACCTTGTCGTCATCAAAAAGATCGAAAGATGGTACGAGCTGGGCCTGAGTGCCCAAAAACGGATAGCGTCGTAACTGGAGGCCGGGAATCTTGAAGCCGGTTGTAAATTTACGGCAACATTTTTGGGTGGCCACGAATCGGACCGACCCACCCACTTGCTGCCTGGCCATTAAGAATGGATGTGTATGTGTGCATGTACACTAACACTCGCCTCGCCTCTTTTTGTTGGCCTCTTTTTGCATATCCGCGCGTCACCAGTTGCACCGTCCGTACGTCCAACAAGTCAGCTGCTGGGGGCCCCGCTCGGCTCGGATGTGCAGCTCGAGTGCACAGTCGAGGCGAGCCCGACGCCCGTGTCCTACTGGCTCAAGGGTGGCCGCGTCCTGCCGAACAGCTTCGGCAGCCTAACGAACGGCAATTACGACCAGGCGGGCCTCACCCGACCGGAAATGCTGCTCGATGGGTAAGTTGGGCCCACCTTTTCGTTGCTACCTTCCTTTTTTTTTACGTTGGCCTGACCGGTGAGTGGGATAATTGATTTCTTCCGAGGCGCGACCTTCTGTTTCGGTTACTTTCTCACTATTATTTTTTCTTTGTTCCCGAACAGCCCATTAGCGGTCACGGCCACACAAGCAAGCGCGGGGACACTAATTTTCCATTTATGCTCTCTCGCCAGGCCCAAGTACGGGATCGCCGAGGAACGGCACGGGTTCCGGACCAACATGCGGCTCGTCGTGCGATCCTTCTCGCCGGCCGACGTCGGGACGTATCACTGCGTTAGCACCAACTCGCTGGGCCGCGCCGACGGTACCATGCGACTGTACGGTAAGTGTCGCGCACCCGTCGGATCATTCAGTCCCATTCGCCTGCAACAACAACCCAGTCTCCGGGTCACGCGCCAAATTGCATCGAATCGTGCGCGCCCCAAGGAACCCCACCGAAACGCAACCGGGACCCCATTAAATGATCAAATTTTGCAATTTTCCGCTTCGCAAGGTGGTCCACAGCGACGGATGTGGTTTTCCATTTCCCTCTCGGGCCACGGTTGGTTTTCCGCGAAGTAATTTCGTGTTGCCCCCACGGTGCCGTGTTTCGTCCTCGGCTTTACGATTATCGCTGTTTAATGGCCAAACCTGTTGTCTCGTGGCAGCGCCGCGAAAGGGAAGGCAGGTAAATTGATTGTTATCTCTCTCTTTCTTCCTTCGCTGTGGTGGTGGTAGGAATCGAAATGCCCTGTGCCCTGCCCTGCAGTAGACTGCGGTTGCATGCTGCAGGCAATTACGGTTACGTCGTCGTCCGGGGGATCCGGTACGAAGCGGCGCAAAAAACCTGTATATTGTTGTTTCGGCACCCTCGGCACAGGACTGTGGGGCTGTGTAAGTTGGTGCCAAACAAACTGCGGAGAGTAAACTGTGTTAAGGGTTGTCCAATTTTTTTTTTCTGGCAGGACGATAATGTGCGGATTATCGAACGAAAAAGGAGTCACGTTCAGTACTCGGATCTTTGCGTATCGATATTTTTTCTGTAAATTTCGGCGGGAACTGATGCTTTTGCAGCCCAATGTTGTCAGATCTAACGTTTGCAGTGTGTTTCGCAACGATCATAAGTCAGTCGACGAAAGGGAAATGTTGATGTTCAGGGGATTTACAAAAAACCTTTAGAATAAAGCATCCCCAAGGTAGAACGGTGATTAGTAAACAAATACGAATCGGTTCATTCTTTAATAAGAAGAGTCTTCTGTTCAGCATTGTCAAGGTTTTCAATCTAGAAATAATCACAGCAAATGCACCAAGAGGGAGACAGACGAATCAACGAGTCGACGAATGAGAGAGAGCTCCTTATTTAAATTAAAGTCATCTCCTGAGTCAGTTCTGAGAGATCCTTGGTGCTGGATCTTAAAAAAACGATGATACTGGTTGGAAACCCCCTTTTCGATCACGACTTAAGCCCGATTTGCAACCATTGAACTGTTGCACCGAGTAATGCGATCGTCACCTCTCTCGGATGGAAAATCACCCATCGAATGAAATTAAGAGCTCAATCCGCTTGTGTCCAACGTCACCCGTGTTGTCGACTAATCAATTAACTTCTCAGCACGCCAGAAGTTAACACGTCCAGAGCGTGTTGCATGCGAGGGGTAGGTCCTTTCCCATTGCACGGAGACAGCGAAAAAACCGTCATGTCAAACGCCGACGGTTAACCGTGATTGACGTAAATTATGATGCAGCCCGCTGCAGGGCCGGTGCAGGCCCGTAATTATCACTCAAGTTGGTAACGCACGCCATTCGACACGCAGCAGCAACGAGCTAGTCGCGAGCTTCCGTTTTACTGCGATGCGATGTCAATATAACAAATTAATTAACTTCGTCGCGAACGATGGGGGGTACCACATAAAATATGTTACCATCGTCAGCAGATATTAGGTTGATTTCGGGCGATGTTCGATCGTGGTTCGAGTTTGACCACTGGTGAAGTTGTGACAACAAAAAGAAATCCACCCATCATCAAATTACAACACAACGCGCGGATTGACAGGCTGATTAAAGGATCATCGCGAGGCCTCACGGCGGTCGCACTAAAAACAGACATAATGTTCTATGAATTATTAATTATGGTATCATCAAAGTTTGGCCCACAACCCTCACCCTAGGGCTGATGCCTTTTGCTACGGGCCCCCAAAGAGGCCCTCGATGTTGGGTTCCGAATGAAATGAATGCCAAGTTTCGTAGGAATTTGCCAAATGAAAACAAAAACGAGCACATAGAAGGAAAAACGAACAGAAAAATGTGTTCTTGTTTCATTCTTACAACGGACCTCATTTGCATGCGAGAATGTTGGTCACTTCGCCTGACTTTGCACGCTGGCGCATGGAAGTGGGCCACATCTTGCGGAATCCTTCCGGAGTTTTTTTTTCTTCTTCTCTTTTTTGGCACGTAAAATTGTATCGCCATATTTTTCTATCCTTTCCTCGTCGTCGCCATTGTCCTCTCTCTGCCCGATTTTTTCTACAAATCCGAAGGAAATTCGAGTTTTATACACTTTACGCCAGCCCTCAGGCAGGGCGGCTCAAGGAACTAAAGCATGAAAAATGGTTCCAAACTAACGGGTCGGAAGAAGGTGTGCGCAGTTGGGAAGGACACACACACAGTCATGCACATTTCCCAGAAACCGGTTTAGTGTCACTTTCTCACCTCTTTTTATTATTTAATCTCTACCTCGGCAGCGGAGCGCCCAACAGCAAAAAGGACCTATCCCGGCAAGATCTCGGCGTAGGGGAAAGGATTGGACCCACTGTAAAATGGGCGGAGGGTGTATGTGTGCCGGCATCGGCCGGCACAATGGGAAACGTGATTTGAATAGGAATCCAATAAAGCTTTAAGATTATGATGGATCGTTGGACGTAGGGCGTTGAGCGCGTTGCACACGTCTTCGATGGAAGCCGCCAATGTTGCGTAACGTAACAGGACAGGAAGTGGAACTGGACGCAGGGTGTAGGGTCCTCCGGTTGCCGCTGCCGACGTGTAGTTTTGTGGACTCACAAGTGAGATGATTACCGTCCGTTGGGTGTCCCATTTTTCTCTTACTTTGTTCGGACCCGAAGTTTGATTGAAATTTTACGTGAAATTTCCACAAAGTAATAGGAGACCATACGCGAACTTGCAAAGTATCGCTACGCCTTCGTAGATGGCGCCGTGAAATGGTCGGAATTCTAATATTTCATGTCACATTTTTTCACGAAATATTTCATGGCAGTGCTCCAAGAGGAAACTTCAACTCAACCGACTGATATCAATTACGCAGGCTAACCTTTTCTCTCGGTGTAACCAAATTTAAGTTATGGTTTACTAATGTTTACTTTACATATCGAAAACGTATTTTCGATACAAAATATGTGAACGGAAATATGTTTACTATCACATTTTATGGTCGCCACTGATCGTCGCTGATCGTTAGGTGGCTTTTTCTTGCCACAACCTGCATACGGAACAGGATGCTAATATTTTCCAGGTGCTACACCGAACCTGTACGTGATTTTGTCGGAGAAGAAAACCATCCAGTGCAGCCATCAGCCATCCGTAAAGAAAAGGTGGCTGCCGCTCAACTTGCTGCACGGCTTCAGTTCACCCGAAACCTAAAGAAGCGAACGTGGGAAACGTGCTTCAGGCCAAAGTGCAATTGCCGTGTGCATGGCCAATGGTTCGAAGCGCAGTCTGCGTAACGAAGGTGGTCTGACGCTCAAGATGCACTTGCAGGCAGGCGCCAAAGAACGGAAGCGAATCAAATCTCAGATCTTCGGCTGCGAAATAATAGGAGATTGCGATGAACCGGACGAATCGGAAGAGCTGTGGCTGCCGGGGCCCAATCATCACGTTTCGTGCTTTCGCGAAGTGCACCACCACTGTTATGACTATTATCGCTATTATTATTGTTATTGGAAAATAACTGCAATCATGGAAATGCAAACAATGTTTATCTTTGACGCTCGAGCGAACACCACAATAATGTTTACTTGCACTTTTGGGTCTCGTAGAAAAGCTTCTCGGACCAATAACACCGGCTGATAAGGGGTGGCACCAGCATCGTCCTAAAGTGATGCAGAATTACTCGGGAATCTTCGGAGGAAAACAATCAATTAGTGATTCCACCACAAAGCCGGAACCCTTTGACGCCGGTCCAGGTTTCAATTTCTGTTTTCCCGGCACACCTCGGATCGGATCACCAGATAAACCGTCGGGCCGGGCGTGGCCGCGAGCCACCCATTTCAATTGTTGACTTCCCAGCATCCCAGGCATCGTCAGGCACTGAGCCCGTCGTGACACCGATTGAAGGCACATAATTAACGCTCGGCAGCCGGAGCTGGGAGAGGAGTTGAAATTTTTAATCTCCCTCCTTAAGCCCCGCCGGGGCTTGCCGGTGGCTAATTATATTTCACGGTTTTCGCAGGGTGCAAATTGGTGTGCTCACGGCCTTTGAAGATCCCCGGCTCACGGATCCGGATTTGTTTGCGGCGCTCCGTCCGCAACAACCGCGGAACGCCATTGAGCAGCGATGGAGCGTAACGTGGGCCCGACCCGATTTCGTGTTTCGGATTATGACTGCCAGCCAACTAATGCCCGTGATGATGAAGAGATCGAAAGAGCCGATTTGGTGATTGGATGCACCAAAAATGGCGTCCGCAAAGTGTCGCGAAAATGAGCTGCCTCTCTAATTGTACAGCTCCGCGTTGATGGGGGCAACCGATGAGGCAGTAAAAAATTTACCCTTTAACTGAACACAAATGGCCTGGGGGACGTACCGAAGACTGTGGACCCCTTTTTACAGCCCGTTGCAACGGGCACCGAGCGCACACTGATTCGACACGGACGACCGATGGATCGGACGGATCGAAACTGTCGCACCGAACTCGTCCCGTCAGGTGACGGACCGAACGAGGCGGGAAAAGAATTTGAATCCTTTCCCATCGCAAAAGTATCGCGCCACGAGTGGCACGAAGAATGCTAATTAGACTTTTTTTTCCATTCACCCAAACGCCCCGTTTTGGTCCGAGTCACATTCTCGGACTACGATTTACGACCGGATCCCGCGTCGGAATCTATTCATCGACTGGCAGGACGCGCACGACTGAATTGCAATATTTCGCAATTGTCGTCACCGTTTGCGCCGGAATTCGGGCCCGACTGTCAACCGGAGAGGATGACGCGCGAAAATGGAACCCCTCAGCTACGCATTCTGGCCCAGCCCTGGCTACCGAAGCAAAGAGCTGTTGGATGTTGGGTTGCCGCTCGGCTCGATGAATCGGAGCCATTACGCGGCCAGGCCAGCTGCTCAACTGGAAAAGAGCATTAGCTCATCAGGTCGCAGCGCGCGGCCCGGCACTTTGGGACATTACGCCCGAACAACATCATTATGTGGGCCTTCGACGCCGGGTGGCTGGTTGAGGAGGGCCCACCACTGCCCTCTTTCGGTGGGCATCAGTTCGTCAACGGCAACATAATCATCCAACCCAGCCCAACAAGGCACAAGGTGGCGATGGTGTGGCGTTCATTGTTGCATCAACGGCTCAATACCGACCGGAAGGAAGGAAGGACCAAAGGAAGCCACACAAGCCGGCCGATGACAGCAAAAAAAAGCAAACAAATAAAGCTTGTTGTAGGAAGGAAAAAACGCACGAGGAAAATCCCATTTCCATCACCATCAAAGCAGGACGGCCGTCGAGATATCCGGTCGTTTGGTCGTTTCGGAATGGATTTAGCACGCTCCGTTTCGAGTTTCGGGGGTTTTGCTCTCTTTTTCGGACTTCCTTTTTTGCGTTCTCTCTCGCTCGCTCTCGCTCTCTCGCTCTCTCTCTCTCTCGTTTTTCATCGGCCTAATTGTGACGTTTCGACGAGATGACAGCCGCGCACACTGACAGCAGCGCGGCACCCGAAAACAAAAAAGCGTCTCGATGGCGGGCCTACTCGATGCGATGGCGACCGATTTTTTGTTACCGAGAAACCCAAATTGACGCATTCGGTGCGGTCTTCGCGATGCGTTGTTGGCACTTTTACGATTTTATGTTTCCATTTTCTTCCACGTGGCATTTTTTGGCGCAAAAAAGGGGGGAAAAGGGTGGCCACCGAAAGACGGGTCCATCGGGGTGATCGTTTCCGGAGCGTCGACAGAACTCGCGATGGGAGGGGTTTTGATTTCTCTTTCATCTTTCGTTCTCTCTCGCTGCCCATTCGGCCGCGTATTTATCTTTCACCCACGTTCACCATCTTCTTGTTTTCTAATTGACAGAAATAAAAATTCATCCGGGCGGTGTGCCAACATCCGACGATATAAAAAATTACATCGGAGGTAAGTGTTGCCGGGCGGGCGTGTGATGTGTCGGGCGTGCTCCGGCGGGCGGGTGCCATTATCGTTTCCGGGCGGCCGTTCCACGCCACGGCACCCGCGGCATGTGTAATGAAGCGATGGAGCATAATGTTGATGAGAGACACTTGGCCGTTTAGCTTCGTTCCCGCGGCTCGGATTTCGGATTAAATTGTAACGATCTGTGCGCGAAAATATTCGCACTTCAAACGCAACGGCTTTTTGCGTGCCGGTGGTTGAACCGTTCGGTGTGCTGCTAAATGTCACGGCCGCAGACTGGCACGTTGGCACGGTTCAAGTGACACGGCAGTTTCGTGTGAATCACAGCAAATGGGGCGAGTTTGGAAGATGATCATGAGTCATTCGATAGGCAGAGCGTAGGCGTTCGAGGCGTTTGCTGTGGGCAAAGTTCGATGTCGATAAATTTGACAATTTGTTCAATATTTGAACAATATTATAATGAAATTTCCCGAGAACATTGCTTCATTACTTTGACCTTAACTCATGCTACGATCAATAAAAAATTACTTTGATTGCATAAAAATAATTAAATTACTAAATTGACAAAGACGTCTCATGATTGCAAGCTAGTGCAGGTTGATCGTACTTTTCTTCGGCACTTTAAAAGGAAGCCCCAGGAAGTCCGACATCTTATGCAATTTATAAACGCCCACAAACACCGCTTTTAATTCTCGTCCTGTCCTGTTCTGTTTACTTCTGTCCACCACACTCTAGGGCTCGCGGAAGCGGCCCGTGGCCGTGGCAATTCCGCCAGTGGCTCCTCGCTACACATAGGCACGGGAACGTGGCATCCGCTGTTGCTGCTGTCGCTGATGATGATTACGATACTGTCCATGGCCCCGGGACGGACGATAAGGACGAACGTTTCCGGAGGCCACAGCCCTGTCAGCAGCAGATGACACCCTCTCCGGGTGCCCGCCGGTGCGTGATGCCGCTTCAAAGGAAGCTGCTGGCCACCACCCCGCACCACCGTCCGCCGTGCACCGGAGATGTACCTACTTGCGGACGGTCACGATTGCGACGACGGTGACGGTGACGCGCAGATGGGCTGATTCGCGATTATCACGGTGACAATTAGGCTGATCAAAATTTATCCAAACAATAATAGTTGCTAAGAGAAACTGACGAAGGGCCACGGAGACACGTGGAGAGCGTAAGGCGTAATGTTCCCGTTTTGATCGTTTGCAAGACCCGTGGGAAGCGAATGGGAAAAAAGCGTTGTAAAAATTCCCCTTCTAGATCGACGGCCGGTTGTCGAACTTTCGGAAAGTTGCCAGCACTTGCACGAGAGCCCACGAGTTTCGCGAGAACATGTTTTCACTGCGTGGCCAAGAGTTGGCAATCGGTTGAAGTTTCTTTTCGTAAAAATGTACGACTCTTCGAATCCGGCTTCGAAAAGATTCAATATCGTCGTGAACGTGTAAGTAGAACCTTCGAACCATTTTCTTTATTTTCAAGCCATAGACACCAGGGAGCCATTGATCCATTCTAGTTGCCCGTTTTTTGGAATAATCGTCCCGATCCCGAGGACCGGGCGCCTCCACCGTCGAGTACCAGGCGCCTCCATTTGCGAAGGAAACTCTCTCTCTCTCTCCGTCTCTCGGGCCGGAAAAAGTTTCTGAATGATGCTAAACTGTGAATCAAATTTAATTGCAGTGTACGTCCTGCAAAGCTGCCGTTAAACTGTGTAACGTACTGCCCTCTTACGACCCACCTCTCTCTTCCGCACCGGGTCCTGGGTACTGGGTACTGTTACGTCGGATCGACGGAACGGACCCAACGGCAAGGGCTAAACTTTGCCCACGTTTTTACGTGATTGTGCCGAGGCCAAGGGGTCGTGTGAAAAAGGGAAAACTTTCTCCCTCAACTCGACACCTCTTGATCCGGGCTGGCACACTTCATGATGGAAATTGATGACAACCCGTCGATCGAAAGGCGGGCGGGTACCATCGGTCCCTGTCGGATTTATTAAAAACCTGTGCAGTGCACTCCATAAATTAAACCAGGACGAGACGAGGGTGACGGCCCTGTCTCTGCGGTCTTGATGGCGAATGGTCACGCGAGAAGTCGATGAATCGGCTCTGTTATGGGTTCCTCTTTCAGCGTGTCTTGGCTCATCTCATGTGTGATCTTTTGTGAGCCCAGGGCAAAATTACAGCAACAAAAAAGGACACACTTCCCTTAGAATAGCGCTCGGTGTAAATAGCTCCGGATCAGCTCCGATTCTCGATCGGGCGAAAGAAAACCAGTCGCAGGGCTTCTGCTTTATGTTCTCCATTTGTAACGTTCTCCACTGCATGCCTTTATTTACGATGATTATTTTTATTACTTTTTGTGAGGTCCCACGAATTCCACACTAGGCCATAAACAAATTTGGCGCATCGTTTACTGTGTGCATACATAACACATTGGTCAATAATTTGCGGGATGCCTAGCACCATTTGCTATACCAACAGCATTAGCGCCCATGATTCTTGATCAAAAGCCCACAGTGCGTGGTTCTATACAGGGCTACCCACTGGGGGAAACTAATTGCTATCGGTCGTTAATTAATTGCTGTTTAACAAGCGAAAAGTAAATTTAAGTTTAACTGAGCTCTGGTTTGAAGCACAGACCATTGGAAGCAATTGACCCGCTAGCCTTTTTGGTTGGGGCTTAGTGCCCTTCTGATTCTTGAAAGCGGTTCATTCAAAACACCTACCACGAAGTTTCGTAAAGTTGTCCCTTATTTCCGTTCGAAGCTTGATAGTCCCGCGATTTATTAACCGATATGCTACCCTACCGGAAGGGTCTGCCGATTCCGACAGTACTAAACGTCCGAAACCAGATTCACCACGACAAAAAACAAGGCGAGGGAAATCCGAAAATGAACGACACAACGCAACGATGCAGCAGCTGCATTTTTCCCCGAACACGCGGATCGCGCACAGGAAACTGCAACAACCCCAAAACATGAGCAGGGCACCCCGAAAGGCCCGAAAGTAGGTGGGAAAAAAAGAACGAGAGCCGGTCCGGTCCGACGGTGGCGCATAATTTATGACTGAATTTAATTCGAAGGGCAAGTAATTAATTATGAAAATTAATGATCCAACCCGTCTCGCCCGTGCCCGATCTCGGCACGTTCCAATCTCTCCGGGTGGGGCGGCTACTTGAGTCCTTGGGCCTCGGGTTCTGGAGCCAGCGTATTTCAATCTTCACCGTGCACCCTTCTCCAGGCTGGCTGGCCTGGATCAATTTGTGAAACAATTTTGTTGTGCGTTGTTTTTTGTGTTTGAATCTGTTAACCACCTTTTTTATCGTGTTCCGTTTCGCTTGAACCCTTTCTTGCTTATCGAATGCGCACTGCACACGCTTCGGCCCGGGGTCGCCGAGGTTCCCGACATTGTTGGATCGGATCGGTGCTTCGAGCAAAAACGGGGAAAGAAAATAATCAGCAAACGCGAAACATTTGTTTCTGTTGTTTTCCCATTTTCTTTTTTTAAACACACCCGCTTCAGTTTTTCCGGAAAGCGAAAACCGTTTCAATATGAGTGGCCAATCGAAAGTGGGCTACCGTTTGGCCGCGGGTCAGTCAATCAGGACGTGTGTAAGTGCTCATTATGAACTGCGGCGAACGATTGTTTGGTGACTTAATTTTATTTCAATTGCCCAGTTTGGTTCGTGTGTTGGCTTACCACCGTTTCTGTATCATAAACCCTTGGCGTATCCTGTGCTGTCTGCAACCCTGTCTGGGTATGGCAGGGTATGTGTTTTAGCAAAAATAGTGTTAAAGAAGCGAAAAGAAGTCAGCGACCATCCACAAGACGCTGTGATGGTTGATGGGAACGGAGAAAAAAACGTAAAAAACTAGGCTAAGTAAAAAGAGAACAGAAATATCAATGAAACAATAAAACAAATCAAGAAAACCGAAAACACAAAACAAAACGAGTGAGTGAGCGAAATAGAAATGATCTAGCAGAAAACTAATATAAATAAGTGAAAGGGAGAGAGAGAGAGAGAAACGTGATTAAAAAGGTTACAGTGCAAAAGAAGCTCGATATGATCGAACTTCGATGCCAGGAGACGGAAATCAGAATGGAAAACCCACACAGACACACTAGCATAATCATTAAACGAAATCGATGCGAAAGAAAGCGACGTATCAGATCGCGCGTGACGCGATCACTCGCGATCACCCGGCCGATGTAGGACTGTAAGGACGCTCTGCTCTGTAC
This sequence comes from Anopheles bellator, assembly GCF_943735745.2. Classification (NCBI taxonomy): domain Eukaryota; kingdom Metazoa; phylum Arthropoda; class Insecta; order Diptera; family Culicidae; genus Anopheles; species Anopheles bellator. Next base: position 4,152,963 of record NC_071286.1, on the reverse strand, counting down.
ATATTGCATAAAGAAAGTGTTATAAAACCTAAGAAGGCAAAATAAAACAAAATCATGTCAAACAACGTCAAACAACCCCGCGGCAGTTATTTCCGGAGAAAAGGCAGATCCCAACCCCGGTGGCCCAGTTCTATGGTGAGTTAAACGGAGGCAACACCCCGAAACCAATCGGAATCCTGGATCGGGGGAGGGTTAACCGATCGGGCACGGGTCACCACCACTCGAAACGCGGCCGTCCGATTTGTGGCATTGATAAATGGAACCGGCCCGACGCCGTTCCGGCCGTTCAAAAAGCCGTCCGGACGACGGCCCGGAACGTCGCCGACGAAGATGACAATCCTTGCTCCATCCGGGTTGATAATCTGCTCGCTCGCCGTCGCCGTCAAATGACCGGTACCGGTCCTGGCCCCGTGTACACACAACCCGAACCATGCCGAATCCCGGCATTGACAGCACACGGCACCAAAGTTTGTCTTCACGGCGTGGAGTTTACCTTTTTTTCGGTGCTTCCTCGCCCAAACGGGCCCTGTCCGCCTGTCAGTCACAGTCGGAAATCCTCACGAACTCCCCTTGGGTTGGGTTCTATCTCTCTGCCGGTTCCGTTCCTTTTTTTCGCTAACCCGCCGTGGGAAAAGCTTAGCCCGTCAGCGTCCTCGCACCGAGCCGTGGGAGGCGGCCGAACTTTGCTGACCTCACTGGCTCGGCTGACCTCCTGGGCCCGGCTGCTGTGAGCTTTGCGCGAATGTCAGACGTCAGACCGGAAGCCACAGGCACACAGGCACACAGGCCACCGGTCGGCGGATACTATTTCAATCTCATCACGGACTCAGCGAGCGCACAGCATAGCGCAAGTTTCCGGCCAAGTCGACCCGGAAAAGAACGGACATAATCTCCTGTGTCTATTGTCTGCCATTTTGATATGCACTTTTATCACTCCTCATCTCTCGCTTGCTTCGGTTGCCCCGCGTTCCTTTCCATGGTAACTCGGGCGCATCCTGTGACAGCGGCAGTGACAGTTGACAGCGTGGCGCGCGCGTAACACGATCAAATCGCCGCCGTCGTAGTAGTAGTATCAAGCCGTCAAACCGAACGCAACCGAAACGTCAAACGTCAAGTTAGTCACGTTTAGGTTCATTTCACTTTGGGTGGTGGCTCAAATCGTTTCACAAAAAAGTGGAGTCGAATATCGAGCACTCTACGATGGCGACCGTGACATAAAAAAGAACAACAATGTGGCCGAACAGACGTGGTTTGACAGCATCCCGTTGGTGGGTCCCACGGGAACCGTGCAGCGTTGCTGAGCTGGGTACAGAGGTTTTTTTTGTCCCTTTGCTCCCGTTTTTATTTCTCCCTGTCGATACCAAAATAACTGGGATTTAAACCTCGCACTCTCTCTATCTCACTCTCTCTCTCTCTCTCTCTCTCTCTCTCTCTCTCTCTCTCTCTCTCTCTCTCTCTCTCTCTCTCTCTCTCTCTCTCTCTCTCTCTCTCTCTCTCTCTCTCTCTCTCTCTCTCTTTCACTCTTTCGGATCAACCATCGGTTGGGTGGAGAAGACTTTCGAGTGGTGAATAATTTACACACCGACCAGCCGGAATGGTGGCGAAACTGACGACGTTAAAAGTTTTATGACGGCCAGAACTTTCCACTAGGAGTTGTGAGCAAACCACGGTTAAGCGAAGTGCAACCGTCTGTCAACTGGAATCCGGCACCTAAACTCGGATTGCTCCGCCACCGAGGGTGCAGTTTTATGAAGACGAGCGGTCACTGATTTGGCGCTTAAAGTCGGAGTCACTGATTCACTCAAAATGGGAAGTTAAATTGGATTTAAAGTCATTGGCTCGTGCACTCGTGCAGCAAGCTCGTGCACTGCAAGTGCATTCCTTCGGATGCAAGAATCGAGTGCTGTCAAACGGACCTCGGCCTCATATTTCGACAAACATATCTAGCTCCCGGCACTCCCGGCACTCCCGGAACTCTGGCCAAACTATCGGTTCCAATTCGCTGTGTATTCCCTCGTCAGCAAGACGGCTTCTGCTCCGATGCCCATAATGTCTGTCCGACTTTAAATGAAAATGTCCTGACCGTCCTAGTCGTCGTCCGGCCGAGTGTGGCCGAATTAAGTTAGCATTCGCAACACACACTCCCCGAAACTGCATCCCGTCGGCGGGGCCTCTAAAATATCGATTACGCCTCACATCATAATGTGCTGTTAACGTGTGAGCGACCGAAGGAACGTGTGTCCAGTCGAGCGAACGGATCCAGCGGTTCCTTCTCCGTACACACGGCACACGGACACGGACCTTCGAGATAGTATCGAGACCCGGTCGGTCAGGGGGTGGCCGAAAAAACCGAGGTTAAGCCCGGGGAATCAACAGTTTGTTGACGACCAACCCGGTCGAGGATACCGGAGAGTTAGTGGTCCGAGCTGCCAAGCAACAGTTGCCAGCTACGTCGGGCCAGCGTTTGGCCGCCCCGATTGTTGGTCAGTTTCCCGTTGGCAGAGTTCAATAATTAGATAAGGCAACTTTTGCACCGGCCACCGAATCCGGCCGTTGGTATCCTTCGGTTGGCCCAGCGCTTCCCGGTCGTTTCGGAAAGAGCAGCAAATTCGAAGCATCGAATCGGAACAATCTTTCAAAAACCGAGTCCGTACCGTTGGCCTCGCTCACGCTGTACAGGATACGTTGATTGGGTTTGTTTGGCACACAGATACCCCAGAGTGAAAATCGTACAATTAGCCGTTCCCCACCGGGGAGGCTAGCGAAGGTTCTTCGAATAGGTTCACCGAAGCGGAAATGACGTTCGACATTAACACTCTAGCAACTCCGGGCCTCCGGGTGGAATAGACAAAATGCAAATGGCCATTTTGCCCGGCGCAACCCCCCGCCCGGGCCCGTCTACGCTCGACGAGACACTCTGATCCCATTATTTCATCGTTCATCAGCAGCGGGCGAAGAAAAGGAAAGCGGGATTGGAGCAGAAGACGAGCACGGCACCAGGACGGCGACCGTGGCGCATTAAATATAAATGTCAAATCTAAACCCCGAGATTGCCGGGACACACTAAAACACCCTTCACCCGTCTCTCCAGGAGTGATGATACGAGCTGTCAAAAGCCATCCGCTCTGGGGGCTTCCATCTTCATCATCGTACTCCTTTCGTCATCGTCATCGTCGTCATTGTTTGACGCACACGATCGTCGTTCCAGTTCCAATGGACAAGAAAGCCGTATCTCAGCCGTATCCTTATCCGGTTGTTATCCTTTCTCGCACAGCGTTAAATCCGGACTCGGAATCGACGGCTCGTGCTTGGAAGCGACCTTTGTGACATTTTGGCCCCAGACCAAAGTTTGTGGTTCTCATCCAAAACACAGCACTAGAACCCACCTTTCTCGGGGAGTTCCGCTAAATGCTTACAAAAGGTTTGCCAATTTCGTGGATTCCGTATCAAACTCCGGTTTCGGTGAAACTCTCAGGTTTTTGCTGTACAAACCTGTACAAACACTCGTGTCGCACCATCCTCCGGTGGGGAAGGCCCCCCAATTCTACGAACCGCATCATAACGGAGATTTATCGCCCTTTTTGACAATATTTGAATAAAATATTATCACACACCCGAACACCGAGGACGGCAGCGACATACCGGTGATGGTGACCTTACGACACACACCGGCCGACGACGTAAGAAATTGCCATCGAACCGACACATGCGCCTGGTGTGCTCCTTTATTGAGGAGGACACGGCTATCTGATGGAGGTTATGATGGCTGAGGTGGCGAGAGAAGACCTCCCGCCGGAGTCTAGCCTTGCGGGATGTGTGAAAAGCATATGAAGATAAAAATTTGATGGATAGTCCGTCGTCCGTCGTCAGCGGGGTTCTGCTACGTCTTAATATCGAAGGCGTGTGTACGGTGTCGACTCGACTTCCTGCGTGAGGTGAAACCATACTCCAGCTCGGTTCCTCTCCCAGTTGACCATTGACACCCGAGTGCGGACAGGCTGATGATAAGTCTCCGATAAAGGGCTACCTTGATGAAGTTTTGTGTACGTCCAACTAATCCTTCATTCAAGAACCGAGGGCCGGAACCCGTTGTGCTCTGGCACTGGCAAAGGGGTTTGCCGAAAATGAATTATGCATTAAATTCACACCTTCGCCACGCCACCGTTGAACCCCCCGTCGGGTGGTGCCCGAAACCCCCGCTTATTGGATCGATAAATATTTGTTTCAAATCCAGCACCTTCGGAACCGAAGAAGGAATCGAAGTCATCGGCAAGGGACCGGAACGGAAATGAAGTGGACCAACCCGGGAACCCGGAACGAAGGGGACTCGGTTTGAAAGAAATTAGAGCGACCGATTAGGGCCTGAATCGAATCAACCCGCCGGACCCAGGACCTGGAGTTTGAAGAATGGCCCGGCTTGGGGCTAACGTTTTTCCGCAAACATACGTGTGTTCCGGTTGATTAAGTGCTGGTCTCGAGCGTGTTACTTCTCAAGATGGCCGGAGATTGCCGGAGGGCGCCCGGGAAAGATCAATGGCCGACAGGACACACAAGCCGGAGCCCACGCCCGGAGCCGAAGAAAGTTCAACTTCAAGTTGGGCAAATATTTGTTGCGGGCACACACGTGGCACTGTTGCGAAAGCACACATACCAAGCACTTAAGAGATTATTCAGAGATTTGTTTCATCTTCGTATGATGATTATTTAATTCAATCAACGAATTAGAAGCCCCTTCCGGTGGAGCTCGGAGCCATCTTCGATCGGCGGAAGAAGAATCAATGTGTTTGAGCTTTCCAACGCCTACTTTGCTTGCCTTCACAGACAGTACTATAACTTTGAGCCTTGCGCTTTGCTGTACGGCACGGGGCAAAACAATAGCTCAAGTTGCAGAAATTCCTACGCCTTCGGGCTCCATTAGTTGGTTTCGTTGGTGGAAAACTAAAAAGCTTTTTCGTGTCCCATCAGGTCAGCTTCTGAAGGCAAGCTTTCAGCTAGTGTGTACGTATGGCCACAACTTTTCATCGAATCATAGGCAAACAAACACTTTCAATATTCTGCATGAGACGCGTACAAAAGCGAACGCTCGTTACATACCAAAACATACGTGAGTGGTGGATGTAAATAAAACACCAGAGTGGATCGCGAATAAACGACAATAAGTGTCCGATATTAATAAGCCACGCGTCAAGCTTCGTTGGTTTTCAATTTATTATTCGGTTCGATTCGATTTATTCCCCAACGAGCCACGCCACCGGCCACGCCACTTAATGAAATCAAACGAAAATGGACCACTTGTTGTAAAGCACCACACTTCCCTCTGCGGCCGGCATGATACCTGAATAAGCGAGTAAATAATCGATCCCCATGCACACCGGCTTCGACCGGAAACGGGTTCCCTTTTTACATGCTCCCTTTCTGGTGGGGTTACAATTGCTCTCCAGTGACGATTCGGCTCCGCCAGATATCCGGATAATTAATTAATTCTATTTTTTGACAAAATACTGAATAAAAGGCGCGCAAGAGGACTTGCTCGAAAATGATGATGATTTACTCTCCGTTTCTTTGCCGCCTCCCAAAGTTCGAGAAGTTGCGTGCCGAGAGACGGAACCACACTCCATTTAATTTCCCTTCCGGCCCGTTTCGATTCGATTCGGCACCACACTGAAATCCCCCCATACTGGAAACAAATCAAAATTAGACCAAGTGTGAAACGATGATACGCTAGTTGCACTTCCGGCCAAACCCGTTGATCCGTGGACCGGAAGAGCGGCCAGCAAGCCGTAACCATGCGTAACGCAATCAAGCTGTGCGAACACTTCCGGCCGCCGTAGCCGGTAAGACTGTTTGCACCGGAGCTACGAAACGCTTAGGTCGCTCTCACCGGAACTCCGTCGGCAGCTTTGCTCAGGTCGGTGTCTCAATTGTCGCGTGCATTGATCATCTGCGCGTCGATACGCCGATTCCGTGAATTTATGAGGCACATTTAAGCTCCGCCATAAATCACAGTGGCCAGGAGCACATAAAAAATAACACGGCTTTCGATTGCTGCACAGATGGCTAACCGTTATCGGGTGCTGCGGGTTGCACATGACCCACTTGTTTCACTTTTATACGCTGCGTTCGAAGCCGCCGGAGAGCACTTTTTGCGTTTGCGAGTTATCTCTAAAACCACACATTAAGGGCCACGGAATTGGCCCTTTATCCTTTCTCTTCGGCTAACTAGCCTACGCAGAAAAAAATGGTGCCTTTCGATTCTCCCCTCGGATTTACCTTCGTCACTCAGGTAGATCGTAGCATAAATTACCGTAATATGAATTTATTGCGCGTAATGTATGCAATTTTGCGAACCTTCTGCCCTTCTGGGCCCATTTTATGGGACAGAAAAGATTCGTTACGAATTTGTAGGCATCGGGGAGACCGATTGCCTGGACCAGACAGGATGGAAAGTTTTTTTCAGCGAATCCACTATTGGACCCACTGGTGGGAACTGAATATGGGCTGGTTTCCCGGGCTCATATTCATAACTCAATATGCGACGAAAGAATCAGAGGCATTCATCTTCTATAGACTGTGGACGCTTCGTATGGTATAGTTTCTTGATACAAAATATGTTTTAATTGAACATATGACGAACAATGCTCTCCAATCTAGAGGAAATTCATTTGGAAATCGAAAAATGTGAAATCAATTGGTTGGAATAATTCCGAAAACTGAGCAGCACTGCAAACCAAAAGAAACAATTAAACAATTCAATGTAGTCACATTTGAAATTAGTTTTATGTATATAGATTAATAACCATGATAAAAAGACAAATGCAGTTTGGCTACTGAACAGTTCATCGTTTCATTGTTTAAATTTGAATTGTGAAAAGTGTGAAAAGTGTGAAAAGTGTCATCTGTTGAGGAAAAGTTAAACCAATTAACAGATGGCGCTGCTCGATAACGCTGCCCATTTAGCTTGGAGACAAACCGGCTGTGGGGCTTTCGTTAAATTTCCTGACCAGTTTGACATTTCGTTGAGTGAGTTGTTTATGTTTACACGTTTCTGTTGACGGTGGAGTCGCAGAATCCGTAAACGCCAAATCGGAGATATAAATTGGCTTTCTAACTATCTTAGAACATATTGTGCTGCGTGCTGGACACATTTACACAGTGCTCAAAATGTCCAACGAACGGCAGCTTACATTCTTGAAGTCGGAACTACCTGTCAGAATCCTGGACTCTTCCGACCTGGACGCCGATGGAACCTTTTCCGAGGTTGTGCTATCAACACCGGAACATCTGGACGGATTCATGTCCACAATACACAAACTTTCGTTTAGTTATCAAAATAGAAGGTAAATGAAAGAAACTCACGAATACAGTATGACCACGAGTTCCACTTCGTTTAAACAGCGATGCCCGACGGTTGAATCTGATGGTGAAAGTGATGAAGGGAAGCGACGAGTTCCGCGAGTCCTCGCTCAGCAAAACACAGTTCGGCAACGAGATCTACATCTACACTCAGGTCCTGCCAGTGTTCCGCCAGCTAATGGTAGCCAGCGGACTGCCGGCGGACTGGTGTCCGACCGTGTTCTACGGCGCAGCTGGCCAATTTCCCGCCTACAGCGATCAGTATGAAACTATCCTCGTACTGGAAGACATTTCGCAATTCGGATATGTGCCCGGTCCTCGGCTTGACTTCGAAGAAGACCACTTGCGGCTGATGGCACGGAATATCGCTTCGTTTCACGCCTGTACCTACGCCATGCGTGTCCGGAAAGATCCACGATTGGAGAAGCTAATCGACGGTATCATGCCGCTGGACTTTATTTCGGGCGACAAAACGTTCACCAGCTACGACGTGCTACTCAAACTCGGTTCTGACCGATTGTACCGCTACTTGGACGCGCATCCGGAGTGTCTCGAAGGGGACCAGTTTCGACAGGATGTCGCCAAGCTTCGCGAGCGCTACGGAGCAACACCCATCCGTTTGATGCAGAAACTGCTGGCGCAGGATGTGTTTTCGGCCATCCTTCATGGGGACTACAATCGGAACAATGTCCTGTTTCGGTTAGACTCTGCGGGTAAGCCGCTCTCGCTGAAGATGTTCGACTTTCAGGAGAACCGCTACGCGACGCCCGTCATTGATCTTACGTTTTTCATGTACATGAGCATGACGGAGGAGCTACGGGAACAATGCTGGGACAGTCTGGTCCAGGAGTACCACGGTACGATGTTGACCACCCTGGCTTCGATACTGCAGGTGCCGGAAACGGATGCTATTCTCGATCCGTATCGGTTCGCACCATTCCTGGAGCACTTTAAGCAACACGCAATGTACGGTGTGCTTGTTACTTTGCACTTCCTGCCGTGGATGATGTGTCCGGAAGAAGAGTGCTCGCAGGTCTCGTATCATTTCATGCGCGATATTCACTCGGCGGAGCTGGCACACTGGACTCGGGTGTGCGGCGGCGAAGAAGTGGACAAACGGCTCGTCGGTGTTTTGCGGCATGCAAGTAGCAAAGGCTACTTCGATATCGTCTCCGAAAACTAGTGAACCTCTTTACGAATCGGGAACGACCATACAGGGATTTAAGGCATTTACATATACGGGCCGCTATCAGTCACAACTTCTATTACATTCCTGATGCCATAACATTTTGTGTTTAAAGTCGATTTTAAATCGAGACACTGAAAATATACTTTTTTACGTAACGAAATATACACCAAAGGGTCGTAGAAGACGTTGCTATGGAACGGTGTAAAAGGATCGGCAACGCGTCCTACCATCTAACTTTGCCAAGGTTCAGATAACCTTCATACCATGGGTCCGGATAATTTACGTTATATGTTTAGTTAAACGACCTCTGGATAGATTTTCTGCAAAGCGCAATACCACCGCGTCGTATAAAACGCTTTCGACGTAAAGTCAACGGGGTTCCGTCGTGCCTTTTTTCTTACCGGTGCCTTCAGCGAGGAGTTTCGATAGGACCCAAAATAAGTCCTTAATCTAGGCGGCGTCTGTGGGAATAAAGTTTCGAATTAAATCTAAATCAATTTATTCTCTTTTTGTTGCTGCATTTTGAACATTACCTGATTCTCCTGTTATTTATACCCATAGCAGAACTCATACTGTCTCTTCCACATTCGAGTCCAAATGGCCGTGTCGACAGCAACATATTTTGAAGAAATTGTCAACACGAAACCCCGTTTTGTGCGATATCTTTCAACTATATTCACTATATAAGATCCTTTATTTGCTTTAGAAAGTCGATTTTGTTACATGTTAAGATGTCTGATTGATCGCTGGAGTTTGCCAACACTCACCGAAGGCACGCGAAAGCGGGATTGGGCTGCGGGTCCCAGTTTCCCACTTCAGCGCACGCCTCATTGTCACATGTCCGTCGTCGCTTCGTCGCTCGTTTCGTCACGTCCCTGCTGCTGTAGTTTTGTTTTCATTAAATATAAATTACTTTTGCCGGCGCATGCAAAACGTCTACCGAACGCAATGTCCTAAAAATTATGCCTTCTTGCAGGTATCTGCCACCATTTTTGGTCAGTTGGCCGAAGCGCGGAGGTACCGGATCTGAGATAATTAAGACCAAGTAGAACACTGTGGTTCGCTGGCGCCAGCCCGCTCCTGTGCGCCAGCTTGCGCAATCGCGATCGCGAAGCTAAAGAACTACTAGAACTCGAAGCTGCCTCTCTCGCGTGTCGTGGCCACCCACGGGAGGCATTTGCCTGTCCGGCGCACACTTTGCGCACTAATATCAGCGAGCGAGAGGCTTCTATTTAGGCTTGTATTGGTTGTTTACCTTTTAGCGCTTGATTTGTTACTTTGTGTAGAGAATAACTTCATTTTGCATCTACTTATTACGTTCAGCTACTAATATTGGCATACAAGGTTTGTGTTTATTGGCATACTCTATACTTAATTCAGCACGCGGTCTGTTTGTTTGCTTTAAGAGAGGTGGTTAACGTTTGTATATTCACCCAAATTGATTCTCGTTTTTTTTTCTTTTACTGTCGCCAATTCGTGCGCCAATCGTTCGGTCGTGAGGAAAACAGATCTTTAGAGCATCGCCGCCAATGCGTCGTACCGTGTCTTCCGCCATGTAAAAAGAGATAAAATATAGGTTTTTGTGTATATATATTTATGTATAGGTTTACGCTTTTTCTTCCCGTGTTTGTTCTCGTTAATTTATGCTGCCCGAACGGATCGATCCAACAACAAGATCTAATAATTAATACACACCTCCCGGTTCTGCGCGATGTTGCCTCTGAAAACTTCTGTTGCTCGTTAATGCTCACCGTTGACGCCACTGATGAGTGTGGCCCATTTAAATATCTCTGTATATATATACTTCCGTCATTATGATTACGAGTGCACGTGTTTGTATATAGGCTCTGATAAATGATACAGTTCCACACAGACACACGAAAAGAGATAGGTGGCCTTTCGGTTTCGGTTTGGCTATTGCTACTTGCAACTCTGTGGTACTAGAATGCGCCCGCCGACCCACCACAATGTTGGTCACGTTTCAACAACGATTTGCATCTGATTTCGTTTGCGTTTTTTTAATTGTGCCACTTCGCTGGGCCCAGCTTCTGAGGCCCTGTGTCCAATAATTTTGTTGGCGAAACGATACCGGTTTCTGTTCCTCTTCTGAAAAATGTCCATCCAGCAGATGTAGAGAAATAGAATTGGTTTGGCGGGTTGGCGGGGCGGGATCATACTGCAACCCGGGTGTTGGGTCGTAATGGGTGGTTCAGGTTCCGTTTTGTTTTTGTGTTGTAGAAAATTCGAAAGGGATTGATATTTGGGATAAACACCGTGCTCTTGTTCGTGCTCATGCGTCACGGATTGGTTTTAATGCGGTCCTGCCGGCAATTTTGCGACACCAAACCGGCACCAGAGCAAAGCACCGACCGACCGGTGGAAAAAAAGCGTCCCATCCGTCCGTCTGCTCGAGATGAGGCTACAAATCGTTTACTACTACTCGCCCGTGCCACCTTCGGAAACGATCTACTTCTTGATCGGTGGCAGCTGCTCGTTGATCGTCACGCTGAGCCGTCTGATGTTGGGCTTGTCGTAGTCTTCCATCGACATGCCCCGGGAGAGGCGCCTCGGTCCCGTGGCTCCCTCGTTCGAGCCACCGGAGCTAGTGGAGAATGCCCGGTTACGGTCCACGCCCGGCATCGCCACCGACGTCAGCAGACCCTGTCCCTTGCAGAACAGCAGGATCGATTGGGCCACCTTGGCGGGCTGCGGAAGAGAATGGTGGTGAATCAGTGTGGTACTGTGGACCTGGGTTCCGTGATGCTTACCGCATCCGCGAGCACATCGCCCGCCCGTTCCACCTTCAGCAGGGTGACCTTCTCCTTGTTCAGATCCTTGTACAGCTTCTCCACGACGCTAGCGTACGGACTCATCACGCCGGTGATCAGCAGCAGGTCCAGCTTGCAGTTCTTCAGTGGCAAATCTTTGCGCCTACAGCGAGAGAACGGAGCATTGAGTTCGGAGGCAAAAACCTCGCCAAACACTCGCGGGTACTTACGACATAAATGCTTTGACGTATTGCTTAATGTTTTTGCTGTTCAGCGAGCTGTGCAGACGGCTCTGGAATTCGGCCACAATTTTCTCCTTATCCGGATTATCGCCCACCAGTTGCTGTGTGTTACGGGAATGTTAAAAGAGTACGTTAGAGGGTTCGAGAGGCTCGCAGTAATCGGTCGGTTCGCGTTGTTAGTCCGCCTGCAGAAGCCGCTTTTGCTAGCTACACCACGCGTAACGAACGGAAGCGGTGTCAGTCAACAGGGCGAACAGTAACGCACCGGAGAACATTGAACAGCCAGCCCTCAGAGCTGACCGGTCGTTCCGTTTGTCCCCGATGCTAAGGAGCTTCGGTTAGCGATGCGTGTTCTTACGCATTTCGCTTCAGAATGTACAGAGTACCAAAATGGTAAGTGGAAATGATTGAAAGGTTTCGATTTTTCGTTTGCCAATTGTTCAATGAACGATCACTGTACATTTATGTGTGATTAGAAATTGAGGTTACGAGCTGTACACGCACACATACACAAGAAACAAACGAACTTCAGCCAAGTTTCGCAAAAGTCCGATTCAGCCAATGTAATAGAATCAGAATGAGAATTAGAGAATTTTAGAATGAGCGAAACGGTACGCGCTGAAGTTGCGAGTGTTCCGCGAATCGTTCAATAATTCCTTTTTTTGTTTCTTCCACACTCCTTTTGAGCCTTTTGCAACTGAGAAAAATGTGTGTTAACATAATGAAACAATTATCGACATAGTTTATGTTTTCTCACGGTCTTGTTGTATCCTGCAGATCACTAAGTGCATAAACAATGCTGATGCGTGATGGGTTAAAAAAATATCTGATCATTTTGTATTTACGCGGGCTATGTATACTCGATTTTCGAATAGGCCAAAGTCAACATTTCGAATGTGTCCGCGCTCTTAATTTCGTTTTTTGCACCAAATTTTATAAAGATTCTTTGTCGATTTTTTTGAGTATACAAAAATCGACGATGAGTCAAAACACAAAAATGGCCGAACTAATCACCATAAGTGAGTGAGATACCATAAAAAAAATCGAAAATCGAATATAAATAAATAACCCGCGTAAATACAACATTATCGGAACTTTTTTAATTTACCACTTATAACTACGCCTCGCTATTTTCTATTAAGAGTGCACGTATCTCCTCATGAAATTCATACTGATACAGTGGAAATTTATTATTGTTATGAGTAGTAATAACTTCTTCTAAAATACTTATTATTTCAAGTGTATTTTTCAAGTTTCTTTCTTCTATTACGATGATATGATTTTCAGAAAACATTATCAAATTGTGTAGATTAGTCAAATCAACATTGATTGTGATCGATATGTGAATGTGTCAAAAGATTAATACACGAATGAACGTTTAATCCAGATATTTAATTGAATTAATTTGAACCAGCAATAGAAGAGTGGAAGAAAGATGAATAGAGAAGTATGTACAACGAAGGCACTCCTCTAGGTACGCCAATAATGTACAGCGATCGGCGGGATGGTTTGCGGCAATGATCAACACTCAAATCGCACAGCAGGTAAACAACAACCACATCGATCGAGAGGGAAAATGTACAAATCAGTAGTACGAGCGCTACTGCCAATTAGAGGGAACAAACGAGCAGAATTTTGAGTTTCAACGGTGAAGAAAGGAAGCGTCCAGCACCACGTGTAGAGCAAGCCTAAAAAAGGGTTCAAGCAAGCACTGAAAACACTAGGAAACACTAAACACTGCTCTAAATACCTCCGAGAAGACCTGGTGGTTCGCCGGGTCACACAACACACAAACAAGCAAACGGCCACCAGAATGCAGAGATGCGTCGGATGTGCGGCGTTTGTTGGCGTTTAACGCGTGTTTATGTAATCCGCGTTTGTAATCCGTTGTTGAGTGTTGGGAGGGTTTTCAATGTTTAAATGCCAATTCAGCACAAAGTTCCGACCAAACAAAACGAAAAAGAAACAGTAGCGATGCAGTCGATCATAACGGTTTGTGGTGGGCCACCCAGTTGATGGTGGAGTTATTCCAATTAAATGTAAACGGGCCGACCCGGGCAGAACGGAATAGAAAAACAAACGAAACGAAACGAACCGAAATCGAAACGAATTGACGCGTGGATTAATTTTTGAAAATGATAAAAATGACAGAACAAAAGTACAACCAACGAAACAATGGACAACATGGAGCAGGACCACGCCCCACCAAACCACGGAGTTGCACGGTTCAAAATGGAAGAGAAAGAAAAGAGAGAAAGAATGCATGTTTAATTTCATGTTTGTTTCGCTTTTAGAGCCGTGCCGTGAGCCGTGATGTTGTCGGTGATGAGAACAACGGCGTCGGTTTATCATTTCTGCTCACGTGCGCGATGATAATGACATGTCGGCGCATGATGGACAGTCGGTGAGCCCGATGAACGGAAGCCACCTTTTGGCACTGACAATTTAGCCATCATCCGGAATGCAAATGAGAAAACCGCCGGCCAGAGGCGGAGGACCCACGAGTGAGCCTCGAGTGAACGAGGAACGCAATCGATCAAATCATAATGCGGACATTCTGTGCAGCACCCTAAGGGTGTTGGAGCTTGAAATTAGAACACACCAGAAGGGGATTGCAGCCAATCGGAGCGAGGAACGGCAACACACATGCCAGTGTCGCATCGTTTGTGGAATCGGGATTCGGGCAAAGGGTGACTTTGGTTTACACGGAACGGAAGTTTATCCACATCGAAAATAGACACCGAAAAGCCCGGCTTCCTGGCTCCCTGGGCAAGTCCGCAACATAGAAAGCCGATCTCAACAACGGTGCTTGCTTTGGTGCCAAACACCGAAACAGTTATGTAGGTGCTGGCCAAATCCAGCAGTTTTGGTGCGCGACGATGACAATAAGTAGGGGGTTTAAGGTAATGGGTGCCTAATTCGTGTGTCGTCCCCGTTGGACGGTCGGAGCGTTGTTTACTTACGTAGCCAAACTTGTGGTAGAGCAGAAAGTCCTCCGCGGACTGGCCGACCTCGTCACCCTTCCACGAGATAAACTTCGTCTTGAACACGTCCAGCACGGAGGCGGCCGAGCCGGTGACGTTGATCAGGATCAGCCCGAGACAGCGGGACGGGTGGGCGAGTCCGAAGCGCGCCAGCACGTTCGCTCCCGCCCCCTCGCCGACGCCGATCACGTACTTTACGTGCAGGAAGTCCAGCACCGTGACCAGCTCCTCGCCCAGCAGCTGCAACGATGGGAACTGGAACCTGCGGGGACGCACGACGATTGGTGGTTAGTTCCCAGCGACACAAAAGTTTCGTTCCCAGCCCCAGAATGTCACACTCCGCTGGAGCTCCGTGGTGAGAACGGTGACACTTTCACCTTAATCTCGCGATGGGAAAAGCTTTAACAAGGAGGTTCCCCAGCGGGTTCGCGTGTCCCAACGGTCACACAGGAAGATGGATGGAACCCGAATGAATTATGTTGCCGCAATTCGGTGTGGAATGCTGTTGGGACAGTTTTTGCATAGCATTTTCCAGCCCTTAAAGGAATGCATTCACTACTCTAAGGATTATATCCGATTCAAAGCTCAAGCTCCAGCTCCAGCTTGCAGTGAACTACTTGCATCCAGACTTGTCAGAATGGAGGCACCTGGTGCCTTGTGGGCTTTTTCGAAAAACTGTACAATGTCTCTGGTGTTTTTCATTTAACATAAATATCTTCTCTTGAAATGGAAACGATAATAGTTTTGTTGATAAAAATACAAATAATTGCAATCAAAATAGAACGCTCGTCGTGGAGACGCCTGGTGCTTCGTTGTGGAGCTGTTCCAACTAATGTATCAAACGTGTTGATGGACAATATTCCCCGTTTTCATTACAAGTTTTCCTTTGCGTAACTAAGTTTCAATTCACACAGCGATTACGTTTGATATATTTAATTGTATTTTTAATCCACCCAAAGCACCTGGATGGAGACTCCTGGTGCCTCACGTCTCAAGTCGGTGCAAAATCACGATTTATCAATGTCACCGAACCGAACTCTTCGGGCCTGCTAATTAGCTAATCTGTCCGCCGATGGGCCCCGTTATTTACAACAGCCGTTAGTCAGTGCCAATACTTACGTGTCTGCCAAATTGGGTGCATTATCCGCATGGCCGGGCACATCGATGTGGATGAAGCACGACCGTTCTTTGATTTCGATCATGCACGCACTGTTGACGAACTCTTCGAACGAGGAATCTGGCGGGCCAGAGCCGAGAAATATGAGAAAAGTTTGCGTATCAATTTTCATTGTCCTTTCCAGGAACCTGCTGGGGTGGTGTTCCACTTACGGTTTGTTCCCAGATCGTGCACGGTGAGGAAGACGGCCCGCTTCTCCTGCTGCGACAGATCGCCCTGTGAAAGGATAAAGGCCGGTTGTGAATGTGAGAATGCCAAACAAAGTGCAGAGTATTCGGTTGAACGAAAAAACGCCCACCGAACTCCACCGATACGAGACAATGGTAACGAATTCTTCGATTCAAATTTTCCTATGCGATGCCTAACACGACAACAACTGAAAGTTCGGCCCAAGAGGTGACCCCTTGTAGCGCGGTGGCACGAAGCTACCGGATAAGTTTATTCATTTGAACGAACTTTCATCTTCCGGATGGTATTTTGCCGGCACTACCATCGAACTAGTCCTGCGGCACGGACCAACCGAGAGCACTGTCGTTGGTTTTCGAATGGTAAAACACAATAAACATAGGCAGAGCCGGACCGTTATTTGCCGGCACGCCGGGGTTCGGAGAAAAGTTTCCACCAACTTTCTTCGGAAAACTTTCGCGAAACGAGGAAAAACGGTCAATAAGTTAAAGCTACTTTCGGCTTCTTGCGACCAGTCCAACACCACGACTGAGATGGAGTTTATGGTACAGGACTGCCGTGAGAAGCCGTGCCGGGCGTGAGAACTAATTTTCACTACCGCCGAAGGGTGCCGAAGTGGTTTCCGGAGTACTTTCGGTTGTTTGGATCCACCATCAACGCTCATTGAATTATGGTCCACCGGATGGTATGTTATCATAACGGTAACTGGATACGTTTGAAAGGTTTGGAATGCCTAGAATATTAATGTTGTGTCAATACAACTAAACTAACTTCACTTCGCTCAATTTTCAAAGTTTTGCGCTATTTATTATGTGATCAAATCGCTTTTTCAAGTCTATCATGATGGAGTTAAGAAATTTTATGATTTGCATGAGAGTATTACTAAGAAATTAAACATTTTACCTGCACTGTGACGATGATCTCCCCACTTTTCTCCGTATTGACTGCATATCGCTGTAAACAAAATCGGAAGAAGAATGTGTCAATAAATGGTACAGCATGACAATTTCACAAATACAGCTAACAGTACAACAACGAACAGCAAAACAGTACAAATCTTCAATAAAACCAAATCTCAATTTAAGTACCTGGAACTGAGCGCTAACTTCCAAAAAAGGGCAAATCAAAATGTGTAACACCAGGTTGTAACATTAAACTCTTTTTTTGGACTTCCAACCAGAAAAACACAAAAGAAAACAATCAAATTAAATGCCACCTGCGAAAAGTGGAACAGAAGGGAAACTTCGAAACGAGAGCCACACACGGGTCAAAGTTGGAATATGAGGCCAAAGTTTGCCCATATTTCTCACGGTCTGCTTCAGACAAGCCGTGGGCCCTCCGGCTTGCCAATTTTTGCAACATAATTTGTTTGTTTCTCCACTGCACTCTCTCGAGCCGCCCGGAATGGCCGGCCGTGGGCTAATTTGGCAAACATAAATTCCACTTTCGATAACAACTGGGCGCGCGATACTCTGGCAAAAGCGAAAGCGAAACAAAGAAATATAATTCCTGGGAAAGATTTGTTTAACAAAACCGCAGGCTCTCGAAATGGAGCCCACTTTGGAGCATCATCCCCTTGCGCGACATGCCGAACTGGAAGTGGCACTTAATTCCACAAAACGACGTTTTCTTCGCGTGGAAAACGTAAACTCGCGAGTCGAACCGCCAAGGGCAGTATCGCAGAGCTTGAGTCGGGGATGCGTATGAAAAATTCACCATTATTGCACCCGACGTCGGGCGATCGACGGAAGTATGATCGCAGCGCGCGCGCATATTCCCTACTTTTCCTCGAACAGCCCGGCTTCATATCCCGCCTCCGGTGGTGCCTCTTTGTCATGACGCGGCAGAGCGAATTCCGTCGAAATAGCGAATGAATAATCAATGATCCAAATCAAGCTTATCCGGGATAGGGAACTACGGCTACGGCACAACGCGAAACGGAACAGCAAAAAAGGACATGCGAACAAAACGTTTCCGAACGACGGCCGTTTTTAGGTTATGTTTGCAATCAGCATGGGCTCCTTTGTATCAGGCACGGCGCAGTAGGCTCTCTCCGGGGGTTTCCCATCGTAGAATGTTTTACGAACTAAACCACACAGACACAGACACACAAATACATATATAGAAGCGGGGAGAATGTGGGGATATTTTTTTTGTGTGAGTAACGTAAAATGTTTTACTCTTTCGAAACGCAGGATCCGGACCCAAAGTGTAAAACATTTTCTTTTTTAGGCTATGGGTTCGTGTGTTTCACAGAATTTACCCGGCGTCCCATTTGGAAGCATAAATTTTGGACCGATGCTTGATGCTGTTGCGGGGAGGTTTGCGAAGGATGTTTGCTCCTGGGCTTCCGTTCCGTTCGCCCACTGCTACGCCGGGGCCGTGGCTGGGTCTGTCTTCTGTTCTCAAGATCACCTCAAACGCTTAGACTCACGCTTACTAATCACCTTTTGGGTGTCGGGTTTTTTACATTCACTTC
The DNA here is from genome assembly GCF_943735745.2 of Anopheles bellator. Taxonomy (NCBI): domain Eukaryota; kingdom Metazoa; phylum Arthropoda; class Insecta; order Diptera; family Culicidae; genus Anopheles; species Anopheles bellator. The sequence goes on along the minus strand of NC_071286.1, from coordinate 4,134,585 downwards.
CACTTTCGGCTTTCTGGCGCGGAACTGTGGTGACTGTGATGGTTTTGAAGTACCAAAATTTAATAGCGATAACTTTTTCACTGGATCCAATTCTTGTTTTATTTTCACAACAATCACAGCACGATCACAGCAACCGACGCATGTTCTACGCTCAAATATCGTTTGCCAATCACATTCACCGAACAAACTGTGGCATATTTAGAAATTTACATAATTTGGTCTACAGTATGGGCTTTTCGTTTTTTTTTATTGATTTTGCATACAGCACGATTCCCTTTGTATTTTCCAATGTTTTCTTCTGCTCCACGTGATGTGGCGTGCGTTCCCCGTGAATTGAGGTAATTATTTGGGTAACAAATTTCTTTTGCTCGCTGTTTACTTTCGCTGGTCACTACTACTACCATCCGCGTATCCACACTCCAAAGACAGGCCCCTTTTTCACTTCGAATATTGACAGCACTGAAAGCCGGAATATCTAAAACCCTTTACGAGCCACCCCGGGCACGGCCGGGCCGCACTCCAAAGCTAATATTTTACATCCACAGAGCAAACAACTCCCAACCCCCCACAGGGATGCAGAAGGACGTCACGGGCTCGCTCCACTCGACGACGCCGTGGCCGGCCAATCGGTTCCCAATCGATGTCCTGGCTCCCAGTAAACCGTCATCCCGTCGACTGACGGACACTGCCAAGGCGTGAACTGTGCTGCCTCGCTTACCCAACTCCCTGCTTCAAGTGGTCTGTCCCTCATCAACAACTGCTTGTCAACAAGTGGCCACTTATTGAGCAGGTCCTTCGCTCCCGTGGCTCTTTGGCACGCGATCGACTCGGGACATTCTATTTTTTTCCTTCAAGCGCTTCTATTAAAAGTCACTGAATTACGTGCCATCGACCCCCCCTCCCCAGTGGCATATGGAATTTTCCCAACGGAAAAGCCGGCCAACGACGACTATCTTTTTTTTTCGTTTGGTGTTTCTATTTCACGCTTCGCGCGCCCCCGTCCAACCGGAAGTGGCGTACGGAGTGCGGTAAAGTGGGCATCTTATTATTTTCAGTGCCGTTTTTGTGCTCCTATTTTTGTCCTACTACACCCGTGTGCGTGATACACGAGTTTTTGTGTTGTCAATTTGCTACATCCGGACTCGCCGGTGGCTCCTTTGCGGCACGGCAGTTGGAAGGCTTCGGCGGAAAACTCTGCGCTCTCAGCCCGGAAATCTTACGATACGCTCGAAAGCTTTAAACAGTGCAAGGCCGTTCGGGGAGGCAACAGTTGAGATTGCTAGGAAACTTCTTACGCACACACGCAACTGCTAATTGGAAGCTAATGGAGCGATAAATCTGTGTGCCGGTGGCCCCAACGACGATCGGAACTTGCGAAGGAAAGCTTATCCTTTCAGAAGAACCGAATCAACACACTACGGGGAGGCAAAAATTGCTTTGAAACCGGATAAAAAAGCCATTCACGATTACACCATTATGTTGGGAGAGAAAATTACTACGCCAACGGGTGATTAAAAGACCTTTCATCACATTAGATTGAACGAGCAGAATTTTTCTTACATCTTTCATCTTAAACTTGCGGTAACTTGGTTCGAATACCACTTTAGTTAATTGGAATGTCTTCTACTTGATTACGTGTAAAATTTTATAGAAAAGCCCTTTAATTTATGTTTTCAATAGAAAATCGTCCATGTTATGAATTGATTTTTTAAATTCAATAAAATCCTGTATTCAATTTTAGTTTATATCAAGTAACTGTGCACATTTACATGCTTTCTAAGCAAATTATGCAAGCCATCCTTTTTCCGATCACTTTTCAATCAAGCGGCGGCCTGCTACGATCGATTCGCGCGGTGTCTGTGAGATATTTTACACACATTTCCATCGGGCAGCTTGTCAGAAGCAGCAGCAATAACTGAGCCCTAGTAACTCGGTCGGCTCGGGCATGTGCGTTGCAATGAAGTGTTCAATTGAAGATAATTGCTTTTAAATTAGATCGCTTCGTGCTCCGTGCGAGAAATGTGGACCGGCCAAAGTGAACGAGATCCGCCCAAGTCCGGTACAAGCCAACCCCTATCCGAAGGCTCTCTCTCACTGGTGTCAACCAGTTATCTTCAGACTCCGTCGGTGGTTGTCCGGTGGACGTGCTCCAGCCACTATTTTATTCAGACACTGCCAGTGATCGAATACTGTGATTGGCAAAATTGCATTTGAAATCAGCTTCCTTTGGGTAACACTTCCTTTTCGCTATCCTCTAGCAAACATTTGCAGTACGAGACGAACAGTTTCATGTGCTAGCCACACCCGGGTGTGATATTACTCTTAACCCATACGCACTTTCTGTGTCCATCGAACGAAAATCCATAAAATAAACCCATTTCCCTACGACACACACGCCGCCCTCGCCGAAAGTAAACACGATTATTCGCTTTGGGGCACCGAATTTATGCGTGACGACGACCGGGCACCGGGCGGTAAAGTAATATCTTCACTTTTCGCGCCGAAACAACCACCAGCCACGCCTAATGTCTTCGTTAGGGGAGGTAACGAAAACCGATAAATCATATCGCGAAAGCCGCGGCTATGAAAGCAATTATTTCATGGCCACCGTCGATGAAGATTGATGTTGGTGAACGCCAACAGCGCACAATTATGTATCGCACAGCGCCGTGCGATTTGGAGTGGAATTTCACGTTGAGTTTGGGTGTCGTCGAGCACTTTCAGTAGTAGTAGGGCACGGAAAAGCACTGTAAGAAAACACCGGAACTCGTTCACTCGGTCACTTGTGCTGCGTTCAGCAAAATATCTTCTCCGATATGGTTACGAGCTGCTCTGCCAAAAATATGGACTCTGCCAAATTGATGACCGTCTGCAACGCTTGCTAAGCAAACACTGACCATTCCGGATGGGTGCGAATCGTTGCTCATCAAACCACAAAACGATTCAATATATCTGGTGTGCCTGGTGGGTTATGGGTTCGATGATGAAAGTTTGTGCGAGAGAGCAAACAATCTGCTGCGGGCGAAATGAGGCGCACATATAGAACCAATTGGAAATTATTGACGCCGATCCCGCCAGCGCCCGGCCACACATCGGCAGCGTGTTTCTCGTCACGTGGCAAACGAATCGGATGCACACACAGATCGATTCGATTTCTAGAGAGTGATTGGATCGAACGCCCTGAAAATTAACGGACGCTCGTCCCTGTGCGGTTTGTATATTTACATGCTTACATGCTGCTGTGTATCGCCAAACCTTTACTTTGTACTACAAACTGGGCGCCGCGTTCGCTTCAACATTGCCATTGCTAGCCGGTGACGTAAACGATTAAAAAATAGAGGTTCACCACACATGGCATCATCGGAACGACGGAATATGATCCAAAATCGATTCGAACCCGAGTGAATAGCAAGGAGTGCCTTGATCACACAAAACGAGCCACAAAACGCAGTGATCCTTTTGGAAGGCTGTGGATCCCGCAGCCTTCCAGGGGGTCTTTTAACCATCACTCATCGACACAACCTCCATTAGACGGTCGGATTAATCAATTATCCAGCGTGGAAAACGGTCAAACTTTACGGCATGCATAAGCGGCTTGCGAGGTTTTTGATAGGGGTGTTTAAGGCTACTATCATGGTCGTTTCATAAATCGATACGTTAATCATCAGTTTCCGGTTCGACTTTCACGGCTAAAGGCTGGGTAATATGCGTACATTTTTAATAAGGTATTCGAAAAAGGGTGGCAAGGTCAACCGTTGGAGGAGTTCGATCAACTTTTCGGAAAAGGTATGCGATACAAACATGTATTAGTTTTCCTTTCCTTGCTTGTATGTACTTTTTACAATCAGTTCAAAATTTTGTTCCAAACTTTTCTGTACTCCTAAAAAGGCTCTTCAAAAAGGGAATCGATTGAATAATGTTTAAAAAGCAAACGTAGATAGCAAAACTGATGTTTACCACTTGAGATACACTTATGTGTGCAACAAAATAATTGCATTTAGCTCTCGACCTCAAGATGGCAAGCGACGCAACGGTAGTAATTCGCTAAGTGCCTGACCAATCGGTATTCCAGTTCAATCGAAACATTGGAATAACCAAGAAGCGCCAAATCCTTAAATAATTACTCGATAAAGACACACATATGCTTAAGGTGCTTAACGTAGTAAATCAACTAGCGATAAAACGGTGCACGAATGTAACTGCCCGATAGTAAATACAAACAAACGGATAAATTGATACAAAGTTTCAGAAAGCAATCAGCGAAAAGAAGTAAATGAAAAACGAAGCTGAACTTTTCATTCGCTTCCTATTGAGCTAAACTCGTACCACTTATGCTTCAAATGGGCCAATAACCCACTCCCTGTTGAAGGTTTCTTTCCCGGTGATGCAATCGTTTTGATTACTCACGGTGCACTCAAACGCAATATCAAGTTTCAAAGCCGGTGCCGGACCAATAAACAAACAAGCTGACCATCGCCATCGATACTTTCCATCGCTTCCTGTGTCGGTTCTGTGATAATGACGTCACAGGGCCAGAGATATAGAGAATAAGTGGCCCTGAATCCTTCGAACAGTGGTCAACAGCTTCCCAGTATACGTCCATTTTATCATCTCTTTATGAGGCTCTCCAACAATCCCCAGTGCTCATTTGGTCCTAACATTTTAATTCCCGCAAGCGTCATTCGGTTCCGCACTCGTAAGGATGACCGCCTTAAGCCGCTTCTTTTTACATGACTCCAATTTCACTCCCCTTCAATGCCCATTTCGAACCTGAATCCTTGAGACTTACTGTTTCAACGCAGCGCTTCCGAGAAGGCCGTTTACCGTGCTTGTACGCGTAAATTTGTTTTGCGCGCCCTTGTCGGCACCAGATGCCAGCCGTGCCTCGAGCCATACTTAGCATACCGTCCACGTTCGCATATCGAGATCGAAATGCTCGTTTTTCGTGCGCCGAAATCGAATTGACGGTGGATGCTGAGCCGGAACGTGATTTTTAGCCAACATCATTTGATCGATCGACCTCGAATCGAATTGGGCTATGGGGCATCCACTAGATAAAGCGTTCTTTACGAACCTGTCAACACCGGTGCCCGGTTGTGCCGGGTTTCCGAAATATTCCGGGCAAGTGAAGCAGCATCTTCATCTTCATTGTCAAGAACATTATCACCGATTTCGGTAGTCGCTGGCCATCCATCTCGTTGTTGATCCACGGCCGAATATTGATCGCACGTGCGAACGATGCCTCTGACGTCGTTCGCGCGAACGGTTCAAGGTTATTGTGGCATGTTTTTCCTAAATTATTATGCTGATGAAAGACTAACGTCGTTTCGCGCGCTGTAAGCCCCTTAAGAGAACGGCGTCTTGAGCCGTTTCCCAACACACAAAGGAGCGCCCTTCAGGCACTTTGCCCTTAGACCGACCTGGTACACTCTGGTCACGTCCTAACAACGGCAAGAATGGGAAACATTTAAATTGTTTCTTTTCTTAAAAGCATTACGTTGGGATCGCTTTCCCTCGTGTCGGTGTAAGCCCAGCGAGCTGCCATCTACCCGGAAGCGACGGAAGCCGGTTGAGCCGGCAGGATGGAATGAATTAACACGGCGAGAGGCATCAAGCGAAACAGTGGACGACCGGAGATTGGCGCACTTCCGGGCTGTAAGGCCCCTGGGGGGCCGTTTCTTAAAGCTGTTTCGTGCGTCCAAAGCGCAGTTTAATTCTACACCCGATAAGGGGGCTTTAACAGCGCCCGGATAACCGATCCGACCGTTCGACTGATATAGGCAATAATAGAAATATTTGTGCTGCCGGATAACCTTCTCATCATGCGCTTTATCGATCCAACAACCGGTGCCACTCTCTCTCTGTGTCTCCGGCTCCACGTTCAGAGAGCCAGCATATTATTGGTGTACGTTAACGAGCAGACGGCACCATGCGCCTCCATCAGCGCGAAGGTTCATCAGGGCGGAAGTGCTTTCACAGCATACACATTCGCCGGAATGGAACGGTAAGGACACGGTTCAAGTATTAATTAAATGACACGGATGTGCAAAACGGCTTCCACCAGGATATTGGTTCATCATTCGAAATTAATGTACCGATATAAAAAATGTACGCGTTTTAATTACTTTCGATCGCATGTAAATGCGACAGCCAGCAACATTGTCACAAAAAGTCTTCCGGATAATCGATTCGGTGTTGAATAAGGCAGTGGAATATGATCCCATCTATCATCGCTACACTGGGACCGATGACACGCACTCACAAACCGGGACCGGGCGTGTCAATAATTCGACCCACAAAATCCGTTGGGCCGCCAACCGAGGCGGATTGTGTCGACAGGCCGAAAAACGGGACGCGCGGAAGGATATTTGTTTCTTTCCCATTTCTGTTTCTTTTTTTGTGAGAGAAAAGTTGAGCGTCCTCCCGACGACAATCGAAAGCTGAAGTTGCAGCGTCGCTGAAACGGCCGACCAGCATCGATTCGCTCCGGGGGCTTTTGTTGATTATTTTCCCCGGCTTCTCCAGGCCCCAGGCCCGCCCCACCCAGCGTTTGCATAAAAGTTGTCATCATCGCATCGTGGGCGACCCATATTCCCGGTGTCGGTGCATTATGAGTTTCAATTTCTATGCTCTCATTTGAATGGCCTAGCCAGGGACAGTGCGGGCAGAGGCAGACAAACGAGAAGGATTCAGAAAGAGAGGTATATTTATGCTCCCCGTGCACGCCGCCCGTCTGCCCGTCATCATTTATCATCATCAGTCGGGGAGAGGTTCTGGAGCAATCAGAACCTACAGAAAACCGACCTAGCGGAAGATGGAAAACGGAAGCAACCTCAGCACTCAGCCAACCGGGGTGGGTTATCCGGTTTCAGCCACTGGATATTTGATTAATCGATCGCAATCTGCCGGCTGGGGCGTTCCGGGCCGGGTCTCGGTCGGGATCGAGAGTTTCGAGACAATCTTTATGAATGCCTTCTCAGCATCGACACGACCAGGCACCTGCACATATCATATCCCGTATGCCGTGGAATCAGGCAGGGTACATTAAAATTACATCATTTTTGTGGAGCAAACAAAACGACTCCTTTGAGTGTGCTTCTTCGGGCGCATCGGGCGTCTCCTTGAGCCTCGGGCAAAAGTCTCGAGTGTCGCAGAAGAAATGAATGCCGGGTTAACGGTGTGTGTGGAGTGGTTTCCGGGCTTTTGATGAAAAGGAAAAGGATGTCCGCACCCGCACGGAACCCGCGCTCCGATAGGGTGGCGAAGGGAAGAAAAGTGTGTTGTGTTTATTGTGCCCCGCATCGTTTTCTTCTTTTTCCGGACCCCACCCGGGAGCTGTGGTTTCGAGGGGTGTAAAACGTTTCACCGAAGACATGTCCTGTGGGATGTTTTTGGTGATGAAAATACAAAATCCAAAATATAAAACTCCACCACGACACGCTCTTCGAGGTGAGAGTTTGGTAAAGAAACAAAAAAAGAAATCAAACTAAACGGCCGGATGAGAAGGACCTTCTGTTCCGTCCTTCCGCATCATTTGTCCTTCGAGCCGCAGGAGGGTGCACCCCCCCCCACTAGGGGCGGGAGACAAACCATCACAAACGACGCAGCGCAGCGACGAGGCCATTGACAGCGCGCTAGGTCCCTGTTTGTTCGTTTTGTGTCCATCACACATCCTGTGTCCTGGCTATCAGCTAACGATACGTACGTGCACGGATTTTGCCGACGGTGAGCCTCCTCCTGCCGACGTGTCGTTCGACTTCGGGGTTTCCATTTCGCGACCGATCTCCGAGCGAATCTCGTCCTTCCCAATGGCCCAGTTATCCGCTTTTCGGTGCTACCGGTGAGGTCTTCGGTTTTGTTTCGCAGTCGCCGTGCCGTGTTGGGGTTTGCGTTACGCTACGACACTCTACGATCTCGGCACACACTGATTGTATTATCTGCTCATCCGTTTCGTTCCGATCGGCCACATACAGCTGTCGGTGACGCTGCTCCTGCCGCTACTCTTCCTGAACTTTTATCCTGAATGTGCTACGCAATTAGGAATCGATCCTTGTTTGATGAGATAAATTATTCGGATTTGTTCCGAGGAAATTTGGCTAAAACAAGCGTTTCTTATTCCTACAACAATGTGTGAGAACAGCACAACATTCAGGAGCCCCCCCATCTTTGGGGGGGAGCTCGTGAACATTGCCCTACCGTACACAGTTCACTGCACACACTTCACAGCTCGAGCTTCTCGGACTTGTCGTTAAATCGCAAAACCGAGAAAACCGGAGTCCTCCGAATGTTGTGCGCCAAAAACAGTGGGCTCACTCGCATGTCGCACACATTTTCGCGCACCTCGTCCCCGATAGGGTTGACCGAATTTCCGGTCTCCCGCCACGGGCGGTGTTTTTGCGCAACACTTCTACAGCTTCCACAATGACGCCGCACGCACGCACCCGCAACGCAATACCGCTCGCGACCTAGCTTCTGACCTGCTTCTGACCTGCTTCGGCTGGGGGGTTGTTCTCTGCACACACAAATACAAACACCCACTGGAGGTATAGACTGGAAAATGGTCGACAACGCTGCCTGCCGTGGAGCTGCCTGGTTCGGTCAACCGTCGAAGGTAAACTGATGCGCCATCAGCCCTCGATAAGCGACGACTGAACCCCCTCCCGGTAGGAGGACTCAATGGGGTCGTTTTCGTCGTCATCGTTTGGGGAGTGAAAAGGCTCGGGGTCGGTTATCGTTGGTGCGTCAGTGTGGAACCACAGTGGGGAATTTGTGTGGGACAGGCGGACATATTTGGTTTCCGGAAGAATGTACGGTTTTTTTTCTAACGTTTTTGTTTTCTATGCATTTTGATTCAATTCGACGATTCATGTGTGAAACAAGCGTTCCAGTATGGCCATTTCATAGACTACATTAAGACCAGGCGCCTCCTTTTGAATCTTCAAATAAGCCTAGCGATGGGTCGGATGCAAAACTTGCTGGAAATAATTTACAATTACTTAAATTTTGATTGCAATGTCTAGTTTAGTAGCCGCCGAAATTTTACAAAATTTGTATATACTAATTCCCGATCAAAAGTATACAAGCTATGCCAAACGTAAATATTTGATTATTTCATTTGAAAGAAGGGTCCGTTGTCTTTCGAATGATGTATAACATAGATACATTAACGTTGCAGAACTGTGCTAACGATCTGGTTGAAGAAGTGAAAAAAAATGGTTTTAAAGGGCCATTTTTATCGCTCTTTCGACTTTGACAGATGAATTCTCGTAATCCGAATCACTCGTATTTAACTTATCTATGTTAGGAAAATATTACTAAAATGCTTATGATCGCTTTTCCTCATAGTGCAGCGCCTGCTCCAGATGATGACGGCACTCCCGGCAGCAGCTCCCGAGTACGTCATACCTTTCCCGAACGCTTTCTCTCTCTTTCGCGCGCCCACCGGGGGGCTGTGTTTTCCTGCGCTCCCTTTCGGGAGCTCGCAATAAAAGCGCGTGAGTGGCTCACGGCCACTCACCATCCGTGCTGGGGTTTGTTTATCATCATTGCGAAGCAACACGAAGCAATAAAGCGAACCGCAAACGACCGAATGCCAAATGGAAACGAAAGTGCAGTGAAAAGCGGAAAAGCGCTGAGTGTCGCGTCGTCGCGTGATGGATTGAGTAACGAAAGGGAAAAGTTAACAAACCGCGCGCACAAGGCGCTCTCGCTCGGTGAGTGCCCTGAAAGGAGGCGCGCATTCCAAACACAATCACAATCAAAGAAAACAGAAAAGGGAAAGCGGGAAAATGGGAACACATCGAAAAACAAAGAGACACAAGCGCACGCATACTCGCTCGACAGCAAAACACACCAACACACATATGCCGTAGCGTTCCCGTAGGAAAACCCAGGAATAGTGGGCCTGGGATCGTGCTCTGGGCGGGAAAACTTCACCCAGCCAGGGAGTGGTATTGCGTCGTTCGTTAACCTTTCGC
>NC_071286.1:4086916-4124508 GCF_943735745.2 Anopheles bellator | reverse complement strand
CCCCCCCCCCCCCCCCCCCGGGGCCACCCACTGCGGGTGGCTACGCTTCTGACGACGCCATTCGGTAGCGGTTGGCCGGAATGGCAGAAGGAGTCCGCGCGAAGCGGAAGTGTCTTCCTGTCAACCGAATGCAAATGCAACCGCCTTTTTCTATGCACCACACCGGCCGACACGGGATACAGGATATTGTTGGCCGGAGAGATAACGGGAAGAACCAAAGGGAAGTAGCAAACAGTGCACACTTCCGATAAGCGGAGTGGATAGGACAACGAAACACGGATCCTGGGGGCTTATCGAGAGCAGGCATTTAACGTGTATTTTGAATGATATGCCTGGTCGAACCTTCACTATTGTTTAGCTAGAATGCCAAGGATAAATGGGGCCATAAAATATTCCATATTGAAAGCCTGCCAATCCTCAAGCTAGTTCCCCGTCCGAGGGAGAGTTCCTTCGAATGGTAAAAGAAGGAAGATTCATTCAGACTCAGCATCTGGCCTTTCGTGCGGCTCAAGAAGAACAAGAAAAGCCTGATTGACGCTCGTAACTCATTACCCCGCGGCATTGAAGGATGGCGTTGGCGGCTGGAGTTGAATACGCTCGCCAGGTCAGATGAGCTGCCGTGAAGAGGACTGCCACAGGGTTTGTTTGACTCAAACGGCCACGTCAATTGTTTCGAAATGGAACCATTCTCCGAAACTTCATTTGTGCTCGCAACAAAAGCGAGACAAGAACTCGCAACTCGGCACTTCGTTAGCTATTGGTGTCTGTTTCATAGCCTCGCCTGGGACGACGGTCCTACCCGTCGTAGGATTGTTAGTTCGGAAACACGGATCAGAGGTATCAAATTATCCAGCCGCACTCACCTTACACGGCCTCGCTCCGCGAGCGTAGCGTCTCAAGAGCCCCTGAATGCACTTTACGGGCTGCAGGAGCTTCTTTTGGGGCCCCGACCGAACAACCGACCGAGGCTGCTCGAGGACTTCCCCCCCCCCCCCCCCCCTGGGGTCCCTTCGTAACGGATCCAAGTGTTCCAGCAGAGTTGAGTATTCTTTTCCACCCCGAGCAAGGCAAGAGGTCTGTAGCAAGAATGGAGTACTTTCGGTCGCCACACTAACACAGGCAGCTTAGCCGTTGTTCCATTATCAAGGCTGCAGCTCCAGCCGTCCCTCCCATCTGGCCTGGCTGACTTATTTCTAATCTCATGAATTATGAACGCAGCTCCTAAGGTGACACCCGAACGTGGCCGCACCGGGATTGCCGCTCGTATCGAGGTTTCACGGGGCCCCGGGAGCGACCGGGTCAAACCCGGGTGCCTGCTTGCCGGTGCCGCTGGATGTTTCCGAATGGTGTTAACAATTCATGTATTAAACCCGGGCTGGTCGATGGCGATACTCGGAGTGAAAGGTGGCGCAAGTTATGGCACCACGACACCCAGCCGGCCCAGGTGAGAGAAGGACGAGTACGGGCGAACGGGCCAAGCCGGCTGGTAGACGGAGACCGTGCGTCAGCATTGCTGCTTCTGTCCTGTGACGTCAGAGCCCGTGTGTTTGAAGCACAGCAACAGAGTACCGCGCCCTTTGAACAGCCGTAAGTGGCCACTGCCGCTAAACAAGACAGGGCTAAGCACGGCGACACATACCCTAAACTATGCAAACCTGTAACATGAGTGAGCCACTCGGCCCTCCCCGGCCCTGTCTCGTTCCGTGGTGTTTTGGGTAATTTGTTGTGTGTGTCCTCCTCCGTACGATGCGGAGCTTTTCGCTTTTCATCTCCAAGTGGGTGTCCTTTCCAGTGTTTCCGGACACAGGTTTGTGTGTGAATGAAAAATGGCCACATCAACAGGCGGACAGAGGTCGGTTTTGGTAAGCCAAATGGGTGGTGTAGATGCTCTAGCAGTATGTCTAACCTTTTGTTGGACATACTGCTAAAGGACTCGCAGAATTTATCATCCACTTTAAAGTTTATATGGCCACCAAATGTTGGTGGCGTTTAATGTCGACAATCCTTTTGAAAGTGTTGAAATAAGCAAGCACTAATTTTGGCTGCACTTATTTACCATTTACGGTTTAATTTATTTTACAATATTTTATATAATTAATTAAATGGGTTTATTTTAATGTAACAAACAAACTTTGCATTTTTGGCCGTATCCATCAAAGAATTGTTCATAAACTTATTTTCGGCCGACCGAATTCGGTTTCGTTTTTACAAAACAACAACAATAGCTTAATACGCTTGATGCTAGCAACAAATCCGCAAAGCTGATTCTCGCTTCGTACGTAAAGGAAGGTGTCATCGCCCACCGTCTCCGCTTCGACACAATCGGCCTCTCGAAGGAGCAGAACCTTTTTCTAAATTTAATCCCAACGAACCACGACCACAGCAGCAGCAACAACAACAACCACAACAACAGTAAATTTCAATGTTTTCGAATCGAACGAGTTTCGAGCCGACCGCGAACCCATCGCGATCCGCTTCTTCTCGATCCATCCCGGCGCATTCGTCATCAACGATCAACGGCACTGGCAAACGACAACAACGACGACGCCGGCCAACCCCTCCCTTTTCTACCGCAAACCCAACACACACTCAAGCATGGCCCCAAACATTTTCATCAAAAATTTGCAACATTAATCCCGTCGGTGGCCACCGTCGGGAAGGGAGCGAGCGAATGAATTGTGACAGTTAAGCTTCAGGCTTGTAACGGAGGCAGCGCGCTCGGAGCCGGGAAAAGATAAATAAAACCCCGCCAGCCGGGCCGCCGCCACCGGGTCTCGTCTCCTTCGTGCCCCCCCTCCCTCTCGGGGGGGGCAATTCGCCCGGCCGCTAAAAATAATTAACCCATCAAGCCGGGCACGGCGATCTGGCCGCCATATACGCGCCTTGGAGGCACGTCGCAGCTGATGCGCAGTGCGCGACCGATACGCAAACGCAACAGAGCACGACCCTGACGGGCGCGCCTACACACGCGCGACCGAGAGCCAGACAGGGACAGGGACTGTTCGTAATAAACTCCTTGTTTATTTGTTTTTTTTTTTAATGCAAACATGCGGTCAGACCCGAGTGATTGAGGATAGAGCTCTTGCTTCGGCCTGGAGTTGGGAAGATGGGTTTTATAAGAGGTGGGCCAATAAGAAGCACAAATACTAGTTTAAAACCACACAGATACTAACATCCGTAAGCCGCATCAACAACAAGAGCCGCAAGAAATCGCTAAAATTCTGCCTCACTACTTATTATCCCACGTGCCGCGTAAATGTCGTTATCGTTCGTCTCCGGATGCGTGTTTTGTGCGCGGTCGCGATGCGTCCAATTGAGGTTAGGTGCGGTCAGCGCGCGGCGGTAGCACACCCATTTCGAGGGCTCGACATGCTCGTGGCCACGGCCGAGCAATTGTTCGCCGTTTGCCTTTTCAATTAACGGTCACCCATCGGCCCACCACCGGCCACCCACCATCCCCACCGTACGTCGGAGTGGCAATTACAGAGATCGGGACGTCTCTGGCCGCCACCCAAGGCAAGGCTCGGGGCCCGATCGCACCGTAATTTAGTGCATCGTTTAACCGGCGCAGCTCTTTCGCAGAGGGTCGTGAAATGATCGATTTGCCGCATCGGATGCAACTTCGCGCAGTTTCTAGCCCGCTCGGTCGCGGCCCAGTATGAAATTGGATCAATTTGGATGGATGATGGCCGGTTTGGTGGTGGTCCGTAATTGCGAGTAATTAGTTTGCCCGGTGCGCTTATCGGAAACGCTCCGGAATCCATCAGCCTCGATATCGGGTGTTTTATCACTTCAAATCGACAACCGGGGTCCCCCAGGGACGAAGCACCAGTTTTAACCTCTTCTTGAAACGGTCCACTGGCACTGATAACCGAGCTATGGCTTAAGACTGTCGAAATCAGGGTCATTTTGAATTCGTTAGCGTTACATGGGAAACCGATTTCACAATATCAGAACAAGTAGATAACGAACGGTATAGTCATAGGTGTAATTTAAAAATGATGTGGTGAAATGGCTGACTCTATCCGTTTGTAAGTCTAATCGGTTCTCATATCTATACGAAGAAAGCATGATTGGAAACTAGCAAAAGTACAAATTCCAATAATCAATAATTATCATAATTCTTAACGAATGTCTGTGGCTCGGAAAACGAAACTGCATCGAAATTGTTTATCCCACGAAACAAAATGGCCCATCAGAATGGCCCGCTCGGCAACATTGTTTCAAATTAGAAAAACATATTTATCCTGCCGCCGAGAACCGAGACGACGCCGAACCGACACTAGATCCCATTACTCACACGGCATCGCCAACACCTGTTTCTTTGCTCACGCACCAAGGACACCGTAACGTCGTAACGGACACCACCAGCACTCCAATGACAATGATTAATTCCTCGGTGCGTTCAGAGGCCTCAGAGGATACATAACCACCGTCACTCAATTTTGTAGATCGGCAATTCTTGGGCACGCCATAGTCATACGCCCGGAATTATGGTGGATTGCTTGGTGTACATTTCGTTTTCCGGCGAGAGAATTCCGACACAATCCGACACTGTGTTCATCCATAAGCTTCAAGCGAGGGGCCAAAAAGCTCTTCTGTAGCCCACAATTGATGGCTATCGTTTTTATTAACTGAAAATTGCTTTCGCTCCTTCGCAAAAACTTTGGGCGTGCGGAGTTTTGAAAAGAAAGTTTCGCAGATCTAGGAACCCGCGTCCGCGATAACCATGTGACCATTTCGTTTTCGGCGGCATCGCGATAGCAGTGACATTGAAATGGTTGACATTGACAATGGCGCTGAATGAAGGCAATTTTGGTATAGCAGCCTGCTGTGATTGCCGGTGATGGAACTGTTTACAGAGCGTCCGTAGATAGAAGTGCTCACCGAATGTCTTAAAGGTGGCCGAAAAACATTCTATTCTATCGCTGTTTTGACGCAGACTGACTCGAAAGCCAACACAACTGGTAAGCTATTAGGCCAGTTCAGCACCACAACCGCTATCGTAGTCAAATTTCTACAAACTCAAAAATAATTACACTCCCCAAAAACCTAATCCGCTAAAGATTGCTCCGTGTCATGTCAAGCTGATGACAATTTAAGCCGGTTCGGTTGGTTGCTTCTTACCATTCCACCATTTAAAGCGACTTCGCCATTTTCTTGTAGGCTGTTCGGAAGTGAAGACGCTTCAAACGGCTCCGTGCTCCGTCGTCTGAGGTTGCTTCGACCACGCAAACGAGGCACACGATTCAATCCAATTGCCATCGGTGCTTCGGTGAGCACCTTAAAGCTGCTGGGAAAATTTAGGGAAATTTTTCAAAACGTCGCACCCAAGCGCTCTTTCCCAAGTTTTCCCCGCTTTCCCTTGCGGAACGGAACGGCCTTCGGGTAAACATTTTCAGTACCATTTAACGACTCCATCAATCAACGTCCCCCGCGATCGAACGGATGGACCACTTAACAGAGCGCCAATTTGCCGACCGCCCTTTGTCGATCCGTCGATCCTGCATGATCCAGATCCTTAGAGCGCGCGGGCGAATCGAACGGTGAAATATATCACCGGCCTGGCAGTGTTTGAAAGGTTGTCTCGTAAATATACACCGATGCTCTGCTTCGCACGGAGAAACCGCTCAAAACTCTTACCTGGTAAGGCCGCCACTAATCGAGCACGTGCTCGAGCTCTTAAATTTGGGCGTCAGTGGCGATTTTTAGCCGCCCGGCTGCCGGCCCGTTATCGGTGCTGATTTACTAACCTAGAGGCCCCTAGTTTACCCGCTAATTTACTCACCTTTTCCATTAAACTCTCCGCACGTCGAGCGAACGATGCTCTGCGATCCTGAGCCGAGCTCATCTTGCTGTGGATCAGGGATGCAACGGGCCAAGGCTACGACGTTCTTTATCGCACAACACGCACACACAAGCACACACCCGGACACTTTGCCTAGTCACTTCGCACCTTTAGTCTGGCTGTTTGGCACGTAAAGTTCACACTTCAATCACTTCTCACGAGTCTCTAATCGAATTTGGAACCAACACGCAATTCTCTATTCAAATGGAAAACACTAAACAATAATAAAGTATAATTAATCATCAACCTCGTATTGGTATTTTTCGCCCACTTGTACGCTCTGTACGACTTCAAAAGTACTCCACGGAATAGGTGAGTGAGTACGAATCAAGCGATAACGAAGCGCAACGTTAAATCATTTCATCATGGGCCCTCTGATTATGCCACACTTCGGGCAGTCTGGTACCTGGTAATCTGTGCGATCGTCATTAAACGGTAAAAAAAAATAAACCAATTTTACAGTGAGATGTGAGCGATCCAGTGGCCGGTAATCTACTAAGTACCCATCAAACTGTTGAATGTGCCGTGCCGTGCCACGCTGGAGCTGGAGTCATCAGCTGTTGGGGCTTATCGGGCCCAGAACGTGCGGAATGTTTGTACATATTTATGTCGACATGTTTTTTTCTAGGTTGAGTGATTTGGCTTTCGAATGCTCTTTTTGCTTTGCAGCCCTGTGTCATCACGATAGTGTGACAGGGATGGCGATTCCTGACATGCCACCCGACAACCCGACACGATTGACGGGAATGTAGGGGCGCACTTCAACGTCGATAAGTGAGCGTGTTCGTTCCGGACCATTTAGGAGAAAATCTAAATTTATATAAAATACTATTGAATACCTTTGAAGACCACTGCTTACCGCGGGCCATGGTTCGTGTCCCAGGCTCAACCGGACAAACTTTAGCCCTAATGGTGCTACTAACAATTATTTGATGAAGAAAAATCATCACGTTTGGCCAATCATCGGCACTGCGCGCCAGCGGTGCAAGTGCAAAGTGGTTGGGCAATTATTTTCCCATCACCGCCCAACACGGCTCCACGGACACGGAACAAAATCCATCGGAGCACGAGGACGATAAGTTTTAATTAAATCGAAGCATCACCAGCAGCAGCAGCAGCAGCGCAACAGCATGTTGCGTTGGTGGCACCTCCAGACAAGCTACTCAACGGAGAACTTCAACGAGTCCAAGAAGGCACCAACGTGGCCGGCACCGCGCAGCGACATAAGGCAGAGGCCACTCGGGGTGAGTTGAAAGGTACACATATCGCTCCGTTAAATTATACCAAACGGTCAGCCCCGGGTCGGGCCGGGAGTTGGGTAGACAACGTCGCATAACCGCTCGTTAGACGGCCACACGGGCAAACCGCCACGGTGCTCCCGGTCCGGCGGCACTGTCGTGCATCCGAAAACAAGTAAATTAAGTTTAATTACTATTTATTGCTGGCGTTTGTTTATCGGGAACGGTAATTCCCCTTCGGGCCGATGTCGAGCTGGAGTTTTCAAACTATGCTCCCGGTCCGACACCGATATCGCTCGGCTGGCGTATCGACTTTTGATAGTGGCAACTTGCGCTGGAACGTTCCCCTTTTCAACATACCCGTAGCTCATCCAGAGGAAGCCGGTCACGTATGGATCGTTATCGGCTCGGCCAACTTCGAAATGAGCTGTAACAGGGTGACAAAGCGACTGCACGGGGCCTTTTCCCTCTCATTTGACTTTATGATTTCCCCCGGAGTGAGTTGCTCCCATTTGGGTAGGTGGCGTTGGGTGGCCGAGATCATTACCCAAGGCCCTCGGAACGATCTTTTGAAGAGAAGCCGTAAGGGTCAATATTTATGCGCTCGTGCATCTCGGAACAGCCGAAAGCTGGCAGCAGGGCCCTTTTCGTCACATCCCGCCGTATGGCGGCAAATTAAGCGGCCCACGGCTGCTCGATAATCCACGCTCCACACGGCTGTTTACCGATGCTCGAGCGAAACGCCTGCGAACTACGCAGTGTTTTCGGCCAAGTGTGATCATCAGTGGCGCTCAGGTCGTTAGAATCATTAAAGGGGCCGCAGCCGCAACAACGCGGCAACAACAACCAACTCGAAAGACCTCGAAACGGTATCGTAACGGTATGCTGGCTGGTTTGTTTACCGCGCAGCAAACAAACGTGGTGTGTTAAGCCGTTGTCAACAAACCAATTGCCGGCGCTGGCCTTTTTGGGGATTTCTGCGGTCTGGTCTGACTCGGTCTGGGAACGGAAACGCGCAAAAATAAACCAACGGTCCGGGGTGCCCGGGAAGAATCATTACCGAACCGCTTCAAACGTCGTGCGGATCGTTCGATTTTTCCTTCGTTGGTGGAACAAGATCCCACCAAACGGGGACGGGAAGCAAATGAATTGCATTTTGGTCCATGCGAAGCGTTCGCCGTAAGCGACGCCAATATTGCGCCCCAAACTCCGCGGTCCAAGGCCAAAGTGGTTTCAAAGGAACGTGTCTAGAATGCTCCGGCACGATCGTTACAGCCGCTCACAATGGCGCGGGGTGTGAATGAGAGCTCGGAACGGATCGATACCGGTGACAAAACTCGATTGACAGTTGATTGAATTAATCAATTACAACCCGTCAGCCACCCATCGATTGTTCTCACTCGGTAGCTCCCTATTGGTTTCGCGTATCCTCCTCGAATGGACGGTACAATCGATACAAACTGGCGAATGGCTGCCGATGGTGCCGATGCGTTTGTGAATTGTTTTTAAAATTAAACCGCTCGAACGGTCCGCCGTCACCACTGCCGAAGGTGAAGTTCAGTGAAGTGCCACCGATGAGATCGGCGATCGATTCGGCATCGGTGATCCTCCGCATCGGACTTTGAAGCGACGGCACCATAAATCACACTAAGGTTGCCACTAATGTTTGAAGAAAATATGCCGATCTTCTCCCCGGTCGATCGATTAAGCGATCAGTTCACAGGTGCATAAATCAAATCGATCACGGACACGGGGAGATGACGTCTCACTCACTCACTCACTCACATTCGGAAAAGGAAAACGGGCAACGAACTGAGGGAAAACCGGGGAAAATTGGAACTGAAAGCAACCGACCGACCGACGCGTTGATCGCGAGCTCGAGCTCTCCGTCTTCGAATCCGTCCGATCAGATTACACAAATCAAACTGACCGCAGGCGGTGCTCTCGGATTCAACGCAGGGCCCCAACGCCTTCGTCGTCGTCATCGTCTCGTGTCGGTTGCAGTCAGAGAGTGTCGCTTCCTTCCGTCCACCCGTCGTCGACCGTTGCTGTTTCTTTCGCGCCCGTTGCGCTGCGTGTATTTTTGTGTTTTATTTTGTTCTACTGTTCAGCGTCTGTCCCGCTTCTAATTCTAACACTCCCTGCCGCTGCACACACTGCTGCACATTACCGAACCGGGTGGTGGCGTCGTGACACCAACACGCACACGCAACACGCTGGATGCGTCGTGACACAGAACCACGGGTGGCGGCGGCGGCGGCAGAGCGAGAGACTCGGCCACCGCCACCTGGTGTTTTCTCGTTTTTCCAACACTTAATGTCAACAACCGGGTAATTTAGGGGGGGACCGCGTGGAGTTTCCGCGGACTGTTCGGCCGCGGCTATCGTCGGTCTCCAACCGGGCCGGACGATAAGATGTTCCGTTTCTAATTCTTTGTCAACATTGTTACACCGTTCCGTTAATTTAAATAAATTTCGTATTTTCTTTTATATTTAGCTAAAGTTTACCGAAATAAACTCTAGTCGATCAACCAGCAACAATTTAAAACGGCGAACAGAGTCCGCTTGGCCGGGTGCCGGGGGAAGGGAACACACCCCCCGTCGCCACTGGGAATCGGATGAACTAAAAATACCGCTCAGCGTCCCAGTCGCGTGCAGTCGGAAAAAATTTCCTTTTCGTTTGGCATTCAGAATGGGCGGCCCCCCCCCCGTTTCTAAAGAACGCATAACGACGAATGATGTGGCTTGGTTGCACTTTCGGGAGTGGCTGACGACGACCCCAACGAGACGAGCCGTGAGGGATCGTGGAGCCACGGATCGTGACATAATGGGGTAGCACCCAACATGCCTTCTGTGGGCGGCAAGCGGAAAAGTATTACGATCGTACGATTGGAGCACGGATACTTTTCAGGTTGACGAGATCACGAAAAGAAAGGAACCCATCAATCGTACATGAAATCACATCGTTACAGAAAGCAACAGAGATTAACATTGTCTCGTTGGTGCCAAGGCCAGAGAGAAGCAGAACAAGTTTGAAGAGATGTCGGAAAGATAATTTGCCGTCAAAAACTTGAAATAAAACTGGCCAAACAAACGTTTTCTCGATCAACATCTACGACGAATGGAAATATATTCCCCAACATTCTATTTTCACGCCCGAAAGCCAGGGTAGCCAGTCCGATTCTTGCTTTCCACAGCAACCGGCGTCTGGTCGGCAGGATTAAGAGCCGAGTTCTACGGCCATTGGCCACAGATTTATGCTCCCAGACGGTTTTTTCGGCTGCTTCTACACCCACCGTTTTGTGTGGTTTATTTTGAGTATTGGCCACAGGGGCACACGTTGGTCACAAACAGGACGGACAGATAGGAACTAACTCGAGTGTGGCAACACACACCGGTGCGTGCTCCGAATGGACAGAAAACCGACAACCGGAACCTTCAGGAGGAAGGCAAACGCACCGTACAGCACTCATTCTAAAGGTCCTCCGGGGCGAGAGCCTGTTGAAGTTGGCGCTCCCTATCAGGGGTGTAATAACCGAGTCCATCGCATGGCACCGTTGCGAGGCTACAGATTCCAACGGACCAAACTTTTCAAATTTGCGCGCCATCAACCGCTTTGATGTGCCATTGTAAGAAGAAAGTAAAAATAGACGGCGAATGAGTCAAAAACTCAAATCCCCTCAATAAATCCGGAGAGCTTGCGTTTAACACGCAACGCGAGCGAGGTGTCGAAATTGGTGCAACGCCATTGGTGCGACGATCAAGGAACGGCCCACGGTGCGCCCGGTCATTTGACTTGGTTGGTGTGCGGCCAGACAACAGGCCAGATTGAAATTAGCCTTCATTAGAGCGACCGTACGGGAGGCTTTCTGCGTCTCCGGTTACCTCCGGATGGACCGTACCTTTGCATGGCGTAGCTCTAATGATGGCTTATTATCGTTCAATTTACACCGCTTAGAGTAGGTGACCATCTTCCTCGGGCCCGGGGAACTCAGTCAACGGAAGGACGTCTGATGGCGTTCGTGAAAACTCACAACCCCATCATCCGCGTGGTCATCCGGGTAATTTCCGCCATTTCAGATGCTAAGTGTTGTCCCGAAACGAGCCTCCCGTAAATAGTGTCTTCGTCGTCGTCGTCGTGCCCCTGCCGTGGACCCCGCGTGCAGCGCGAGGCGTTGATTTGCAAATCGGAAGTTGCCAATCGTGAGTCCCTCCCCGGCGAGAGGAGCAGAAAATGGATTGCATAATTCATCATCTTGGTCCGACATGATCGTTCAGTTTCATCCGCCGCTGCGGCCATCGGCACGTGAGCGCCGTTTGCCGCCAATTGTTACGAAAATAAACGGATCCCTTCGGATCGCGCTTATTTCTTACGTCCGCTTTGTAGGTGCTTTGTCGTTATGAATGTGCGCACAAAACATCCGCCATTTGAGGGCTGAATCGATGATAGAGCTGAAGCCATCAATCGGTGTGCCTATTTTGAGAGAGACCAAACACATCAAAGCTGGCCGCTGTACCACAAACCTGATTCGGTCAGCCTCTTATCGCTTTTCCCGCAATCAGGTTCCGGTCCCGGGTCATTAACAGGCTAGTGTTTCAAACGAACGGTCAGTCCGGTTCCACGGCCGGTGAGACCACTTCGAGCAGCGATGAAGCGAACGTTCGATTACTTTCCACCAACCATTTGCTACGATAAACCCGCGGCCGCTGCGGTATCCGTGGAAGAGAGTGAATCGCGAAGGACGAGTGCGTTGGCAGGTTTGCGAGTGCTGGAGCTGACTGTACCGAAAAAATCAGCCAAAGTGTGGACACTCCAGGAGCATGATCTGTGTCGCGTGTCGCTCCCGGAAGGCTCCCAAGTCGGTGATCTGAATCTGTGGAACTTGGAAAATCCCCGCTCGGAGCGATTCTACTCGGGCAAAACACGTCAGATACACTCGACCCATCTGAAGCCGTACGATCGGCTTTGGAGTAGCTTTCCGCACCTTCGGCCCATGGCCACGTTCGTGAGGGACTCGCTCAGCGATTACGGGATCGACCGGGACGGAGGATCCCTCCACGATGTGGTGGGGACACGATGCGACGACTATATCTACAAGCTGATTACCGGTGAGGATCGGCACGATAGTTGTCACACATACCTCACAGAGGCAGTCAAGGGCCACGGATTGACGGAACAGGACGTGCACGACACCTGGAACATCTTCATGTGCACCGGTTTCACGAGGGTTAGCGCTCGACGGGTTGAATGCTCCGTGGCAGCTGTGCTAACTGCGTTTGACTTCTTCCCTTTCAGGATACACAGCAATACTTTTGCAAACCAAGCCCAGCCCGGAAGGGCGACTTTATCGAGTTCATCGCGGATATGAACTTACTCGTGGCCCTGTCTGCGTGCCCTCAGGGTGATGTTTCGATTCAAGTGGGCCAGACGGTGCCGGATGAGAAATGTTTCCCTTTGAAAGTGGAGGTGTTCCGGCCGAAAGTAGAATATTGAAATACCATGCCGAGCAGTAAAAGTGTCGATTCGTCCTGCCATAGAGTCTTTCGTTGTACTGAACGGTCGTGCCAGCCAGCAATTGAATCGCATCCACAATAGCGATTATTGAAGTAGCAGATGTGTTCGTTTGATGAGTCAGATCTTTATTTGCACGTAAATATGAGGTAAAACGTAAACGTAAACGTACAACATTAAACTTTGCGGCAAAATTCGGGTTTCTCTTGTCCCAACGATGTATTCGTTATCTCCCGTTTTCTATGTTCCATCAAAGACAATGTTTAGTGAGCAACAATTATCTTCTATTGTACTTATTCAAACATATGCTATTGATTCTTTTTGTGAGTTTTCGAAGGGAAGGATATTGCGGACGATTTATGGAACACTTTCTTACAGATTTTACACATAAACGGCTCTTCACCGGTATGAATGCGAATGTATTCTTTTAGGTGGGATAACCGTGGAAACTTGAAGGGACCATGCGGGCGGACTGATGACGTTAGTCCTTGTCGTGAGTTTTCGTATGAGATGATAGTGAGGACGATGAATGGAACCCTTGCTTACAGATTTTGCACACAAACGGCTTTTCACCGGTATGAAGGCGAAGATGATTTTTGAAAGTGGGTAACAGTGTAAACTTGGCAGAACAATGCGGACACTTGTGGTACTTGCCGTTGTTGTGGATTCTCTTATGTCGAGCCAGATTGCTTGATAAACTGAACGTTTCGTCACATACTTTGCACACATAAGGCTTTTCACCGGTATGAATGCGGATGTGATCCGTTAACGCTGACAAAAGAGCAAACGTTGAAGAGCAGTGCGGACACCGATGATGTTGGCCCTTGTTGTGACTTTTCAAATGTTGCGCCAATTTGGCCGATGAATAGAACGCTTTATCACAGATTTCACACAGAAACGGCTTTTCACCGGTATGAATGCGAATGTGATCGTTTAAGTGGGATAACCGAGGAAACTTGGACGAACAATGCGGGCACTGATGGTGTTCGTCCTTGTTGTGGATTTTCTCATGGCGTAACAGATTGTTTACAAAACTGAACCGTTTGTCACATATTTTACACACAAAAGGATTACCATGAGTATGAGTGCGTATGTGAACCTTTAACTCTGAAGAAAGAGCAAATTTGGAAGGACAATGCGGGCACTTATGATCCTTGCAGTGACGCACGCAATGCCTCCGCAGAAGTTTGGATGATCTGAACGCTTTATCACAGATTTTACACGCATAAGGCATTTCGTCCGTGTGTGTCCGGATGTGAATCTTCAGCTTGCTTGAATGAACATAAGATGCCGAACAATGAGGGCAATGGTGCTTTTGTTGACTGCGATTGCCTTGTTCATGACTGCGGTGTTTATACGAGCGCAACCGAGGTAGTGTTTTCTCTTGATCGTTTTTACGTTTCCGGCCTGCTTTGTGTTTTTTTCCGATGGCAGAAATTCCGTTTTGCATCGAGTCTGATGCTGCTTCATCAACACACATGTTGGTTGTCACCGGTGGATCTCCTCGATCCTGGCTAATCAATTCTACAGCATTCGTTTGGCTGTTATCCTTTTCATCAACATTTTCAATCTCCGTTTTGATTGCAATTGGATTTTCCTCTGCCTCGAATAAATCATCAGGTTGGTAGCCACAGTATTCATGTGTCCCATCAGCACCACAACTCTTCTGAATCAAACACATATCGTTCGCTGCATCCGGTGCGGTAAACACGTCTTTAGCGATTTTTGGTTCGTTCTTCACTGTGTTTTGCTCTGCGATAAAACCATTGGCCAATGCAATGTTTTTGTTACATCGCCAGCGAAACGTATACATCTTATCCAAGCGCGATTCGCACCCCGAGCACAAAAACGACGGACTTACAGGTAATAAATCAGCCTACAAAAGTATAACCCTCATAAAACAGTCTTTCTTGTGGAACAGGCTAAGATGTCTGTTTCAACAATCGCCCTACCTGAAAACCGGTACAATCGAAGAGTTTTTGAAGCTTATATTTTCCGGATTCGTCGTTCGCTAGGGGCTCCAAAGCATCACACGTGGACAGGCACCAAAGGCATATTTTGGCAGTTCTGGAAAATAATGTGCAGTTATACCTTTTAATACGCATCTAACACCAACTTACTCAACGCCATTCTTCTTCTTGGAAAATGCTGAAGCTTTCATTTCAAGCTATTTCTGTGCAGAGATTTTGTGAATTCGTCCGCTTTTGGTTTGTTTACTTTTCTAGCGAACCTTTTGACAGCTCGGTCTAATTTCGCCATAACACAGGAACTCACGAGCATTTGACGGGTAGCTCAGAAGTCACTCAATATTAATTCAAAACAGGCAATTCGGGTGTGGTGCTTGAATGTTGCATACTGTTAGGCGCCGCGTCCCTTGCTGCGTGTTTGAAGTGATCGTTAATCGTTAATTGCTTCAGGTTTGCATAGATACGATCACTAAAGCAATCAGGCCGAGGAGGGGTATTAGAGGCCCTAGCCCTGGCATTACTAGACGTATGAAGGTCAGACCGAGGAATTGTTTGCGACGAGAGAATGGCGAGCGATCCATAGCGACGGCGGCAGCACAATTCATTTATAAATTATCCCAGTTACTGAATAAAGAAGTAAATAATCGAACAATAATCAGTTTTCAGAGTACTTGATTTTGTCAGTTTATTTTGTTGAACCGCCAACATTCGGAAAGTGTTCAATCAATTTGGGCCTAATTCAGCTGGTGCAGTTTTGCAACGGGAAGCCGATCGCCCGAAAGCGAAAAAAGAACAAAAATTATCCTCTGTTTGTAAGCAAAGCGTATGCAAAAAGTATTTACGCTCGGGTTTACGCCTCGGCCGAACCATACACGTTTTGACAGAAGCGCAGCAGTTTGGCATTAATCTGTGATGCCAAAAACATTATGTTACGCATCGTCTGTCCCCGCAGTAGCGGTCGTCGAGCTGTCAACGTCCTGTCAGTCGGGGCTGCGGCGCTGATTCGTTGGTTGGATACGTGTTCCACTAGTGCGTGCGTGTAGGTGATGTTGTGAACACACGGTGCCCGTGAAACGCGGAACACGGTAGTGAAAAGGTTCTTCTGTGTGTCGCTGGCGCTACAATCCGGTCCGTTTCAGGAGCCACTGCCGATCGGCGGAACAACGAACCAGCACCGTTCGCGGCGAGTGCTTAAAACCGTCGCACAAACTCCACCGGTAACAACTCGGATTCAGCAGCGACCACACGATGGCTTCCCGGGGCGGACCGATGGTCCTCGGCACGGACGGTGCCGACTTCGAGCACAGGCAACGCGTGGCCGCACACTACCAAATCAGGTGCTAAATACATTCCCCCGCGCATATGGTGATCAGGGTGTACACATTCCCAAAAACTGAGTCGCCGGAAAAGTGCAGAAAATGCGTGAACCCATTAATCTGCGGGGCCACCCGTCCCTCTCGCGGGCCTGGCTACCCGATCACAGCAATCCTGGGGTGCGCTAGAGATGCTCGAAGCATCCGCCGAGTATTTTCTACCACCACAACCCACAGTGACAGATTTTGCTTCATTGTTAAAAATAGCCGTATAATCAAGTGCGGGCCATGGAACGGGTTCGATTGCGCGCCGCGGGTAGGAAGCGAACTGCAGAATAACACCATCGAGTTCACGTTTGTGGGTTCGATTTTCCGATTCCTCATAACTGCCAGACCATGGGTTTGTGAGGAACACATGTCCTAGTGCTGGTGTGAAAAATCTTCTACCAGCAGGACCAATCGGAGCTTCCTGCAAACCCTGCCAAAAAATGACCACATAGTTGTGTGTGCAGCACACTCCACACACAGCGGTGGCCAATGTGTGCTGCGTTTGAACGAAGGAAATCCGCGCGTAAGCTGCGTGAAAAGTATGCTGTGCTGTAACACGAACCTGTCGTGGTGTGCGTTGCCGCAAGGTTTGTTTTGATTCTGTAACGTCATTTGGGGCGATCATCCCAGCTGGGCGCGAAAAACCGGGCAGAACGCTGTGCCTTCAGGATAATGGAAAGGGGTTGGAGGACAACCAAGAAATCCAACCACCAACAAACTGTGAAACTGAAACTCTGTTAAGATTGTTAAAACAAAAGCCCTTGTAGTAGTGTTAGGATCAATCAATGTTGTTTTTGTCCTTCACAGCGCACTGAACAAAGCCCGGTTAAAGTACTGCATTTTCTTCCACTATCTGCTGTTTTTCGTGATGCTAGTCAAACTGTCGGCAGACATCCTCGATCGGCTGGACATATTTATACTGGAAATCGAAGAGCTGCAGATACCGCAGCCCCTCTGGTGGGAGTACTTCTGGTGTCTCTCCGTGTTCCTGTCATTCGTCGGGCTTGCCGCCGCCCGCGGTAATCGTATCAATGATATGAAAAAGTACATGGTTGGTATCAGCACGATTGCCTTCGTGCCGCTCCTGTACTGCATCTTCTACTACATGAACGACGTGCTGGAGTACATTAGCTTGGAGCAAGGTACCGACCTCGACGATACCGATATTCTCGTCTGGCAGGTAATTGTTAGTACCGATTGGCACGATTTACCGCCCGTTGGAGCAAATGTCAACTAAACTCCCTTCTCTTCCTTTCTTTTACCATTTCTCACCGTCCACTGGTGGATGTCCGCGCGTGTGCTTGCCCTTCTTTTTCGTGTGCGTCTTCCCATCCCTGTTCCCCAACTAACAATCCATCCGCTGTTTGGTGCACTGTTTGGGGCATTACTATTGTTTCCTGTTTTCGGCACACCGCACACTCACTAACTCACCGCCAAACTCATTTCGTTTCGACTCGCAGGGCTATCCGTACGGGCTGCTGTGGTACGGGTTCGTGCTCTTGGCCTTCCAGGTGCACTTTTTTTCGCTGTTCTTTGCCTGGAACCTGATCAAAGCCTGGAGGGCACGTGGCGCACTGAGAAAAGCTCAATAGAATGGGAATCGGCTCGGTGTCGCGATCGTGCATAACGTAGCCTCACCAACACGTATCAATGCAATGCAACAAAACGAAGAGAGAGAGAGAGAGAGAGAGAGAGAGAGAGAGAGAGAGAGAGAGAACACAACGACCCTCACGTGTTCGAAGCGCCGGGCGGGCGGAACTCCACCCAACAAACAACTCCTTGCTCGACAAAGACAATATTCTTAGTGCGAAACGTGAGAGCAGCAGCTGCTCTAGGTTGTAGACTGTTTTGTTTTGTTTTTGTCAAAAGCAATTTCTTTACTTGAGTACCATGACTTGAGCCTTTCATAAGAAGTGGTGTAACTCAAACTCGCTCGCAGAAAATTAAAAACAATCGACAACAACGCTTAAACTATCATCTGTTGCAGCGTCGCAAGGAGACGCAGAATGTAATGGCTCTGAAGAAGATACTTTATTAATGGTCCATTTTTGAAATGACAACAACAATGCGGTGTATGAACCGGGCAGGATATTACAGGAAAAAGAAAACAGTCAATCACCGCCATAATGGGTTAACGAACACGAACACATCGACTGACAGATTTGAATTTTCATGTTGGAGTTGTTTCTAGGTTGCAAACATAACGAAACCAGAGCGGAAGCTTAAACACTGTTACGATGACGAAGCAATCGGAGTGCTGGAAATACCGAAATAAACCTACAAGGAACCGGTTCCGGAACAGGATCCGAGGTACCGATTCTTCCCCGCCACGAGAGTGACCCACCATCATTTAGAGCGCAGGCACGGTAGTCTAGTGGAGCCTATATGCTGCCACCGTTGTGTTCTGTTTTACGTGCTATCCGTCAACCATGTCGGTGCGCCCTACGAAAGATGCAAAGAAAAACCAACCGCCGGGCGCCCGTCGTAGGATTTGAAACTATTTTTTTGCTCAAACAACATTATTATTGAAACCTTTTGGCATTACCTGTGTGGCACAACACAGAAAGGGAAGGATCAGTGATGTGACGAACGTAAAACTCTGTTATGCAAACATATTTATAGTGACACTGAAAATGGCGAAAAAATACTGAAAATTATTCTTATGACGTTTGTAGGAAAACTGAACTGTTCTCAAGAATGTATAAATAAATGGTTTATTACAAAATTGGCTGGCTCCGTCGCTCGGGATCGTCGCTGGGTGGATGGGAAGATGACAGGCAATTCCATCAAACCTGTGGATTATCATTGACAGCGAGAACATGGTACGTACTTCGAATACTGGCTGCTTAAAATTTATCCCTAAAAATGTAATAGCCCAATTTGATATCGATTACCTTGTGCGTGCGTGTCCAGTTTGAATGTTTCCGATTATCTCCTGACCTTGTGCCTCTTAGCCCACTTAGGTTTCAAATAAACGACCTTTCCCATCGCGGCAAAACCGTATGACGCATTTGTTTTCGTTGCGTTCCGTTTCGGATTGCTAAACGAAACCAGAACACGAATCGTCGGAAACAATACTTACATTTTCAAACATCACTTTCTTTGGCAGCAGTTCGAATGTTCGAGCTTTTAAATGATGATTAATATACTTATTTATTGGTCTGTTACAAGGAGCTAAGAACAATAGGCAGTTGTACGCAACACTAAACCACGATCCTAACGGACTGAAACAATACAAAAGGCAACGTAACGAAAATGGGACGATTACTGTCCGAACATAGGTGCCTCCTTCCCTGGTGGATTGGATTGGGCCACTCAGGGTCCACCTGCCTTAATGGAGTGCGTTGGTGATACATTGCTTAGCTACAGCGAAAGAGAATTAGAGCTGAAGATTGCTTCGATGGAGGGTCGGGCCGGGCCTTGGAGGTTTTGAGCCGTCATTCGTCACAGATTCCCCCGGGCGGGTTTAGATGTAACACTAGCACGACCCGTACTCATCCATCCACGTTTCGTACCGTGTGACATCGTTGGCCGAAACGGATTTGCGCGTCTTGAGCATCGCATCCTGGAAGTCCTGGCCGGTCACGGGCAGGTCCACCTCTTCCCGGCGAATCATCTTGATTTCCGACGGGCTGAGACCGTTGATATGACGTCTCATTGCCATCATCGCGGCATCGCTACGAAAGGGAGGAGGTCCGCAGATCACGCACTGGCACTTTTCTCTGCCATTGGCGCGCGGTACTTACCGACAGACGTTAGCGATGTCCGACCCCGTGTACCCGTTCAGCTGATCGGCAACGCTGTCCGTGTTCAGGTCCGGCGATATACTGACACCCTTCAGACACAGCTCGAGCAGCGCCTTGCGAGTGTTATCGTTCGGAAGACCAATGTAGACGCGCTTCTCGAACCGTCGCCGGAACGCCTCGTCGATGTCCCAGGGATGGTTGGTGGCGGCCAGCACCATGATCACCTTCTCATCGCTGTAAAGACGGTATACGTAAGCTGGGCGGGACGATCGAAGCGGGTCGCCCTCCCTTTCGTACTCACTTCGCGGCATTCAGACCATCCATCTGGATCAGCAGTTCCGCCTTGAAGCGTCGGCTGGCCTCGTGCTCAGAGTCACTCCCACGGCAGGCACACAGTGAATCGATCTCGTCGATAAAGATCGTACTCGGAGCGTAGAAGCGGGCCATCTCGAACAGCAACCGGACCAGCTTCTCGCTCTCCCCCCGGTACTTGGACGTCAGGGTGCTCGAGGACACGTTGAAAAACGTGGTGCCGCACTCGGTTGCTACCGCTTTGGCGAGCATTGTTTTGCCCGTTCCCGGTGGGCCCACCATCAGCACACCCTTCCACGGCCGGCGGATACCGCGGAAAAAGTCCGGCAGTATCACCGGCAGCACGACCGCTTCCTGGAGGATCGCTTTCGCCTCGTTCAGTCCGGCCACATCGTTCCACTGGACGTTCGGGTTCTTCTGCAGCATGTCCTTCTCCAGCGTGTCGATCAGGTGCGGCTCGTAGCCGATCGCGTTGAACATCTTCGACGACTTCTCGAGCCGCTTCACGGGCGAGTGTTGCTGCTGGGGGGAGTTCTCCTCCACGGAGGTGACCTCCTGGTCGTCGGAGCCGCCACCCTCCTCGGAGGACGACTTTTTCGGGCGCTCCTTGATCTTCGAGGTGGCCAGTTTGCGCGCCCGGATGCGCTCCACCGAGCGGCTCTTACGAAGGGAAGATTTCTGGTGGCCACTGGTGCGGCTGCTGCGCCGGTCCGTGTTGGGCGTGTTCGAGGAGCTGGTATAGCCGATGCTGTGCTGGTGCGTCAGCGATGAGGTACTGTGGTGGTTGGAGTGATTGATGGAGGGCAGTGTCGGCTGTAGCTCCGGATCGCGCCGCCGGAGCGACGAGATCCAGCGCGAGTCCGTGGCCGTCGGAGGGGACGACGCATTCGAGGCAAGGTTTGCATGCCGCGGATTCGGGTGGACCTCTGAAATCGGAATAAGGTTAAGAGCGACGTATCAGGTATGTAATGCGGGCATACACTCCTTTATCGCGCCCCAGGATGTAGCGCAGCCCAAAGGAAGGAGGAATCGAGGTTAACGGCGACCCTTGGAAAGTGGCGCACACTCCTCCAAGAGGGCTGGTCCCTCATTAAAACACTCCCAATGGGTCTAGCCGGTGTGCTACTTAGTGTCGCACGGGTGCTCCACTTTCAGCGCCACCGATCTCTCTACCGCCACTACCTACGCAAGCAAATGGAACCTCACCAAGTAGTGGACCGCACTGACCTTGTGTCGGTATTTTGTTCTTCTGCAGGTTGACACGGATTGTCGACGAGCTGACCGCTCCGGCACCGACCAGGTTGCTGACGTTGCTGGTGCTCGTTGCCTTCTTCACGCCGAGCCCGACCATCGGGCCCCCGCGCATCATTCCGTCCCGATCCAGGGGGCCCAGTGGGCCCGCGCGCACATCGATCAGGCCACCGCCTCGTCCACTGCCGCCGCTGCCGCTACCACCGCCACCTCCAACGCTGTCTCCGCTGCCTCCACCGCCCGGAACACCTCCGCTGCCACCCGATCCGCTCGGCCCACCGCCGATCCTCGTCGGCCGATGTGTGGTCGTGGTGATTTTCGTGAACGCAAACGGTGCCAAATTATCCAGGATCAGCGTGTCCATCATGCGGGCCATATGCTGGAAGCCGGACGTGGACGGTGCCGAGCTGCGACGCACGGGAAGAGAAACGATACCAGACCCGTGTTAAAACGCTTAATTGCCCCAACCGCGAATTGGGGTTCGCTTCCATTTGCGCTTCTTGCGCCGAATGGGGTGACTTAAATGTAGGTTAGTGGTACGTTCGGATTTGATAAAATGGCGCAGGCAACACATTACTGTGCCCGATGGCGCTGTGGGAGTGGTTTATTATCTAGCGGAAGCAATTTACGTGTAAAAAAGAGCCCCGTGAGGGTCGTAAGTAGTACTCTCCGGGGAGTTATTACACACCGTATTACGGTGTGCTCCGCAGAGGTCTCAGTGTACTCGCTCCACGTGTAAGCTGGCACCACTTTTTTAAGGCAGATAGAGTTTCGTAAATCGCTAGGATCAATTGAAAACGTAATTGTTGAAAACTCTGTCGGATTGCCTTTCTTTGAAAGAACATTCAAGTAAGTAATTTATTTTCATTTTTAGTGTACAACTTTTTTAACTTAAAGTCGTAACAACTTGGTTCGTACCGTTTCTTTTTCGGGCGACAATCTCCCTTGGGACAAGCAAATTTTGTCACCTTTCGCCATCGTTCATTTTATTTAATGTACTTTACCTTCACCGGTAAAACAAATTGCATTCATTTCCTCAGTTTGACCTACTGCCGGCCGGGGACCACATGCTCGACAAAGGGTCTGCTGCTGTGACGAGGCCACAGATCCTGATAAACGATGGCTGCAGTTCGGAAACCTTCGGAGCAAGATTAGTCACCGCCCGCACGACCCACGTCAATGGCCGATAGAAATCTGGGACCCACGGCACACATGCCGTCTGGTGACCCTTTATGACACCCGTGATGTGAGCGTCACGGTTCCGCTTCTTCATACCGGTCATTTAGGGCTGGACATTCTTGAACCATATGCACGACAAGCCACGGTTTCGTGTGCCATGGCTCGGTGGTGCTCGAGAAATACTTTCGAGTGAATTAATTTAACGCCACAACCTTGTTTCGCTTCCAAACCATATTTTCTCACCGAAGGCTAGAGAACTGAGTGCAGTTTGCAAACGCGATATGAATTTTCTTCCTCCGGCAAAAGGACCTCCGAGACCGACCACCGATGGTGGGGGTCGCACAGCAGGAATGTTCCGAAGTGTGTTACGCGCCGGGTCACGGCATGTCACGGCCCCTTTGCGTGTCACGGTGATTATGAGTCGCTACAGGATGTGTATAGTAATTAACGTCCATCTTTTTCTTGCTCTCCGAATAGGAACTTCCCCTAAAATGTACTCTAACGATGTCAAGGTAAAGTGGGCTGATCGAAGGGAGCACTACGTGTGTCCTAAATCGTATGGCCAGATGGCCTTCAGCACGCATTGTCTCGATAAAAATGCGGTTATGGCTTATCCGGTTCGGGATTCCAAAAGTTCTAGACTTCAAGGTGAACGTAAAAAAATAAAATAAAAAACATAAAAAAATAAATAACGAAAAGTAAAAGTAACTGCGCAACAGTTTTTCCTCTTTACGGAAGTAAGGACGCCCCTCTACGAAATCCTTTCTTTTCTGGACTCTAAACTATAAAGTCATCCACAACAGGACATAGTGTCTTTGAAAACGGTTGAACGCGAGGCGAACTGAAGGACCTTCGTGGCAAGTGTCTCTGAAAACGTGTCCAAGATCTTGGCACTTGGAACAAGAAAACGGACGGATTCCGTGGTAATCGACCATGAATAAGCGCCAATTAGGG
Organism: Anopheles bellator; assembly: GCF_943735745.2. NCBI lineage: Eukaryota > Metazoa > Arthropoda > Insecta > Diptera > Culicidae > Anopheles > Anopheles bellator. The sequence goes on along the minus strand of NC_071286.1, from coordinate 4,101,141 downwards.
GAACCCGCTAGAGATCGCTAGAACAGCAAAATTGGCCCAAAACTGACCAAGCAACACTCAGAAAAGAGAAGTTTCATCAGGGGATGAAATAGGAATCCTCCGACGGATCGATAGAGCAATCTATTGCTGCCTTTGCCTTTCTGTCCTCTAAGTGGCCATTTCCGACTGCACACCATCAGGCAATGCAAAACGGATCGTAGTCCGATGGAAAGTGATGCATATTTTTCAATCAACACGCGACAGGCCGAGATTTGCTGGCCACTTTTCGCAATGCCGCCTGTTGGACGGTTGCAACCGGTCAACGACCCCGAATGCAGCCCCGATAACCCCACGGCTGTAACTTCGGGGTGTCTTCGGGGACGTGGAAGGAAGTTTAATTTTCACCCTTCGCCGTCCGTCCGTCCCGAGGGGCCCGCGTTTTGATCAATTATTTACGATCGGCCTACGGGATGTGCCGAGCGATGGCCGGAATTCAACCTCACGAGCCAACATGTTCTGCTGGCATAGAACAGGCAGTGTAGCAGGGGCCTGTGTGGTCATCGGCTCACCTGTGTGGCGAACCCACAACTAGGACAATGACTTCCGGGCCGGAAATCGCGGAACCGAGTGCAAGACAAATTTCTTTCTGCTACACTCTCGCGCATACCGCGAAGCGATTTACTGCATCGGGCCAGCAGTTTGTTTGATGGTTGGGCACAAAAACGGCGGTGGGACCGGTGGGCAAACTTTTGCAGGAGATTCAATGGAAAATTAATTTCAGACCAAGGGAAGTAGCAAGAACCGGGGCAAGTTCGGACACTGCTTGAGGTGTATTGAGTGAAAGTAGAGTTATTACATCTTCACATGCAGCTTTGTGGAGTAACGCTGGGCCCTGGTAGAGGTTCAATCAATGGCCCGTAACTAGAAGTGGACACGATAACCTTATTTCGCAGAGCCCTTCAACTACTTGAGCTAGGTTTTACGCTAGGAACGAAACGCTAGGTTTTAACTGGACAGAATGGACAGAAGAACGCTAGGTTTTAATTGGACAGAATATAACCTAAGTACCCACCAATAACAAGAGTAGACCACAGAAGACTTGCCTTGGGAGACTTGGACTACTCTTGGAGTCTTGCAAGAAGTCGACTACCGTATTTTTCCGTGTATAACGCGCACCCGTGTATAACGCGCACCCATATTTTACGAGAACAAAATTGGAAAACAAATTTTTTACTTTACATTTTTCAGATATGTGATATCCAACAAATATCAAATGATAATAATGTATTACTCTAAATACTCTATAAATATACTAAAGTAGACTAAAGATAAAATGCGTATACATTGCAAAAGACATACTAGTATTTTATATTTCGGAATAATCTTCAAACTCAGATTCATTGCTGTCTGACAAATTGATATTCTCCAATTGCTGTTCAATGTACTCCTCATTGTCACTCTCTGAAGAGTCCTCATAAATTGCGACATCTTCAGATCCATGCTGATGCCACATTTTTTAAATGATTTCACAACAACTTCTGTTTTAACTCCCTGCCATGACTTAAAAACGATATTGTATGGATAATTATATTCCTAACAAGTGTTTCATTTTATAATTTATTCAATAATACTATAGAATATGTACCTAAAAGGGCACATTTGTATGCTTGGAGGAGACAAAATGTTTACTACCCTTGTATAACGCGCACCCAGATTTTAGAGCTAAAAAAATTGGGAAAAAAGTGCGCGTTATACACGGAAAAATACGGTAATTTAAAAGGTTCACGGTATAATGACTATTAATTCAATGTAAGTGTTATAAAAGATGCTCACTACTCAAATAACTTGAAGAAGAGCTTACTTTTTAATGGGACCACATTCGTCGCATATCATTATCAACGATAAGAACAAAATTTGCATTCCTTCTGAGTTACTTCGCCGGATGGCGTGGTAACTACAAAACAACACCCATCCGTCCATTCGGCTATCTACGGCAACATCGTCCAACAGAGACCCTCACGCATACCAAAAATAGCCTTAGGCGTCCTGGCTGGCTCACCAACTGTCGAGCCTTTGGACTTGGTGATTAGTTTTAACCTCACTTTTGCCGACCCAACACACGGACCCCGAAGGCTGGCCGAAGAAAATGGTTGTGGTCTTCCGCATGAGTCCAAACGGAATGGCCGATGAAAAATCCACCCGCCACACACACGCCTGACGGTGGGATTTTCCAACACGGCCACGGGAGTTCATCAAACCTTTAGCTTTGTTTTCCCCTTTTTTCTCCCTCGCGCCCTCTGTTGTCCACTCCGTAGCGGACACTGACTCCCGGTGCCGCTGGAGGTTATTTACTTCGCCCACCGGCTGTCACGAACACACAAACACCATACGACCCCGACGGGTTCGGAAGGACCTCCTGATGGTGGTCACTGCGACTGCTACGGTGGGGCGGGTTGTATTTTCGCTAACGCCGCTACCGGTCAGCAGAACTCGGCGGGGCGATTGAAAGCAGAAATGCCGACAGCAGTAGGGTGCTATGTACAAAAGTGGTCCACATATCGGTCCGACTCCGACAACGATTAATCGACGGGCGAGCGTTTGGGTCCTCTCGGTGGTCTCGTGTCAACGCGCCAGAGTTCAATTAGTGGGTTTCGATCGATTTAAAGGCTGCCGGCGTCAGCTTGTGGGGCAAATGAACGCCAAAGCGTTGGAATTGTTTAAGACCATTTTTGGCACTCGAGCTGAAGGGGGTGTTGAGGATTCCACTTCGGGATTGTTCAACTTTCAAGGACCGCGATCAGCGATTGGTTACTCATTCAAGGACTACTTGATCTTGACGTCTGGAACGTAGGTTTCTTCGATTGGTTGATAAAAAATTGTAGCAAAATCATGATTGTAACTAGAAATAAAGGACACGTTAAAGGGCATTCCCCTTTCGGTTGCTTACCACTCGTGCAGGTTCCATAGCGAATGGTACGGCGTGTGGCGGATCGACTCGATGCTGTGTATCGGGACGGCCACTTCGTATTCCACGTGCACGTCGGACCGTTCCAGGGCCGGTTGGGAGTTCGAAACGGTACGAGACATTTTGTAGGTGCTAGCGTTAGTGGAAGTATGGTTGTGGTTTGGGGCCGTACCTGCCGTACCGCCCGCCCCAGGAGGGAATCCCGGGTGGTGCCCGGCCCGACCGTACGCTTCGTGCAGAGTGTTATTACCAGGGCCACTGGGCGGTGCGTACTCGTACGACGGCAGATGGTGGTGGTAACCGTGGTGGTACCCGTCGCTCATGGTCGTATTACGAGGTCCTCCAACAGCACCGGCACCACCGTACTGTACCAGCATCCGGCGATCAATTGCACATCAAGTAATGTCCACGCGACACCATTCGTGGGACCACTCAAATATTTCACCCCCGACCGAAGCACCTTTTCCAGCACTCGTTGTGACCCAAAGGACTCCTCACGGGAAAAAAATCAATCTCCGACAGGCCACTGAACGCAAAGCACTGAAGGCACACGGAATGACTCCCGCACGAGACCCTTTCCCGAGAGGTGACCGTTTCCGAGCGCGACCAAAAACCGACTGGTTTGTCGGACTTCAGATTGACCGCAGACCGACCCCACGCTGACCACACACTGACTTCGGTCAGTACGCAAACGCCTAGGCTCGACGCGAACGACACGACACCACGGGTTATTTACTCCCGAGGGGGCCATCAGAAAGGACGGAGGGCCGAATAAATAGCGCGGAATCACAAGTGGACCCCACGAGGTGTAAAACTATCCTTTTTTTACCGCCCCGGGGCTGCACGGGGACTAGAAAAGGAACCACACGCCACAGCCGAAGACGCTTCGCAGCCTAAACAGGGGGACCTTACTTCTTCGACAGAGACCCCCCAGTCGAGGCTCGACGAGGCTCGAACAGTTTTTAAGTCTCACCCAAAGGACCCGAAGGCATGGGCCAGCCCCAGGATGGTTGTTTCATGTTGGGTCTCTTCCGTTTCTTTCTGGTTTTCGGTTTCTTGGAGCCCCGCGCGCCACTTGTGACAAGGCGTTGTGATTGAGCCGAACGGTGCGTGTTGCCGGGACCTTGCTGGGCAGGCAGGTTGGGGGCCGATTTGACGCAAGGACTTAATTATCGGGTGCGTTCGGAGGGGTTCGGTGGCGGTGCAATAGACGTCTCCAAGAAACCCGCAAGCGAATCGATTACGGTCGCCTTAGCGGAAAAAAGTCGGCTCCTTACGGCTTCGTCTGGCGGGAAACTGGAAAAACTAGAGCAAATTGTTGGAATGTGGAACCGAACAGCTCACGATGGTACGCAGGGCGAAACGCAAGTATGCCAACGGTTTGTGGACAGTTTCTAATAGGGTTATTGTTAATAGCACACACATTTTTGGGGGACCAAAAAAATCTGGTCACGTTTCGGTTATGCTCCGGTCTCTTCTTTCTTCGTTTCAAGCGAAGTAAATTGTGTCAGAAGCGTATTGTGAGCTGCAAAGAACGCAAAGGCTAAGGAAAATGTGTCACTATTTGCTCATTGCCCAGTTACTTCAGTAATGATCTTATTTTTCGATGATTCCTTTGAGCGTAGATTCCAATTAGTCGAAATTGGCAAAAATTCGTTCGATTCGTTGAAACAACAGTCCTCCTTCCTTCTAATTGAACTTTATTCCAATGGAATAAAATATTTTAATCAATATAATCAAACAGAACTGAAAGATGCTTTACTTTGATGGTTAGCTGATGTTTCAACAAACACTTATAAATCATGTAAACGAGATAGGGGCCCTCAGTAGGCAACGGAAAAAGGCGAAAAACCGCTGCGGTAAACCAACTGCCAGCGTACCATCAGAGGATGCTCTGGTCAAATAAATAATAAACGCAATCGATACAAAAATCCTTCCTCCCCAAGAGTGTTATTGGTTGAAGAAGCAACAAGAAAAGGGGAGAAAAAGTTGTTCCGAAAATTACATTCCAACTGCGCGGAGACTCGCAGTGTACCTTGGTTCGTCTTGTCTCCGTACAATCGAAATGAACCTCTGAGATTTTCGTCTGTTTTGAAAAGTTATAGAAAAAAACACTTCCAACGCCATTCCTTCGGCGCTGTTTCTTTGTTTGCTTCACAAATAAATCTGTTGATTTATATTTATTAACTGGACCCGTTCCCAGCCCGTATGAGGATACTCACGATTCCACGATGGACAGAAAGGAAACTGTTGAATCTAGCGTGCGAAGGGTAGTGTTCCTTCGCACGACCATCTTCTCGCGCGTGATTCGCCGGTACGTTTCGTCACGTCGCATCCTGGCCCCACCGAAGGACTCGCTAAGGAACGGACTGCTCTTCGATCCACGCACCAACACCAACAGTGGACACTCGGGTAATTCTATTTTCGAACGCAATCGGAAGAGGCAGCTTGGCAGAGGCCCGCTCTTGGCAGCTGATGGTGGACTTTTTTCGACCTCAGTGCCAACTAGACGGCGCTTCCAATGATATTTATCGACAATGCACTTTTTGCCGATCTCTAACCAACATTTAAGACACAACACTTACACCAGCAGCCTTTTGATTGATAAGGAACACTTTGTACCATAAAGCTATCACATACGAAAAGCGCCACGAAATTGTAGCAAATGTGTGCGAAACAGCCTCAGCGCTCAGCATCCAACCGTAAAAATCAGATGCGAGTGGGAGAAATTGACCTTACACTCTATATAAACGAATGAAACCACATCACCTTCAATTTACTGCGTCGCACAACTTATGAACGAATTAAGAAACCCAGAAGGCGGTGTCTGTCTGTCACTTTTATTATCGGACGATGTCGCGAGACCAAGACGCTCGGCGAGTTAATCTCTGAGATGCACGGAGGCACCAAATCTCCCGTGGACAGGAGGATTTTTAACCCGGGAAGTTCGGACTTATCCGATTGTTATGACGCCTTCAACGTCCGAAGATGGTGGGGGCAGTCAATTCTTTGCCGAAAACGGAACACACCCGCCCCGTAGCTGTAGACAGATAAAAGCCAGCCGGAAGATCGGTGTACAATTTCGCACAACCAGCCAGAGACTGGGGCGGGCACATTGACACACTGTGCAAGTGCAAGGACATGCGCAGATTCCTGGTTCAAGCTGACGGACGATGGCCGGTCTATTTGAAAGGCACCGTAGCACAGGGCCTATGGCATATGCACACACCGATGCAGTTTTATCGCCTGACCAATTTGACTGCGCCGAGCTCCGGACCGGAAGAGACCGCAACATATGACCGTTGTGTGCACCCGTTGCATGTCTGGTAGAGTCAATGAACCCTTTGTGTCTGGTTTTTGTTATGACCCAATGTTTGTACGTCGAATGAGAAACAAATAGATTTTATAATGCATCATACATAAATAAGATGAATAATATGCTTTTTAAAGGCAGCTTCTAATTGAATATTGCTACACGGCAATCCAGCGCGTTTCAGTTCCTACGCTAACGGCAGTTGGCAATCGATCATCATCAACCTGCAGCAGAAAGGACATCGATTGACTTCCGCACCCGTTAATGCTCATCGCACCAGAGATTGTTGTCTTCGTTGCTACATACTTGACCCAGTTCGGTTAGTCCATTAACCTGTCCCAATTCGGTCGACATTGAAATTCGGGGTAGGTTAGTTAACTTCCAGCCGTATGACGTTCGTAACTGAGCTTTCGTAACTCTCCGACGAGGAGTAGACACCCATAGAGCGGTAAAAAGCGGTGCGTGTACTTACATTCTGGTTCGACGGAACACCACGCGGTCCGGGGCCATTTTCTCGAACACAGACGGCAGCGATGGTATCGATGAGAATAACATTTCTTCTCCGAAACAAGCACTTACTAAAACTATTTCAATGCTTAACGTGCATAAACAAAATCTGGCGCTTTATATGCTAGTTAAATCTAGAATCACTTATTATCACTTCACGTTCTACATGTCGGAGGTCACTTTATTGCCGTGACGGACAGATTCGTAAAACGCTTCCTCGTGCAAGGGCAGTTATGGACTGAAACTCTTGTCGAGAGTTCGGCCTACGGCACGCGCTCCGTTGCTCGCGGCGAGCGTGACACAGAGAATGTTTATGGGTCATCAACAGATTACCATGACGATAATCCGTCGTTTGTGTACTTCCGGTGGAAGCGCGCTCAAGAGAGGGATTTACTAAAAATGGAACATGAGAAGGTTGATCTAAAAATAAGTGACCAACAAATAAGATATGAAGAATTTTAAGTTCAATACATTTGTTTTCCGTTTTATTAAATGTAATAACATACATGTCTAGTCGTCACTATCGTCACCGGACTGGGTGTTACCACCAGTGCCACCGCCGCTCTTCTCACTTCCCGAACCTTCGCCACCGGAACCGGTGCCGGAACCAGAGTTTGATCGGGAGCGTGATCCTCGCTCCGAATGCTCGGAGCCCGAACCGGCATCGCTATCATCGGAAGCGGCCAACGATTTGCGGGCCTTTTTCTTGTCGATGTTCTTCTTTCGGCGGCCCATTTCCACATCCGAACCCTCCTCGTCCGACGAGTAGATGGCCGTACTCTGCCGGCCAGCCTTGAGCGCTTTGTCGCCCTTAAACTTGTTCTTGATGGCCGCAATCGAGATGCCGCCCTCGTCCTCGGAACCCTCGTCATGATGATAAGCGTTGCTGGCACCGGCTCCGGAATCGCGACTTCGTTTCGGTTTCGTTGACGTTGGCTTGGCGCGCATGGCCATCCGCAGCTTCTCTTCCTCCTTCTTCAGATTCTGCTTCCGATCGGCGTCCGGATCGGCACCGACCTGGGTGAGAATCTTAATGCCGGACGTTTTCTGCGAGCGATCGGCCAGCGAAATCAGCATCTTCTGATGCGTGAACGATTCGGTCGAATGTGGCCGGAATGTTAGCTTCGTGCGGAACACCGACTGACCCTGCAAACCGGTACCCTGGCGGATGAACAGATGGTTGTGATCACCTTGCAGCGGTTGACGGTACACGTCGAAGATTTCGGACCCCAGGTGCAAACTCATACTTCCGTCGGACCACTTCACGAACCGTGCGTTCGTTTCGCGCTGTGCATTGCCTTTCGCGTCGATGTTGTTCCTCCAGCGGATCGTGTTCTCCACCTTCAGCTTCAACCGCTGTCGTCCTTCCTCGTCCAGCGTTTCCTCTTCGTCAATCTCATCCTCGTACGTATCGGCATCGAAAGGGCGCGTTTCAACCGACAGGAAATTGGGTAGCTTCACAAAGTGTATGTCACGCCCGAGATCGGTCACGATACGCGGGATCTCCACGTCGATACGCGTCTCCGGAATGGGTTCCTGTTCCGGTTCGGTTTCTTTCGGTTCTTCCCACCGCGCTAGCCGCTCCCCACCGGTTCCTTCCTCATCCGATGAGCGCCGATAACTGTCGCGACTCCGACTGCGACTACGACTCCTCGAGCGGTCCCGCTTGGTCTCCTCCTGCTTTCGGCGCTGTTCGTCCTCGAGGTCGTCCAGCTCGTCACGCTCGCGCGTACCAGGGCTTCCTTTGGCCGAGCCACCATCCTCATCGGAGCTGATATCCGCCGCATCACCGAACAGTGCATCGGCCGTCACGTCTTTGCCCTTTGCCGGGCTCACTTCCTCCTCCGAATCGGTATCGATCAACTTGTTCTTTTTCTGTTCCTTTTTGTTTTCAACAGCATCTTCCCCCTCCGAATCACTGGCTCGTTTACGTTTCACACCGGATTCTACCGATCCTGAACGACTCCGGCCGGAACCCGAACGGACCGATCGAGAACGCGAGCGGGACTTCCTGGGCGAACCGGGTGACCCGGATGCAGCTGATCCACTGCGGGACCGATTTGCCGGTGTTCCACTGCGCGAGCGATTCTGTGGCGTACCGCTACGCGACCGATCACTACCGGATCGCGACCGAGATCTCGAACCTGATCCGGACCTTTGCGATCCGGCCCGTGACCCGGAACCGCTGCGCGATCGGCTGTCACGCTTCTGTTGGCTGTTTGGCGTCGGCGACCGACTGCCGGAAGGCGAACGGGCACCGGATGCCGCTGAACCAGACCGCGAACGCTGCGAACCGACCGAGTTCGAACGGCTGCTTCTATTGTGTGCTGGCGATCCAGATCGTGACCTGCAAACCAAATCCAATCGTAGACAATGAAGTGTCGAAAACAAAGGACACCATGCTTACCGTGAGTCATGATGTTCTAACGAAAATCCCGGAGTAGGAGCCACTTGGGGCGTTCCGCTGCGACTGCGACTGTTGCTCCGACTACGGCTCCCGCCCGATTCCGATTCCGAACCTATTGAGGAGAGGAAGCAGAAAAACTTTGTTCATACGGTGGAACCGTTTTGGCGGCTCAAACTCCGGCACTAACCTGACCCATCGGATTCCGTTTCACGTCCCATAGATGTGCCTGAGTCTGTTTAAAGGCGCTTTAACTCCGACTTCGTGTTGAACAAACTTTACCAAATCGGCTTCGAAAACACAGTGCGGTAAATTGACATTTGGCGTGCTCGCCACAGCAAAACAACCGCATTCAGCCAAACACTCTATTCAGTACGCAGCCAGCAAGATTTGAATTTCAGACGACCGCAATTGATCGAGCGTGTTTTCCGCACATTGCCTGGAGACTTCTCTTTTTATGGTCTTAACACGAAAAATATAAGAAACGATCTTCAGTATCAACAAAACGGATAAAGAGGGAAAAGCGTAAAAAACAAAGTTGCAGGGGATAGAGAAAAGGGCTAAGATCACGCACACAACGTGGGCTGTCAAAAGCGTCAAGGCCAAGCCGTCAGTAAAAGAAAAACAACCAGAAGTACAAATTGGTTGCGTCGAAAGGGGCAACTATTTTGCTCCGCCGAAAGTTATATTTTTGTCCAGTTTTTCGCATTCGCCCCGCACTTGTTGAATTCTTTCCTGTGGCCATACTTCAATAGAGACGTGAACGGAACCGCAGCCCCACCGTCGATGAACCAGTGAGCTCGGCAAGCGATGTGGAAATATGTTTCCCGTCGTATACGAGATGTGTACGACAAGACCGCCAATGTCCTAGAAGTACGGCGCACCTGGAACTGTGGACCGGGGGAGCGGTTCTGTGTGGAAAAACCATCGGAAGAGGGTGCGCCAACCGGAAGCGACGACCATGGGGCGAATGGAAGGCGCTACTGCTTGCTGCACGTTGTCCGGCCCATGCGCCAGCTGGACCGCGGGCCACGCAAGGAGTACGGAACCGGATCAAATCAGTCCGATCAGGAGGGCTTCCATCGGCAGGAGCCACCGTTCCAGTTCCAGCACTCGTGGTATGGAGCAATAACATGGGTAAGTGCTGATTCACGGCTTATTTTGGGGGGCCGAAACGGATCGTGGACGCTAATCAATCGTAAACAAGTCGCGAAACACGTTTCAGCGATAAGCGGAAGGGGTTTTATCGCCGGCAGCCCTAACCAATCGCTATCTTTCTCCGCCAGACAAGCGCCATTATCTGCGGCTGGTACGCGAGCCAGTTGATGTGTCTCAATCGGCGGACACAGCGGCTGGACCATCGCGGAGGACGCTGCTTTTCGTCGCACCTACTTCGCACCGCTTCGGCCGAACACGGCCGTCTGCCGGCCCGCCATTGTAAGGTGCTGTCGGCATTGTTTGGTCGGAAAGCGGGCACTGCTAACGCTTCACCTCGCTTTGACGGACCACCGCCGCCTCCCATCGCAGAGCCGAAGGACCACCAACAACATCAGCACCACCGTCACCGTGGTGTGCGTCCTTCATTCGGTGTCTTCGGTGGTCTTCCGTTCGGTGAGTTCGTTGATTACACCGATCCACACAAAACCGTGCTGCAAAACTTCGCGTACCGTATCAACAATGAGCGGAAACCGACGACTGGTGCTGTTTACGTGCCGGAAGAGGTACCCGTCAGCGTTAGCGCCGCACCGGTTAAACCGGAAGCCGTGCCCCACGCACAGCCGGAAACTGTCGAATCAGCGTTCGGGAACTTGCTCTCCGTTTTGGGGGAGATTGAGTATCAGCTGGGCTGCCGGAATCTGGAACTGGGCGAGTATTCCGCAGCCGTTTCCCACCTGAAGCTTGGTGCCAGTCATCAGCACGCCGGTGCAGCGTTCAATTTGGGCATTTGCTATGAACAGGGCTATGGCCTGTCGAAGGATTTGCATATGGTAAGTGTATCGGAGCGGTAGCCGCTTGTAAAACTACCATCGCTTACTTTGAGCTCTTCCCCACAGGCCATGGAGTGCTATCAGCTGGCCGCCGATCAGGGCCACCCGCAGGCGATGTACAACCTGGGCGTGTTTTACGCCCGTGGAATCGCCGGTCTACGTCCGAGTCGTTCGATGGCCAAAAAGTGTTTCCTCGCCGCTGCCGAGCTCGGTCTGGAGGAAGCAATCCGGGCCCTCGGACCGAAGTATCGTCCACCGCAGCTAGCTAGGCGTCCCAGCGTTGACCAGCCTTCGGTCAATTTTACACTCGTAAACATCAACGATCAGTTTCACGCCGAGAAGCGCAACGAAGATTGGTCGCAGCTGCATCTTGTGGCCGCCAGAGGATAGTGATCCTGTTATTGGTAGTACCGGTACCTGATGTCCACAGGTATATGGTGTAATGCTACGCTTTTTTCCTGCCGTCAGCTTACACATTGGATTTTTTTTATTGGCCAGAAGCAATTAGACTTCGCAGGAAAAAGGCGACCTATTTTGTATTTTCATCATCTCATGGTGTGTGTTTATTTTTTGTTTAATTACTGGTCCAGGATCCAAGATCCTCGGTTTGAAAGTCAATAAAGAGGTTTACTAAAGTAACACCACACCGTATTCTCATCATTAAGCCGTTATTTTGTTGCCGAAACAAGGCTCGGGATATCGATCGTGTCTATGACCAAGTTTGTGACCCCTACCGTAATTTGTAGGCCTTCATCAAACATGGGCATCGTACCGCTGAGCTTCGCGAAGGAAGTATCAGGAGCAAATTGAAAGCCAAATTACCCTAATCGGACACGTGCCGCGCGTGCCGGAACAACTTTTGACCCTACGGTGGTCAAATGGAACACGTAATCTGCCTTGATTGAGTCAAAAAAGGGCAAGGCCGTGGCCGTGACGTAGATCAGTGAACATCAAACACGAACAATGCCGGTGATGATGAGTGGGAAACGCTTTGCATCCCGGTGAGCATCTTTCTCCCATTCCGGCATCAGTTCCTATCCGGCGAATTTCCTGCAGCGAAGCACGTAGCCGGACTAGCAACAAACTTTTACACTCAAACCACATCCTGCGGAACTTACCTATCCATCAAAAGGAAGCCCTGCGGCCACCCTTGCCCACACAAACGCACATTCGCTGCTACAATAGTCTTAATCATTTATTTATCTTCGCCAACATACAACAAACAAGCGGTCGGTGTTTATATTTTCGTGTTTTTTTTTTGTATGGCGCCGTTAAAGACTCATAAAGTCCGGTGGCCGAATTCTTTCGTGTTCGCTACCAATTTTTATATTTGACCGTGAGCTGTACGGGCGGGCGGATAACCTGTTGGAGAAGCCGCTTATTTATGGTACAGTGTAGCTGCGGTGAAGCGAAAAATTGGAACACACATCCGGGGTGGTCAATAAAACCGAGAAAATAATCTCCTCGGTCCCAGACGTTCGGGGGGCCCCTTCAGGCATCCCAATAGTTCGCTTGCTGGTGTTGCTCATCTTTTATGACGGTCGTCAATCGGAGGATGCGCGATCGATCACCACCGGAAGCCAGCGGGACCCGATAAAGATGGGATTTTCTGTACAAGCGCACCTATCCGATCCATTTGCATGGCCTTTAAAGAACAATATGTTCCGTCGATGCTCGATCTCCCTCACGGTGGGCTACCGGGAAACCTGGGCCATCACGGAGGTCAGCATAAAAAAGCGCTTCGTCAAAGGACCTCCCTTTCTCGCTGTGCTCACTCGTCGCTATCAGTCCATCGTTTGTTTGGAGATTATACATCTTTGTACCTTTTAAGTTACGAGCACGCTCTCGGTCTCGTCTACCAGTACCGTGTTTTTAGCTGCCTTATTTACCTAAATTAAACATAACGTAGCGTTTATGTTAGCGCATTTCCCCTGCGGCTTCTGTAAATTTGGCTTATCGTACGACCGAAACGTGTGGTTTGTTGGTTGGTTAAGCTCATCATCACATGGGTTTGTTACAGCCACCCGGCTTAGATCGTTTAGCTGATATTCTTCGTGTTGAGTGGTTTTTTCGTCTAAAAGAATAACAATAAAACACCAACAATTGCCACACGGTGGGGCTGGAGTTGGTAATACTGTCGTTAAATACACGTTTCCCGTTTTGCATCTGGTAGCAGGTTGGTGGTGCCATCGTCGGTGGTACCTCCACAGCGCAGACTACTCCGAGGGTTCTCCGGAGGTTGGTTGGCCATGGCCATTGGACCAAATCGCTCCAGCTCAGGTCCGTCGTTCCGGCTGCTACCGGAGTGTCGTTTCGGTGCCTGAACTCGGTGAGATTCATCCTCCAGGTCTACGGTGATGGTTGGTAGCGGTAGCAACGGTGTCGCCGATCCGTTCACCAGCTCTTGCCGTTCGTCGCCCGGTGGCAGTAGGCTGTGCTCGGGTGAGTACTGGTCGTCGCCATAGTTTCTATTGTTACACACGTTACTGTTGTTATTGCTGTGGTGAGCGTTGTCGTTAACATTGTTGCAGCTCCCATTGCCGTTGTGGCCGGCCGGTGGTGGTTGAAGGGTCCGATCCGTGTCCGAGTTCGGCTTATCGATACTTATCAGTGGCGCCCGCAGGCTGCTCGCATCCGCGACGGTCGATGTGCTCGAGACGACCGTCGTCACGAGCGTCGAAGCGGAGGTCGTATAGCACCGGGGCCGCCCATTCAGATTGTTCTCCAGCATGACGACGATGTCGGTGGTAAGATTGGGCGACAGGGAGTTCCGGTTGCTGGGATGGTTGTTGCCGATCTGGAGCACGCGAGGTAAGAAACAGGGAAATAATTTATTACTTTTCTTGCTGCTTTCCAGTGTTCTCTTCCTTTAGTGAGCTGTAAAGGGCACCCACGGCAACAGAGTGGACAGAGTGGACAACACATCAATCGTAAGGTGCGGTCAGGTAGCCTGAAGGAATTCGATATCCCGGTAGCGGATGTCCCGGTACGTCTATGAGCGGCAGATTAAAAACATATGGCACACAATCTATTGTCGGTTACGATGGCGTACAGGGTGTCCATTAACAA
>NC_071286.1:4071227-4086816 GCF_943735745.2 Anopheles bellator | reverse complement strand
AAATCCACGTTACTTGATTACGGACCGGGGGTCTGCTTCCGAAGATGATTTTTAGGATTTTCCGACGATCCCAGCTGTGCCGGCTGCTCGACTGCTGAAGATATTTTATTCCATCAAGCGCGTAAAGTAATGGGAGGAAAATCGCAATCGGAAGTGCCAAAAGCAAACCACCAAGAATTCGTAGCATCACGACCGACCCCGGTCGTACGTACCATACGCCCGTCAGAACTGTAGGGTGCGAAAAAATAGACACCCCAGAAATAGAACCAGATAACGATGAGATGTGGATTACACTTTTATGGTAGTCAGCCAAAATCAGAATCGATTCGAGAGCTGCTGTCAGAAGCGATAGGTATCAAAATAAGAACAAGGTCTTCGGAAGCAAGGCCGAATGATGGATAAGTTTGAGTTAGCAATATTGGCCTCTGCCAGGAAGAAACTAATAGTTTCATCTAAAAAGGTTTGGTTTAATAATTTTATTTTCCTACATCATAGTTCGTCTAAATCCAACGTGATCGTTTCCTTTTTCTACTCCGCAGTGTAATGGCTAGAACCAGTATTGCAGATTCTCGGCTCAGATTCAATTTCAATAATGCTTCCCTTTGCCACAGAAAGGAAAAACCAGACGCTAAAGATTTGTTTGCCACCGATGCTACCGTGAAAACGGAATCGTATCATAAAAAATGTCCGACACGCTCAAATCTTTCCAATTATCCATCAATTGTCATCCCGTACGCCAAATCTTCAATCGATGACATCGTTTTCCGTTTGAAATGCCTGTTAGCACCTTGTTTTTCCTGCTTTATCGCACGGACCCAGCACGGTATCCAGCAGGCCCATAAATCAACCACAAAAACTGGTATTTTATAGCGGTTTTGTGCGATGGAACACTCCCGGAAACTTCGCGGTTCGCGGTTTGTGGCCCAGGGATCTGAGATTAACCACATCGCGCCCACCGGTCGCGGTCGCGGAGGCTATAAGCGTCAATCCGATGTCGGGATTGAGCTCGAACAAAACCCTCGATCCAACGTGTTGAGGGATTCGCGGAAAAAGGCGAAAGAGCTGGCTTCGCGGGGTTGGAGGACAAAACAGCCACGCCGTGGAGCGAAGGAATAATTTTCAGTCTCGCGGACGGGTACAGAACCAGAAGGCGACAGCGAAGTGAAATCCTCAATTAGGGTCACCATGGTGATGCGATAATATGATTTTACGCACAAAAGCAAAAGAAAAAAACGAGGGACCCTCGAGGGAAATCAGATGGGATAATGCTCGCCAGTAGTTGGTGGGTTGCCGGGCTCGCGGATGGCAAATGATTGACTG
This sequence comes from Anopheles bellator, assembly GCF_943735745.2. Lineage (NCBI taxonomy): Eukaryota > Metazoa > Arthropoda > Insecta > Diptera > Culicidae > Anopheles > Anopheles bellator. The sequence goes on along the minus strand of NC_071286.1, from coordinate 4,085,496 downwards.
TGCGTGTCGGACGTGGGGACACTCGTTTGCGACAAAACGGAAGCATTAGGCTGGCTTCCGGCACCCAGAAGCGGGGTACAACGAGCAAATGTACTGAAGACATTATTCAAATTTTGCTTATCAAAGGGACGGCGTTTTATTTCCTGTATTTTCCTCGAAACGCGCAATCAAAAGTATGGAACCCAATTTAATGTCATTTTTCAAATCCCGAATGAAATGAATCCTTATAGTGGGTCTGAAGTTTCAGTAATTAACATAAGCTGTTGCAGGGCTGTCCTCTCTGTTTAGTGGACATAATTTGAAGGACACTTTAGCCTTAAGCTGAAGGACACTTTAGCTTTTGAAGGACACTTTTGCGAAACAAGAGCTCAACAAGAAGAGTGAATGGGATATATTTTTAATTGAAAGCCATCGTCCATCACAAATTTGGCCTTCAATTTAGCGTTCCAAATGGGTGCTTAGGGTACTCTTCCCTAAAGTAATGAGTCCGAACTACGGCCGTATGATTAACCGAGTACATTATTTAGTGCACCCAAATGATGGGATCGGTGCTAATGTCTATTATGGGCCTTCCTGTCTATCAGTTGAACTTACTCCCAGTGATCAGACGTCATTGTTCAGACCCTAATCCGGCCTGTTAATCGTTGGCCATGGTAATAATGTCGGAGAATGTTGTGATCGCAGGATAGCGTCTACGTGCCCCGTAGACAATAAGGTGGGAAATAGGACATTTGATAGGGTCAGTGTTAATGCCACGTGCTGCTCTAGTAACACGAGCTTCTGATATCGCCATACCCGGAACCCCGAAGGGCTCCTACATCCGAGCCTGAGTCGACCTTTTATTAGCCAGTTTCTTATTTCGTACTTCAAGAACGTCTCAAGCAGCGTCTGCATCAACTCACCTGGCTCGAAACGACCCACTTGGTTCGTACACTTACCGGCCGGGAATGGTCGTAGCCACCGAAGCTTCCGTTGCCCCCGACGTCGATGGTCGTTTCCCGGAAGCTCGACTGGTCGCGGGCGAATCCAGCCCCGAAGCCACGCCGTCGGCCGCAGAGCGTTTCCCGGAACGCCACTCGGTACCGGTGGGACATCACGTTGTACAGGATCGGATTGATGGTGCTGGTTGGCCGATGGCGATTGGTAAAGGGCATTCGATGAGAAAGGAGAAAGATAGAACGAATGAAGCTGTAAAATGTGAAGCAACACGGCCGCAGGATTCGGCATCTTCAAATGGTTCAATGGTGGTGCGCACAACATAAAACGAAACCTATAAATCTGTTTACTGCTGTCCTGCCGTGGGCGGGTGCAATTGAGGGTTGCTCCTCAATTTCCATATCTGTTTCAATACTGCGGAGGATATTGCGGAGCGGACTTCGTGTGGCTGAGGGCAATGATGTGTTAGGATCGGTGGCTATTCGTTTTATTTCTTCCATTTGCCTTCGGTGATGTCACACGTGTATGCTGAGATGTCATAAAAATTACCATATTACGGCACTCTTGCGGTGAGCAATCGCCATTAGTTATCGAGAATCCTATCCTTAGCTTCTTCATCGCCTCCGTGGACATTAAAGACACTGGCAACCTATGCAGTGCTAGCGGTTCTTTACCTAAAGTTTAAGGACCTACAATGGTAAAAATAATACGAAAAGTACGAGACGACCCCCGTCGTCCCCCGCGATGAAGTATCTGGAGTTTGGAGCCAATTTTCCAAACGAGAGGAAGATAATTTTGCAGAAGGCTGATTAGAAGCAGGTGAACAAACTGTGACATTATTTGATTGAAACAATCGTTGCCAATCAAGCAGACAATCGTACGATCGGTAAGTGCATTAATTCTTATTCCATCCACTGATATCGAAGCCTGACCCGATAACCGAAACTGCAATTTACTCATCCTTTACTCAGAATCTACCAATCAAATCAAGAGGAAGGGCAAGAGAACGGACCGTCCACAGAGACCTCCATGTTTCTGAAACAATGATAATCGAACATGAATTTAAACAAACCTGGCCAACCAGGGTATGATGGTCCAGGGAATAACGGAGAGAAAAACGCTTGATATTATTGCCATCTTGAACTGCAGCTCGACTGAGATGAGGTCAACCGAGATTCAGGCTTTAGGATTACGGTAGAAATATGCAATGGCCTTCATTTTTTACAGAGAACTTTGCCGACCGGAATTTCTTCCCGTAAACCATAGACACTAACGGTGTCAATGCTTTACCACTTGCCACTGAAAATTAATAGCAATTTCATAACCAATTTATTTGGCAAATATAGGATGCCTAGCCTAAGCAAGGTAGCAATTTCTGCCAACTTCTGAGGATTAATGATTGCATCTGAAGGGCTCGGCCCGGATCACCCGGATTCACGGAAGGTTTTCACTCTGCGAAGGCTCCTTCGAAGAATAATACCGTTTAGATAAGACCTTCTTGCACAGGTTTGTATTAAGCTACATTTTACACCAAAAACGGCAAAGTTAGAATCACGTAACCAGCCGAAAAAGTGGAGCAAAAAATTATGCCATTCTGTGGGGATTGAATAAAAAAAATGATGATGGGCTGAAGACTGAGAGATGGAATTCACATAAAAGTATGTGACTTTCGCACGTTCTGTGGTCGTGAAGCCAGCCTGAACCTTTCGTGCCGGGAGCCTGGTTTTCGTTTGATGCCCGTGTAAACCTTCCTCGGGCGGTGAGCTAGTCCTTTTGTCGCGTCACATGTTTGCATAAACTTTTGCAGACAAACAAAATTTCCATCTTTTCGTACGGCAGATTACGTGTGACATTGTGTGTGACTATGGCGGGCATACGTTACCAGGAGCAGGTTTCGTTTAGAGGCAAAACTTCCACCTCACACACGCTGGAGACACGTTGGCTGGTGGTTTACATTCTTTTGTGGGGGCCATCCAGGGTGAATTCTAAATTGCTTAACGACTACCAGGAATTCCGCAAAGTGAATATGACCCAAAAGGTACTTCCGCAAAGCGGGTACACCACAGACCCGGACAGAAGTTCTGAAATTCGGAAATGCACCTCAGCGGAACGTGTCCCGAATTTCTTAACTCGTTGTTTAAAAAAGCGGGTTGCCACCCAACCCTGTTTTCGATGCTTTTGCTTATCTTTCGATGATGGAACTCGTTTACATATATTTTTTGCCTCTGTGCTGCGCTAGGCTATTGTGAACCCAACGCTTTAGGTTACCCTCTGGAGTGGAGCCCCTTTTTGTTTTCAATTTACATTTTCGGAACCGGAAAGATTATTAAAAGAAGGGATAGCTCTCTGCGTTACTTCGTTATTATACCTACGAATTGAAGGTCCCCAAAATGGATGCTTTCAAGGCCCTGCCAAAACGAAAACCAGAAGCCCGCCCGGTCCGGTGGGGTTAACAGAAAAGAAAACCTTGAAAATTGTTCCCTCCTGGTGGGATTACTTTTCCGGTGGGTCGCGTGATAAGAGCCGGTTTTGAGGGACCTTGAAGCGACCCAGAAAAACGACAACCAAACCTAAAATGGTGGCAAGCAAGTTTACGATAAAATACAAATATTCCATCGCTTTGAAATTTAGAAAACCGTACCATCTCGAGAAAAGATGTCGAGAAACGTCGCGGAAAATGCGCCGGTAAATTGTTACACAACCAATCGTCGTTCCGAATCCGCGGGTCCCCGGCACAGGTCACCATCGCGCGATTGATGCTTGGCAGCATGAATGAAGGGAACGGAAAGAGCAAAAACGCGAAAGAACTTAAAAGAAGAAACTGCTGTTGTAAGCTTTGTCTCGATTTGACAGTCTCCATCGTTATTTTCTTCTTTCAGGAAACGCTCCCAGACCAAGAACGACCATTTCTGCATGGCTCGAAAGGCATCGCTGGAGTACGAGATGTTCGCATGCCAGCTTATCGTCGTGTTTATCGAGTTTGAAAACATTCTGAGTTAGGATTTGGTTAGCCTGTTCCAAAACATGTATTTCATGCTATCAATTCAAATCGATTTAAGGCAGATTCTTCAGAAACAATTTAAATGTTCATTCCCAGACGTTGCAACTATGGTACTATTGAAGAACTGAAATAAATTGTTTTGTCTTAGTCTTTGTTGGCGATCTCTGGCGATTCTGGGAGGTTTCTTCACAGATCGTGGCTTCTTTCTGGTCCAATAATTATAACGCTCACTGTTTTTAGGATTAAAAGTTTGTGCGATTTCATTCCAAAAGATTCTGGAACAAATGAACTAATACCCGAGTACGATATTAACACCAGATGATACTACAAATCCATCATATGATGATAATTTTAATAAAATTATCCTCAAAATTTTAAACTAAATCATTGCTGTAAACTGTGAGATGGATTTATTCCTCTTATTATTTTACTCACCATTCACCTCTATGGGCAAGAGATAGAAAGAAGAAAACGCAATGGGTAAAGTCAACTCATAACCAACACCTATAAATGAGGTGATGAAGAAACCCCTTAATAAAGCCCTAAGAATTCGAGAACTATTCAAATGCCACATTCCCAGAAAAGTTTTCCTACAAAGTCCGGCCGCGTAACGATTCGTCCGGTGGATTGAAGGGTTCGATTCCACGTAACGGTGAGTGGCAGATTTATACGCTAATTTGCGATTATGTCTCGCAACGGACCCATTGACGGGGACTGTAAATTAATCGGAATCCTTTTAACCTGAATCGCGTCTGTGGCTCCAGAAGCCACAGACATGCGCTAAGTAGAGCGAGTTCTAGGAAGAAAATTAAACTTTACAAGCCGATTCCAGTGAATCAAGGAGCAAAATGAGCAACACTTCGCTTTGGTTGTTAGCAAATCGTAAAAAGCAACGATGAAGATTATCATTTATCGCTAAGTGAGTGTTCCGTGCCGCTGAGTTCGATGACGATTTTCCCCATATTTTCCCCAACCGAAACATTAATCTCGGATTGAAATAAACGGCCTACGATTGACGATGGGTGATCTGCTCGAGGTGCGTGGCCAAATCCATGATGAAGTGACTAATTTGCATAAAGCAATTTTCGTCCTCACAAAACATAACAACTTTTCATATTAACTTTGCGCTAGCTTCGTTTCCAGGGCAGAGTCAAAAATGCAGCCGTACCCAGCTCGAGCACAGATGGTGCTGAAGCCCATTTTTTCCATGTGACCGGCCTGTGTTGACGACTTTCATGGGGCGTGTCGTTCAATCTTTGCAAATCATCATCACACCAAACGACTCCCTGGCTTCACCGACGTTGTTTACCGTTTTCCAATCCCATCCAGGATCCGGCGCTATCCGGTGCTTTTCCTTTCCCACGCCGTAATGGTACGCCGATTTTGCTGCCGTTCCGATTCTGGCCCACTGAACTTGATGACACAAATATCCTGGGCAAGACAAATCCAACACAGTCGGAACTTTTGTTTGCCACCGTAAAGCGATCACAAATTACTCGGGGATCATCACGAGCAAGAGTTGAAGGAGAACAACAGTTTAGAGTCTTCTATTCGGAACCAAGCATGAAAAATTCAGTTTTCTTATCAGTTACCCGAAACTTGTATACGAAGTCAAATAAAACTGCCAGCTTAGCTTAGTGAGGTCCGATTAGAGAAAATGATACCTTTGTCTGGCCTGAAGCTCCCTGTTCAGTAAACATTCTCTATACCCTACTTTTACCGAAACACGTTTTTATGGGAGGAATGTGTGTTTCCTATTTGTCTCCATAAGCTGGTGTATTTATTTTCCCTGTGCGCTTTTGGATATGTTTCGCCTTTAACAATTTCATTCCTCATTCAACGTTCGAGGGGTGTACACACTGCGTACATTCGGCAGAGCCCAGCTTTTCCTAACCTATCTGTCATGTCGCCGTTTTACTGCCTTCTGCATAATTGTTCCGCGAAATCAGTCCCCAACTCGCTGCGTGGGGAGCGGGAGTGCTTGGTACTTCGAGACGTGAGAAAAAGTTTTTCCATTGAAACGGAAATGAGATTTTCCCATGTGATTACACAAAAAAGGAAGGAGGATGTAAGATGATAAAGACGATCGTTAAACAAGCTCGATGAGATGAAGAAATTTTTACTGACTTTGCCGGCAGCGGCAGCAACAGTGGCGTTTTGGCGGAACAAATTAATCTCTTTAATTGGTGCAAAGCGATTCTCGTTGCAAAGCAGAACACGGATGGTAATCGAATCATGTGCTGAGCATGACGTTATTGTTAAACTATTTAATGGTTTTCCTACTGTTGCTGACAGGAAAAATAAATTAAAGCATTTACTCATGACACCTTAAACTTTATCGAAGCGCCAATGAAGTGCGCCCAAATGTAATCTACGTACCAATTGTAGAAAAAAATGAAACGGCTTTTCATCGCAACATACCGGCTCAATTTTTCGTAAACGAAATCATCAAACCCGTTTCACCATAACGTTCAATGACAGCCCATGAATTGACCCATTTCCACACGTCAAACATCCTGGCGTTAGTAATTGCTCCTGACTGACGGCCATTATGCAGGCAGCGAACCCGCCCGCGAAAGGGTTCGAACAGTAATTTCCCAACCAAATCAAGCACTGCGTACGACCCTTTTTCTGCAAAAATAAAGCACTCGACGTGAACTCAACTGAAACAGGCGCTTCGATGCTCCCTTGGCAGTCCCCACCATGGCTGTCAAGTGCCCCGATATCGGTTGAAGTCTGTCTGAACCCAGAAGCTTTCGTTTCCGACTGACAGCATTCGTCACTGCCTCCTTCGGGCGTTCGGGAACCGAAAAAGGGTCACCGGTTGTGTTTGCTTGGCACAAACTTACGCAAGGGCACGTATTAATATCATTTCTCTCCATCTAAAAATACGCCAATACAATTAACCATTGACGCGTAACAAGGAGCGCCATCTTGTCCGAGGAGAGCAGCGACAGAGAGATAAATAAGCCATCGATCAGCTGTTTGGTGCGATGGAACTGGATGCTCAGAAAAGCTGGCCAGTTGGGCACAGCTTCACCCTGCTGCTGCTGCTCAGAGTCAATGGACCGTGCCATATAATGATGAGTAAACACATGGCCGCACGGGAAAGCAATTAAGAATGTCACTCGGTGCCACAGCGTCGCTGTGCGTTCAAGGATTCAGAACTTCCAGCCCGGGGAACGAGGACCTCTACTTACCAGGACACGTAGTACAGGCAGCCGGCCACGGAGAAGAGCCACGTGTTGACCATGTTGAAGTGCTGCCAGTCACGGGCGTAAAGATACAGCAACCGTTGCGCGTGAAACGGTGCCCAGCAGACAAAGAACGTTATCACGACCGCGGCTGTGAAAGAAAGTAAGACAGGAGGACGAAATTTACGGCATCAGAACGGCAACTTTGGAGAGAAAATGCGTTGCTCGGGGAGCTGTTTACATCTTAAGAGGACAGCAAACCAGCTTACCGCCAGCTAGTCGAACATGAAATTTTAAGCTCATGGTGAAAATTCTCAAGCATTAGGTCGGAACGAACGTTAGTGCAGCGTGCAGCGGAACACAGTCCTGGACAGATTTCTACTCCCGAAATTTGATTGAATTTAGTGTAGCTATTTGTTGAATGATGAAATCCTTTACACAACAACCGCGCGACTGGACATCAACCCTTGCTACAAAACTCGACGTAAAAATCGATAGACACTACTTTTGAATGGAGCTAGTCTTTCGTTCGATTTCTCAACCCTACACAAGAACCATCAGTTGAAATAGAAATAAAAATCCAATTAGCGTTGTGAAAGCAATTGGAACATTCGAATGTTCCGCATCCAATTCAGACTCCCTGTACTAGGATCATTTCCCTTGGGTACTAGAGTAACGTTATTACTTCGCCACCGACTCTATGTCGGTGTGGGCTAATATCCCCCTTGTTGTTAAAACTGTAAAACCCTTGTTAAAACTCTAACACAACTTAATGTGACGTGGGTTATCGGTTCCTATCTCATTCTCATTCGCTCAAATGAACCGAATGGCTTTCACCATCTTCAGTAAATGACCAACACTTGAAGGAAAACATCAGGACAAACGACCTTAAATGATGACTTCTAGGCTGCCTCTCATCGCGCGCTCTTGTTATGTACGACAGACTTATGTCTTGCACGGACTTTGGTATTCTTAACGCTTGCCTGATTCCGTTCCAGGAATGGATGGATACCATAAACAACAGCTGGTTGAGCCAAAACTCGGACCAGGAAGCGGCTTTTGATTGCCTAAAAACACTATCCAAACTTGACCCGCTCGGTGAATGAGTGTCAACCGGCCACAGACTGTTTCTGAGAGCTTGTTTTTAAGCCAAAAGTTGTTGTTTTATGGTCAGGTAGACCCCACGGTCAGATGAACCTTACGAAGGGTAAACATCTTGACTTGGCCACGCGAGATGATGTTGTGGAAAGCTAAAATACTTAAAATCTAACTTCAAATCTGTAAGGGGTGCAGCAAGGCAACATTAACAGTTTCAATTAATTCCCGACAACCTCTGACCATTAATTCCTGATTGAACATGGGCTTTGATTTCGTTTGTCATTCACGGGAACGGTCATGGTTGATCCCATCTTTAGTATTTGTCTCGTTTTCACCTGACACTGCACTACGAAATGGCCACGGAAGCACAATTCCCGCTGACTAGCTAACGACCGAACGAGAGTGAGAATTTTATTTTCTAAAATAATCAGGTACTATCGCTTAATGGTGTTCCTCCCGATACCTTTGAGGAAAGTTTCAAAAAGTAAGCACCCCTAGGAACAGCCACACCAAAGTGATGAACCACTTGTTGCTTACCGAGCATCCGGATGATGGCCTTCCGGGACTGCGATACCCTCGACGGTCCATTAACCGATCCATTGCGAACGCCTGGAACACAGACAGAGAGAGAGAGAGAAACCGGGATACTGTCACTTTCATCCTGCACCATACACTAATGGACGACACCCGGAGTTTCCGTTGGTTATCGAAATTTAGCCGGGCACCTACCGAGCTCTACCGTCCGCTGGGTCCGGGACCGGATCTGCATGCCCATGCGCGCGTACAGCACCACCATGATGAGCATCGGGAAGGCAAAAAACAGACAGGTCGACAGCTCCCAAAGTGGAAAGCCCTCCGGATTGCTGAGCATGGCGCAGAACGCTGAGTCGTGGATTTTCTTATTGGCTGTGGGGGAGAGTAAAAAAGGGAAGCGTGATGTGAGCACACGTCCTGCGTTTGGGGTGGAACCCGGAACTTACTCGGCGGGTAAACGAGGTAATCGATGTCGGTGAAAACGGCAAAAGGCACCGCACTCAGCAGACTCACGATCCAGAGCCCGGCGATGATCCGGACAGGGCGCTGCAGGCCCGACATCGTGTAGAGGTGCAGCGGATGACAGATGGCCAGGAAGCGCTCCATCGAGAACGCGACGATGGTGAGGACCGACACGTACGTGGACGCCTCCGAGAGCAGGGCACGGATCTTGCAGAACGGTAGCCCCAAATCATACGGATACTGGTGCCAGTAGAGGCTGATCTCGTACGGGAGCCCTGCGGCGGGAGAGAGAGAGAGAGAGCCGGTAAGTGGGATTGACGTTTGATGCATATTTTCTGCATATTACCACGCATAAATATGAATATTGCCTTCGCCTCAACACCCTACCACCCCGCTGGTTGTCCCTGGGAAACACTCCCAGAAAACATTCATTTTCGTACTTTGGGTCACGGAAAAAACAGAACCGGACTTTTCATTGCATTTCGAATGAATTCAAATGCGGTGAATTGTTCGCAACTCAATGTATAATTTGTTTCTGCAGACACAAAACAAACAAAGTGCAACAAACTTGTGAACGCAAATGCAAGATGGATTCCGGTTTCTGCATCTTGTCCTGTGTGTTTCTGGCGAGGAAAAGAAAACAATATTTCACTATCTGGAGCTTCCAGGAATGTGATTCAACTTTTGATGCGACCGAAAAGTTGGTCGTTCTGCAAAAAGGAAATATTTGGCAACCAACCAAGCCACTCGACCGAACTCGTTCGTTTCGCTCGATGCTCCACCTGTACACCAGTGCCAACTTTGATTTGATATCCTGCTACCGGTTCGGATGGCAGATGGTGGCGAACCGGTGGCGAATCTAATTCGGAACGTGCGTCCGAAAGCGATTGCGGCCGTCCGCAGTGCGTACGGTTTGACGCAATATCCGGTTCTAAGATGTACAATAACATAAAGCTCTTACTTGATTACGAGTGTTCGACAAGCTGATTATTTATGCATGCTCTATGCACACGCTACCCGCACCCTGTTTTCGGAAGGGTGTAGAGCATGACGTGGCAGGCCATGGAATATGGATGAGTTCGAACGAACGTTTGTCAGTTTGCTGTCGATAGTTGTCGAAATGTGTTTTCGTTACGCTCGTCTCGTCCCGTTCGAGAAGAACAGCTGTTGGACGGATCGTGCCCTGGATCTGTTGCTTCAACCGCTTGTCGATTTGACGTTTGAACTGACTGACAATGTTGAACGACAAATGCGACAACAGAGTAGGCCAGTAGGATTAAGCAACGGCTGGCCGTTGATTCGATGATATTATCATCCTGAAGCAAGGTTTGAACAATTCTGATTCGGTTCACGCTGAACGAGCGTTCGATGAACCAAAATGCTTGATGAAGGTACCATGTTAAAAATGAGAACCGAAACGAAAAAGCTATGCATTTCTTAATTGAGTTTACTTGTTCTTTTTCTTACAACACCTTCGTTTGTATTGGTCCGTTCACTGCTCAATAAGCCGAATTATTGTCAGCCTGCAGTGACGGCAAACAAGACATGACTATTGCATATTCATAGGTCAGTGAGATGTATCATTCGCATTTTTTCCAGGTGGACAAAGAACCGTAGTCCATCACATTTGATGGTGATTCTTAGTACTTCGTCTTTCGATGGAGACGCCTGGTGTTAGTTATGCCAATGGAGGCGCCCGGTACTTCGTATTACCGGTTGATTGTTGGGCGGATCTGAACGTCAAATTTGCTGAGTTTATGGCTGGCTTCATGGGCATCGTTCATACGGGCTTGGCTGGCGTCGAAACTCAACGGTTGAAATGGAGCAAGAAGTAGCTAAATTGCTGCGAAATTAAAATCTTTTCTTCGAACCCGCACTCATATCGTTCATTCCAAGTTTGAGTCCGATACCAAGTTTCGAAACTTTTTTGTAAATAGTGTACGCCATATGAAAGCCAACTACGTGATCGTTGGTGGATTTTTTTGTATGGGTGCAGCCTTTTAAACGCATGAAGAGTGAAACAAAAATGCCGGTTTATGTCGGCAAACTTTGAAGGATGTTGCGGCGAAAAGCTTCAGAATCATTTTTCATATTTACTATAGCTTCCAAAATAATTTCCATCTACCCGAAAAGAATTCTTGCTGAGCATCGTGGAACATCGTATACAAGAGGCAATCATGCGTCAGCCAGAAACGCTTTTTAGTTGTCTCTCGAACGTCTGGCAGACGATGGTTTAACGAATGTTTTCCCTGGTTATTGCTCTTTTTAAGGAAGAGACTTCTCTTTTTCCGTACAAATAGACTGTCTCATTCAATAACGAGCGTCTCAGGCCACGCAGCCCTGGGAATACGGTTACACACAAAAAGCCAAACCACGCCAAAAGTCTATTGGGATGCGGTTTCGCCCGCCGGTCGACAAAGCGAAGCCTTTTGGCGATGCCTTATTTGAGCCTCGGTACCAACATGGATCCAACGGTAGTACATTCGATTGACATGCCGGCTACCGAATGCCAGACGGTCTACACATGGGCCCCTTTTTTCGATGCTGCAAGTGAGTTCTTCTATCGACGCTGTAGCGAATCTCATCCTTAACTAACCCCACTACGCAGTCGACACGACACGCGGAAGAAAATACTCCCACAGTTTGCTAAAAGCATCCGGAATGCGCCTCACTTCCTTCGGACGCGAGAAATACTTCCGGCGAGTGGTTCCGCTGTTGGTTTGATAAGAGTGGAGTAGAAAATTGAATTGGTATAGGCGGAACATAACAGACAGCAGCATCAATCGCGGCCGCCCGAAGACAGATTAGTGCTTACTTCGTTGAGTTGCCATCGATTTATTGCGGAATTCAAAAGGACCGGAATGGCAATTACACGTTGAGCGGTAGTTTAATCACTGGAAAGTCGGTTGGAACTAATGCGATGCCATTTGAAGCTTCCGCTGAGGTGACATCCTACTCGAGTTTAATGATTATTAAAGCTTTCATTAGACACCGATGCCAGCTATAGCCCGCAGCATTAATATAAATTCATGCCAAAAGCGACTTTGAATGAGACTTTCAATCAAATAGCGCTTTCATTAGGTATTTAGCTCAAAGAAATGTGTTAAGATTGAACTTCATCATCAGAAACATAAATTAAGATTTTTCAGGTACATCACTTTACTGTGGACATCAAGGCATTTATTATAAACCTTCAGTAAGTCCATCATTTACCGAAAAATTTTAGTATTATGTACTTCGCGGCATAACAGTTTCATTTTATTTGCCATAAATCGGCAACGGTGGGCTCCAAATCTCATTCGCTCAGCTCTCGCGAAACACTTCAGTGAAACTTTGAACGTAATTCCACGCTTCATAAAAAATACGTGCCAAAATGCAATTAATTATCGTCGAAGTTTCGTCGAAAATTGCCGATGGACAGATACCGTATCCCGTGGTGGAACAAATCTGGCACATTATGGCCCCGTGCATTGATAAGATGTCACTCACTGGGTATGTCAGTTGTAGTAAAACTCGAACGATATGAGAGAGAATTAAATGCCGTTTTTTGATATTATTTGATTCACATTATTATCTCATCGCAATGAGTTATTAAAAGAGAAATATAAAGCATGCACTTAGTTCAGTAAGCTGAAAACTCACGTGATCTTTGATTATCTTACGAATTGAACATATCTGAACGGAACTGAACTAATAAAAACGGAACGCAGTACTTCTCGAAAGCGACACTCCTTGAGAAGTCCAAACCTTCTATAAAGGACCGTTTTCTCAACAACTTGTATAGTCTACACCACAAGCGACAGATTGTGGTAATTGCTGCGGGGAAAAAACGCACTACAGAGAAAGAAAAACAGCCTCAGAATGCTGGAGCCCATAAGTTGATTGAACTTGAAGTCCATCCTTAGACCGTATTAGGCCCGTCTGGATACAAAGCAGCCCTTGAAGCCGTCGCTTTGCTTCAGTTTTGCGGTCTCCCGTGAGACATCGACTAGACAACCTTCTGCCCGGGTATTTGGTGCCATTTTTCTCCACACCAACCGATAGTTTATTTCATCACTTGCTGTTGTGGTTTACAAACACGTTTCATCGTTTGCGGCGACCTTTTGAAATATGTTTAAAACTTTTACTTTTACAAGTGGTCTGAACAATCCATCCGAACCCGCTCGTGGTGAAGCCAAAACTTTTAATGAACCGAGAACTAGCGTTTGTGGAAGTTATTCGGTAACAATCAAAGCTGACAAACATGTTGTCAAATTTTTTTGAAATTTGTAAGCATATGTACAGATTCAAGGAATCGATATATTTTCCACTGTACTGCAAAAAAAAGCAGAGCGTTATTAACGACTCGTATGATGAAATTCTACGGAAAACATATTGTGCTGCAGTATATTCGATTGCTGCTCGGGCGTTTAACTTGACCACGGCATATAAACCATAAAAGTGGATGCAATAAAAAAGCACCTCGCATTACACTAAATATCATATTTCTGTCCATTTATCACGAGGCAAAGATTCACGTCTCTGGCAAGCCATACAAACACCACTGACCCAAACATCGTATGAATACTGTTTTTGTCCATTGTTAACGCTAATAAGAATTATATTTTCATCGATCCCGGTCGACAAACACGAGCCTCCTTGCGTGAAGGGCAATAACGATTCATAATATTTGCTTTGTGGGCTTTTCTTCGCCCGACAGAATGGCACGTTTCGTGACATGGTTTTCTACAAAATGCCCCATTGCCGGTCCGGCTGCTTTCACCAGTCATCACAAACCCTCTCAGAATATATAACAAAAAAAATATGACACGATGTCACCAACAATATGAGAAGATGCTGCAGACGAAATCTTTAAAGTGTCCTAGCAACGCCCAGGCGTGAGGGAATCTGCTCAGCCGAGGACCGGTCGACCGTAATAGGTCATGACGGTATTCCGGCATAGCTCCGCTTGACGAGGGTTTTACGGGTCGCCGTAAGGACTTCTTCGGGGAGCCATAAATGTAGGAAGGCAGGTCTCGGGGTTGTCTCGAGCGAGAGTTAGCGG
>NC_071286.1:4055294-4071127 GCF_943735745.2 Anopheles bellator | reverse complement strand
CGAAAAGGAAGAAAATTCCAGTCTATACTGTTTTCCCTTTCTTACATAAATAAGGGAGCACAGTTTTGTGAAACGCTCATACGCGAACTTGAATTATATCGACCCCATTTCTGGGGCCGTTAAGTTGTGTTTCAATAATTTAATGGTACTGACAAGTGGATTCCATAGGGCCGTGATGGGCCGGAGAGAAGACAATTCAGTGGATTGCTGGCAATCATCTGCGCCATCCATCAGCTAAACGAATCTGACTGAAATGGGTTCAATTTGATTGAAAAAATCATGACAGAAGGAGATGGACTTTCGCCGATTTTATTCTTCAATTTATAAATACGGCTCCGAGGGACCATTAAGAAGTCAGCGAATAATTCTGCAACCACTCTCGGCGGTGATTCGACGAATCGGTTTTATCGGCCATTGATTTTATCTTCATTTAATTAATGGCAAAGAGTAGCAAACTGGTCGAGAGAATGGCGGCAGAAGTTTTGCTTTGCATCAGAAAGTTCAATTATTACCATTGACAGCGCCTCGTTTCTTACGGTGGCTCCTTTCTGTGCGATTTCGTTTCGGACGCGAGAAAAGAACATGATATAAGATGATGGCGCCTTACCCAGTACCAGAAATATGAGATCTGAAACGGCCAAACTGAACAGATAGTAGTTGGTGGCGGTCCGCATCGACGGATGCCGTACGATCACGAGGCAGACGATCAAATTTCCAATCACACCGGTCACCAGGATGCCCGTCAGCAGAATGGTAACCTAATGGAAGCGCAAAAGAAACGTGGTTAGCTTAGCGAACGTGTAATAAAATTCAACTTCTGTAGCAATTGCTGATGGAAAATTGATTTAGTTATACGAATTTTTGTATCAAACAGCTGGAAGCCCTTAACCTTACCGTCACCAGACTGGATCAATTCTCTACCATTCAGCTCATTAAATCGATTTATCACTATCGAACGAGTTTGACTCCAACTGAGATTTAACTTTACAACTGCAGCTGACTGGCAACAAAAGGAGCTTTGCTTAAGTAGCGAAATGAAAAGTGAAAGACAAATTGAAGCCAACTCCACGGCTACCGTCCGGCCAGCCCCGGGTCTTCGGGTTGGGGTCGAAATCAATCCACACGGCAGTAAAAGCAAAGCGCGCAGCGCAAGAAAAGAGCCCCCGTACGGCGGAACGGGTAAACTTTATGTTTATTACATTCCTCCGGATGTTGTTTGTACCGAGTAAGCACCGAGAGCCTGGCAGTCTGGTTCCGGTGCAACTTTCTGAGCGTTCCACTAAAAGCGAACCCCTGATCGTCCCGGTTGGTAGTTGTTTGCTGGCCAAGCCATTTTAACGGTACTTTGGAAAAAATTTCCGCACACCACCCGTTGCGGGTGCGCTTTTGGCGCAAAACGATAAATGAAACGTAAATGAATCTTTACCAAACCACTCCAGAAAACCGGCACAACTCGGTGGGGGTTGTAATTTTGACAAACTCGCAAGCTTTACGATTTTTGATTTCAATTACGGGAAAATGGCGCATGAAATTTAAACATTTTTTGGCGATGTTTTTTACACTTTTTTCCACTTCTTTTTTCATTTTTAATAACTGCTTCACATCGAAGCACAAAATCGATGTTTTTGTACTACAAAATGTGGGCAACCTACGGCGAAGCCTACTTTTACATTTAAACAATTCACCGAATACTCATTCGACCGAAAAATTTTGTAATTTAGTAAAAGTGAATGAGCCCAACTTTCGCATACTAATTTAGAAATCCGACACTGTCTGTCCGTTTGTCATACAGAAAACTAGAAAATCCTAAACAATGGACGATGACATTCACAGCTTCATATTACTACTACGCATTCGATCTCTGAGGTGTAACCCATTTCCCGGGAAGGTACAACTTTACTAATTAACACTGCAACAACAAAAACTGTGTGATGTGGACGCAAAGCGAGCACTGACGGTATGATGCCTGATCACTGGAACTTGTGCCTTCCAGACTCGCTCCATTTTACTGGTCTCCTGCTTCGCAATGCTTGAAGCTCCGGATTTTAAAGCATGCTTAGTCGGAATTCTGCTTGATCCAGTGCTATCCCCGTAATCTGAATAGGTCTTATTGAATCTGAAGCAGACTTCAAATTAAAGGCGCTTATCAGAAGTGTGGGCAATTAATCCACTCATGCTCTCGAGGTGCGAAGCACCCCTTCGGGCGTTGTTGAACTGCAAGAGCATGAAAGTAATAGCCGGTCGAGTGTCGGCAATCAGTCCGTTCATGCAGTTCGTCCCGACAGGCACGAGGTTCTAGTGAGGTGTGAGTGGAGTTTGTTATTCCACTACGTCCGTCGAGCTCGCTACTGTACTGAAATCCGCATCCAATGGCATTGTGATGACCACCCGAATGGGTGGTCGCTCCTTGCTTGATAACACTATCAACCAGTCAACAACCTTGACACCTTGGTTTATCCTCCTACTGCATAGTCCGGCACTAAAACGCTACTACTTTGTGCAAACAATAGACGCGCCACACAACCTGATGGCAAAACATGGGCCGCATAATTCTATCGCAGCAAAAGCTAAACTTTTGCCCAAGCAAACTCCTTCACGAACGCCACCTCGGCCACCGGCCACCTCGGCCCGTGGCTTCTCGTTGACATGGTAACCCTTCCGCTTGGCCCAACTGGTGGTTGCGGTCATTATTGGCAACACCTTTCGAATGAATGACCCAAGCAGCTGGCAATCCAGCATCCGAACGTTGGTTAACCCCAATCATTCGAACATTCAATAAGGTACTGGTGTGTACGGTTCTGGTTTGAGGTTCCGATCTAATTAGATTGAAACTGTACCATTAAAGTCTCAAGTAATTTGTGATATAACATAAGTAATTGAAGTTCTATTAGAAACCACAACTAGGATTAGGACTTGGCATCAATTCGTGCTGCTTTACAATAGATGGCATTACTCACTAAATGTCACATTTTCTTAAATGAAATATGTGTTTGACAGTTACTATCATTAGAAATCTAACGCAGTATAGCTTTTTGGTTTAAGTGTAAAGAAAAACTTTTTGAAAAAAGCATCTGAAAATGTCGAGCCTTGATCCTGGTTAAGGGGCTTTTGCCGAGAGTACTTCTTTGATACTTCCATATGAAGAAAAATGCTGCTGAAAGTCATCGTATTTCAAAGGATGTTAATCATAAAGAGAAGAAAGGCGTTCGTGTAACACTCTGGTGACGCAAAGGTTATGCAGTGCATATGGTGGGATGTGAAAAGTGTGGTGTATTCTGAGCTTTTAAAACCTAATGAATTTATTGAAGGACAACAATAATTAATGCGTTTGAAGCCAGCCTTGGCTACAAAACGACCCGATTAGGATAAAAGAAATAATAAACTGATAACAATGCGATGAAAGACATAATACACTTTTTGACATGACAGCACTCGACCACACATCGCGCATCGCAACCGGTCAAAACGTATCTGGAAAATGTCAGATGGAAACTCAACGTTCATTTTGGCACGTTTATCCTTACCATGCATGCTTTCCTACCTACACTCATAATTTTATAGTACCTACACATTAGTGGTTTGTAAGTTAGGTCCCAAGGCTCCACTCGCAGGCGGCAATTACAATCATTTAGATTACGTTTTTCGCTACCATAATTCCAACAATCACCTATTTACGGACAGAAGCGTCGGAAGGGATGCAATACTAAATCCTGGTGTTGTTAAGTCTACCCTTTTCTCGACACTCTCGGCCCAACCGACGGGGGCACCTGCGAGCATAACGAAGTAAACCGGATTAAATCGGTACAGCACGTAGTAATGATGAAGATTATGCCTTTTTGTTCTGCCAGTTGGCCTGCCGGCCTAACCGGCATCTGCCAGCGGTCCGCGATTATGGCGGTCGGTAAAGCTACACAAACCTAGGCTAGGCTCCAGGTCGAAGGTTTGCCACCCAAAGCTATCTCTACCGTTCTGTAATTTCGTTTACAAGCGCGTTTACAAGCTCCAGCTTACGTGAACAGATTGGGCCTGAGTCCGTTACATCGGGTGTCTGTTCTAGGTCAATGGCCAGGTCGAACTTTGGAATCCACTCTTTGTGCAGTTGGTGCCTGTTGGGCGCACCGCAACGTAGCTATTGGCCGTTCTCTGTAGACCTCCATTCCGACGGAGGAAAAGGACCTTATCTGGCTTATCTGGAATAGTTTGTCCACCGTGAGCCTTCATAAACTGCGGCTCACTGGTGGGTAAACCAAACGACGAACTCACGTAATCTTTCGCCATCTGAGATGGATATTTTTTTCTTGTCCACTCTCGGGCTTATCCGGGACAAAGCTTATCAAAACTAGTTCAAAACTAATTTGAACTCATCCCGGAAACCATTAAAAACTTTGGCTCGGCCTCGTCCGGTCGAAGGTCATCCCCACCAAGGGGGAAACGCATTGTGTGTTTTTTCTTGTTTCTATCTCATACTCATTCTTGCAGTTCACGATGATCTTCGGGGAAGTGGCAGACACCTAACATCCTTAAGCCGACGGTTGAAGATTCTTTAGGTAATCGGATTAATTCAATAGCATTTTGCCGCCACAGAGGGGCGAGCCCCACCGTCTCGTCCGGTTCACAAAATGTCCGTAGCCAAGTTTGGACGAGATTTTTGAATTGGCAATATCCCGTACCCCGTACCCGGTACCTACCAGCAGTGCAGTGAGTAGTGGCATCTGTTGTGGGCCCCTCGCGTATTCCAGGAACTGCTGCACGGAGCACGCAAACTCCGCGTTGGAAGGATCGCACGGGTCGAGCAGCTCGTTCGTGAACGAATCGTTCGCCACTGCCGCACTGCCATTACCTTCGATCCGGAGCAGCCCACCGAGCAGCAGATCCAGCGACAACGACGTGTCGCTGATGGGAATTCCATCGTACGATGCCGACGGCAGCGGCAGCACCATCTCCGACGGGCTAGACGAAGCGAACGCTTGCGTCACCGCGGCTGGCCACGTGAAAGCGTCCGTTGCGTTCGTCGGTTGCGTACCGTCCATGGTTGCGTGCCGCCCACAGTTAAGGATTAAATTCGATTAACAGCCCGCACCGGTGGCTGCAGGATCATTTTCCGGTTCGGCATCGCGGAGCGGTGCGGTGAGATCGTCGTCTTTTCTCAACAATCACTAGCGGGCGCATCATTATGCTGGATGTAATTAGCTATCGAATCTTCCGAGATAACAACCGGAGAGGTTACTGCACCACACCAGTCATAAACCGTACCGTTCCGTACACAAACAATCTCTGGATGGAGTCACAACACTCGATCCTTCCGTCGGTGCAGTGGCTTGTGTCACGTAAACTTGCGTCACCACCGTCACGTCACACGGTCGCTAATGAAATGTCATTGACACCCGCGAGTGGTCGCCGAAAGCGCACTATCACACGACCTCTGACTCGAAAGAAGCACCACTTTTCCACTTTGATTACGCCCGCCGTAGGGCAGATCGCGTTGGCTGCGCCTGCAAGGTATGCCGTCCGCTTTGCATCTGGAAAGAAAGGAAACACGATGAAGAGCCGTGCAAGGTCAGCAGCGTAGTAGCTGCATGCGCCGGTCGTTTGGCTACAGTAAACAAATAGAATGCGGACACCCCTTCCGGACGAGTCGCAGAGAACACGGAAGATGCTCCAGGCGTTCACACAGCATCCCTGTTTTGATATCACGACTCCAGGGGTCGTATAAATCCGCCGCCCCGTCGTTATCAAGATAAGAACGCCCGCCAGCCGCCAGGGTGCGAATGGTCGAGAAGCTGCAGTAGTTGGGTACTGCGGCCACCGTCAAGCCAACTTTGAAGCACTCCACGTCGGAGAAGCTTCCATGGCGTCTCCGTGCAGGGTCCACAAAATTTCGAAATGGGTGAAAACCGCGTGTTAGTGTCATTTTATCTTCTGCTGGCCTTGTCGGTCGTCGTCGACGTCGTCGCGCCATCAGCGAGTACAATTGTCGTATTTGCATTTACGACGAAAGCAAACAAGATGATGCGGCTGCCCGTCCGTGGGTTGTTGGTTTCTAAGTGGGCCAGCGAAACTTCGGCCGCGGCCGGCGCGGAAACCGTTCGCTCTTTCCTTCTCTGATGATTTAATCCAACCGCAGTGTGATAAATAGCCCGGCCGACCGCCCGGCCGGTCGCTTAGCGCAGCGGTCAAAGTTGGATGCCGCTACGGGGATTACAAGACACGGCACTAGGGAGCTTCTTCTGCTCGTTGCCAGCTACTAGTTTGGTCACCCAGTGGGACAAGTT
This sequence comes from Anopheles bellator, assembly GCF_943735745.2. Lineage (NCBI taxonomy): Eukaryota > Metazoa > Arthropoda > Insecta > Diptera > Culicidae > Anopheles > Anopheles bellator. The sequence continues at coordinate 4,064,855 of NC_071286.1, read as the reverse complement.
TATCCTTTCGCTAATTCATCGCGCCCTTTCCGACGACAAACAGCCCTTTTTTCGTTCTTGGACCACCCGGCGCTATTCCGCCCGTTTGGTTCCGTATTAAAGCTAAACTCATTTGCGATAATTAGTTTTGCAACTTTGTGCAACCGTGGCCCGTGATAGAAACATAACGGAAGAAACTTAAGAACTTCCGCTCGACCGTAGAGCGTTCCGATGATCGATTGATTCGCGTTTGAACGGGAGCATATAATTATGCTCTCCAGATGTCGCCCAGATGTTCGATTAACAAAATTCCTCTTTTCGCGACATTCTTTTGGCATTTTTAATTTGCCCTTCACGGTGAGAGTTAATGAATTGTGCACGACATGTTCCGAAATTGCCACTAATCCTGCTGCTTCCTGTAGGTAGATTCTCATACTTTCACGAAAACCGTCCAAAATGGCAGACCGGAAGCCGGACGGACAAGGATTATTGGCAATCGGTACACCCGGCCGACTCATCTGCTTGGATAGATGGTCACGAATGAATCCGTATCGAGCAGTCACGAACACACACATGGTTCGGATGTCCGTTTAATGCCAATTCAAATCTCCTGCTAACGATGTCGAACTAGTCGAACCGCAAGTTAATGAGCCCGAAAGCGAAGCCCAAAACGGAACGCCATCTTTCTTCCACGTGGTTTCCATGATCATTGGTGTATCCGAGAACGTACTGCTTCAACCGAACGAAACGATTAGTGGGTATAGATTGAACGAGAGCTACGACACCCCGGGGACACCAAAAGGGCAACGAAATAGATGAGAAGACCACGGTACGCCTGTTGAAGTAGAGGACTTCATGTTAAGTGTTTATGTTAAGTTTAAGTATTAAATACATTCGGATACCCACTTTCATCTTTTAAGCTATTCACTTTTACTATCAGTAAGAAGCTCTAACATTTTTGCGAAACAAAATAATCGTTGGCGAACTTTGTCCAACAAAAATTCGGTTCAATTAATACCAATTAATACTGACAATTGAAACTAATGGCTAAACCGCTGCTTTTTGTTTTAGAACACAACGACAGCAAACTGTAGTCAGCCCCTTTCATTGTATTTCTTATTCCTTATTTTTAATTTATTTCAAATTAAGTCAACGGGTCAGACTGGCTAGTTGGTACTTACGTAAAAGAATAGAAGAAGTTTAAGACTAGATACTAAGAATACTTTACAGTAAGACAGAGTACCGAACCTGGAATAAGAATAATAAATGTAAAACCAAAATTAAAACAAAAATTTACGTCAGAGAGAGAAGAAATAGGTAGCGCTCTTGCACTGGTTAATGGACATGTTGAAGTTCAGTACTGACTAAGTGCGACTATATGTTCTAGCGATACTTCTTTTTAGTGGGTCGAGTCTAGAGGAGATTTGATGAGAATAAACATCCATCTCGTACATAGGACACCTTCTTGTAATCCGCTCTCAGGTGTGGACAAGTGACCATTAGTGAACAAGAAAGGAGCATCACCCTTGGAAGCTGAAAGCTTCAACATGAAAAGGGACCGAGATATTAAAAGCCTAAGCGAGCGAATGCCAAGTAAGAGGCCGCGCGGACATTGTAACATGCCGAGTTGTTTTGCTGAAATCAAGCAGTTCCTGAGACAGTGACTCTCTTGAACTTTCGTGAAACAAAAACTAACATTCTAAGTGCACTACTAACTATCTCGATCCTCAAAAGTAAGCCCAGAGTCTAAAACAACGTCCAACTCACGAACCGCATCAACTCTAAGGATAATTGAACGTTGAATAAAAAAGCACTGGACATTTCCTACGAACTTTTGTGCTTGTACTTTTGAATGAAGTTTACAAACGATTCGCAAGACACTTTTACAGCCGACCAGATGCAAACCGCAAACAACCATGCTTTTTGTTGATGCCTCCAAATAGTAGTTATAAATACTATGTAAAACCAAGAAAAATCCACCGACCGACAGAGATTAAACTAACTATGACTCTAGTTAGCAAATCAAGAACCACGCAAAGATGCGTTCCAGACGGCAACGTTGTCCTAGCAAAAGCTTAGATATGTTTGATATCTTCCCGGAATGTGAAACCTTCCACGCGAAATCGTTAAACTCGTTCACCAAAATAAGCGTCAATTCACCTACACAAATCACTACTATCAGCGACGAGCGCAACCAGCGAAGAACCAATATGCATCAATTTCCTCCGCAGCGTGATCGCAATTCAGACATTGTATGACTCTCTCTATGAGCATTTTCAACATTTTTCCACCTCATCTCATACCGATATGCGAGGTTCCGGAATGTGAGGGTTTCAATGTTGGCACCGATTGCAATTGCTTTTTGGTTGGAAAAATGCACTTTCCACAGAGCGGACAAAAACCATCTCCATCATCATCGGAATGCTGCGCGCACCGAATGGGTGCACGTGCCACACGTGCGATACGGAGAGATGCGGTGCATCTGTTGCATTTTCCACGCAATCGTGCATTTTCTCGAGGTACGTTCTGGCTGCGACTGTGTATCGGAATTATGGTGCCGGATTTTTATTTCCCGTTTTTGTGGCGATTTTGTTGCGGGTTTCATATGTCATCGAAACTCGACAGGCGGGTCCGTAGCGAAAAATGCAGTCATAACTAGCGGTATGGGAGTGTAGAAACACGTGCAACAAGCGTGTCCCAGCGCCTGTGAGGTACATGTGTGCTTATGGGAACGTGGAAAACACGTTCGACGCATATTAATTGGTGTTTGATCAAATCAACACACCTGGCTCATGGCGGTCCTCTGCTGGTCAGTTACCGACGACTCTGCGGCAAATTGATCGCTTTTTGGTACTTCCACTTTATGCTGTACTCTCAGTTTAATCAAGAGGCTACACGCAGGCATTGTCTCTGTGGGCACCGCACCACAAACCAGATTCAAGTTCACGGCGCCACTGTGGCCGACGTCATTGCACCGGTCGAGAACCGGTCCAGGAAAGAAATGCTCCACCCTGTCTTTCCCGAGGGTCTTTCTATGTTGTTGGCCTTCTGCGCCGAGGCTCAGCTGGGACGTCAAGCGCCAGCGCCCAACCAGTAAAAACGACATTCCTGTACGCGAAGGCCTCTGTACCGCCTTCGCCAGTGGGCAGCGCATTGACGCAGATTTGATAATGCAATTCATACGGAACCAAAAGTGGTCCAAATGGGAACTAATGCATGGCCCGTGTGTTCTGAGCCATGTTGCTCGCTCTTGAACTTGTTTGATAGGGCGACTAGCAAAGCATTTAACTGGAGATTTGACGATGTTTTTTTCCTTTTAAACAGAACTAAGGGACCCTTCAGAACGATTGCATGAAATACTGAGATTGTTCGAAAGATTGGCCGTTAAAAATTCACAATGATTTCTTAAACGTAGAAAATCACCCTTTCATGAGTAAGAGCAACAATAAACAACAGTAATTATGTTCGAATCCGGCACAACGCCTTCCGGCATTTCCAAGAAAGCTCGGCGCTAAGAAAATGTGTGCGGCCAGATGGATATCGTCAGGGTACGAAATAAAATGGATGCAATTAAAATTTCGTACCATCTGCTGGAAATGCTCAGCGCCCAACATCACGTGCAGCTGGTTCGCTATTTTGGACGTATTTTTGTTTTATTTGCCCTCCGCTAAATTTGTGGCCATAAATATTTCGACCCAAAAGCGTGGCCAGCGGCGTCCCCATTAGTCCCTTTCCGAAGACGACAACGATGGTGACGACGAGACGAGTTATTTCTCAACAGCCACCCGTCGGCACGCCTTAGGTTGTTGAATATTCCGTATGGCATTCCGCCGGCATACTCCGGATCGGATCGTACGTGATGTGAAGCATAGGAAATAGGGGGTTCTGGGAAATAGGGGGAGCATAGAAAATAGGGACCGAAAAAAGGGCACCTCAGCAGCACCACTGGTAAATGATGGTAATCAAAAGGTGCACCCGGTGAGTGGGTTTTCCCGGAGAGAAAATGGTATTCGGATAGGAAAGCACTAGCCACCGATTCGCACAAGTGTTCGTTGACTTTTTTTTCTTCCCCCAAACATTCCTTGATTTGTTTTTGGGTCTCAAAAATAAACTGCGAAATAATAACGGTCCCAGCCCTTTACAGTGAGTGCTCGGGAACAAATATTTTCATTAGATTCGTTTACGTTTACACTGAAAGCCTTCGAAAGGTGCAGCTTTTGGGCTTACTAATTTAAGGAATTTCAAACTCATATCTCGTTTGTTTTATCTCTTTCCATTTCACTCTCTCTGTGTCCCTCTCTCTCTGTGTCTTTCGCTATCGCTATCAATTTATCTTCCGAAAACACTATCGCTCCAAAATTACCATAAAATAGCGCTCCGGAAAATAAACTTCCCCAATGGAAAAAGGCGTCCCTTCTTCTATGCAAAATAGCTTCCGTCGGGCTCCATGTGGTGGACGGCAGCCCTTCGCAGATGTGTCCCCGGGAATGAAAGAGTCAAACCGGGAGTCATAAAAATTCCTTCACCATTACCACACATACACAGGAGGGCATTAATATTACGGAGCGACGAGCGCACCACGGACAGAAGAAGGTCCTGGTAGAGAGAGGCCCACGTCACACGACCCACGACCCCTGTTGAAAGCTCATCTGCGCGTCATCAATGATTCATCAACAATTCAAATCAATCACCAAACCCAGGACTACAACGCATGAGCGCTGTGTCTTCGAAGCTGATTCCTTCCCCATTGTAACTGCCAGCCAGTCTTGTACGCATATCGAACTCAGCCTCCCACTGGAGCCACTTTGGGAGCCACTTTGCAATCAGCTTTCGTTCTCCAGAAGGACCTCAGCTTTTCACGCCATCAAAATATCCATCAAATGTACTCACTCTTCGGTCCGAGGCTGCAGGTCTCAGAGCACAACCATTCAAACTAGCTACCAGCGAAAAGGGTCACCAGTAATAAACACGAACCGTAAGCGGCTTTCGGGAGCAGGGCTCTGCAAGTGACTAGTCGCTCGGTTCGGCGCAGCGATCGAGCAGCGAAAATAAATTACATCGTTAACGCTATCAATCTGACCGCACTCGTCGTTCGAGGATTGTTCGGCCCTGCCGAAGGACCCATCATCAGGCTGACGAGAGCACATTTTTCGCCAAGTTTGATGAGACACAAAACTCCTGGCCCTGAATGCCGGTAGAATCGACCGATAACATTATGCTGTTCAACAAGTCAAGCCAAGCCTCAATTATCAGTGAACGAGTTAAGACCATGAACGAAACGGAACGCCTGTCACACTGGGCCCCTGCCGGCCGCCCCAATTGAATAAGAGTTTAATTAAGATGGAATTCAAATAAGTGCACCGTGCGCCCGGTGGTAAATACTGACTTTCTCGGGGAATTGGGGCACCGAAAGTGTGGAAAGTCTATTGCGCGGCATTAAAACGTGGCCTTTAATTAACTTTCGCCAAGAAACTGAAAGGGCGGATAAATGAAACGAAACGAAGTCCAGGAAGTTTTACAGTATCTATCATCTCGCAGATTAACCGCCGGTTTCTTGGAACCTGTGGGTAGTTCCGTCTCCGCTTGGGTGCCAGTGCCCTGGGGTTACGTTCTACGGCCGTCTTTATCCGAGTGGGCCCACGTAGACTGGCGCAAACTTTTACAACTCCAGCTCCGGTCCAGTTGAAGGTGTTTACGGCGAGATATTTAAATAAGCTGGGCATGCGGATGCGCCGAACACTCGTCAGTCCCAAAAAACGGGTATCGTGGCTGGATTCTTATCGCGCCTGCATATATGGGCCAATTACGTGGTAATAAAAAGTGTCGCCGGGTTTTGGACAAATTTATCATCCGAACGGGGATAATTTCAACACGTTTGGCGACGGATCGGGTAGCAAAATAACGTCAGCAATCGGGATGGAACGAACGTACGTAAATTGCGTTAAATTGTTATCGAATTTACGAGTGATGATACTCACGAACTTCTGTCCAGAGAACCAGCGAACGGATTGACACTTTAATCCGTTAACCCACACAGGGCATGCATCGAATCCAACCACTGTTTATTTCCAGTTCCATAAACGCCACGCTTCATTTCACGGCCAGTTAAGCGCGCGAAAGTTCCGCCTGATGAGGGATCAGGAATTCGGCATCGGATGAAATATGTAGGACTAGAAGCTAAATAAACATAAGGATCGCAACATAATGTTTATCGTTTCCAAGAAGGACTAAGATTGTACGGGGTGTCTCTTAAAACTTTCGGGAAACCCCCCATAAAGAACGTTGACACCTGCGCCAAAGACACCGTTGTTTCGGGTGAACTTCTTCTTGACTACAATAACTCAAATTAAATCCCAGACAGGCCGATAGAACTCGCGGTCGCCCAGCCTCATTCACGTTCGGTGGCGTTCGATGCTTTTGATCTGCAAAAAGTTTTTCCGACCGCATAAAAATAAGCCATGCAACGCACGGCGGAACCAAGAAAAGTTTCGCTTTTTTGGGGTAATTTAATTCGATACAGACCAAGAGACAGTCGGGGGTTTCTCCTTGGTGGACGGCAAACGGGGCCGAAGCGTATTGCATTATTCGCGAATTTCGCAACTTTTTGTCTGAAACGCTACGAATGGAAAGCCGATACGTGCGCCAGCGAAGTGGAAAGTGTTTTGTCCAGCAATTTTCTTTCGAGACAAAATTATTTAAAAGCCCAGGGGTCATGTTCTGGTCCATTTTTGTAGATCTTTGTTGGAATGAATTTTTGAGCACATTCAGCACCAAACATTTATCGGGAAAAGTTGATTTGGGTTGTCAATTATCAGTGGTGTATTAAAAAAAAGTTGAAAAAAAAACAATGCGCACTGAAACACTAATTTTGAAAACATAATTATGCCGGTGAAATAGTTAATTCGATTTACACGCTTCATTCCATCCTTTTTAATATTTAAACTGAATGCTCTCGTCCGGGATTGGAAATTCAGAGCGTTTTAATTACCAGCTTTTGTGCAATATTTACACACAACGTTATTCAATTGGCACCTATTCATCGGCAATTACATTTATCACGTACACTTATAAACACTGGTCTTTTTACACCCGTGGGGTCAAATTAAAGCAAATTATAGCGAACCAAAACACTGAATCGGGCTCGATTTTCGATCGAATCAATCAATCACACGCTTATCTGAGGTCACCTGAGGAAGGTATGTTTTCAATTTAATTACACTTCCCAAGCGATCGAACCCATCCTTTGTTGACCACTCCATGGTTCCTGGTAAATTGGCCATCGTTTTCCACAATTTTCACCTTCATTTTGCGGCTCGCGAGGGTCGATGATTAACATACGCGATACGGAATGATTAATTCAAGGAAAATTATCCACCGACGCCATGACCGCGGCGCACTTTAACGGGCCCATTTATGGTTAATCAGCCTGATTTAAATGACACACGCGCTCCGGGCACGCTATGGGCTGGGCACTTCTGGGCACTGATCCACATTAGAGCGTCCCACTCTCCAATTGGCTTGGATTGGATTCAACAAGTGTGACTTGACGGCCCACGCCTGGTCCGGCCCACTGGGGGGCCGTGTTTGGTCAAGTCCACTCCCGGTTCGGGTGCGGTATGGGATCACTTGCACGGCTTGCATCGATCACCATAACTTCTTGATTTACCTTGTTTGGCTAGTTGTCACTCCGTGTCGGCGGAATTCTTTTTTCATCAACCAAGCATATCTCACACTTAACAGATCTATCAAACACAATTTAAATAGCACACCATTCCTTTGTTGGAATAATCACTACCTTATGGAAGTACAAGAGTAATCACTGCAGTGTTCTCCTGTTCCCGAATCACTAGTGAATCTCACAACCTCTACGAAACGAGGGTACACCGGCACGGAACCGATACTCCGGCGACCGCTCTAGTGTCGCTGCGAATGATAACTATTCGTGGTGGACCCACAGAGGCCGTGTGTTTATCAACCACCCGCCAGACACTCGATCCGGAATCGGTCTTCCGAACCGTGAGTGTCTTGCCCGTGAGAGGCCATGCTGTCAGTTTACTGTGCGCTCAAAAGTTCACGCGAAACGATGGAGACGCGCGGTTGCTTTGATTTCAACGAGCGAACCGGTGGCAAAATGTTCCATCAGCTCGTTGCTGAGTGGCAATCGGCCGTTATGGCGCGGAGAACGACATAGAAAGCAGCAAGAACTGGAGAAATAGAACTAAAGCCTCACGTTAACGCCAATTGAAGACACAACGCTCTCCGACACTGAAGGTATTGCCAATGTTAATGTAAGCGATTATGTGATCGTCAGAAACTCCTAGCTCCTATAGCTATATATATTTTAAACAAAAGACAAAAAAAAAATTTGCGAAAACTAAAACCCATGTTTTTAATCCAGTAACACTGAACTTTTTTATTGCAAAACACGATGGCTTACAGTTCTGAAGCAATCACCGGGACCACAACAGTTGATCGTGGCCATTATAACCCAGCTTTAAACTAGTAAATGTTGTCACGAATCCAGTCTACGTAATGCGGTACATTAACATACACATCTGGTCCTTCTGCCGTGCCACAATTTCGTGGCCCAAAACTAAGCACTCCCTGCATATACCAAACACCAGCAATCTCCTGCACCAACGCACAGCCCGGGTCACCGTTACAGTCTCCAGTGTCCACACTCGTGCCACAAATCTGCGTAGTCGGATTCATTTCCAATCCGTGTTGCGCGAACGTCGGAACACATTCCTCCTGACGCTTGATTTTCACCACAGCCCTTTGCTTGCGATCATTGTCACGCTTCTCTGCTGTATGGCCCCATCCGGAGATGAACGGCCGCTTCTTGGTGTTACTTATGCTGCCGATTGACTTAGAAGCCAAACATATCGGGTGCATTGTGTTTACGAAACTCACATCTCGATCGAAGCGAATCAACGCAATGTCGTTGTCGAACAACTTCTTGCTACTATCGTATCCGGGGTGGACGACGATCTTCTCAATGCCAAGGTCGATCTGCGTATGGGCACAGGTTCCTTCGTAGTACTGGTGGCAATCGGGGGAAGTAGTCAGATCGAATTCGCCCAGCCGAACACGGTACCTAAATGGGTGGGAACGAAATTGAACCCCAGGGTTATCATCAGACAGTCAGCTAACCTCTGCTGACTACTTACACTTTCTGGCCCTCCGGTAGTGCTTGGACACAGTGGGCCGCCGTCACGATGTACCGCTCGTTGATCAAAGTTCCTCCACAGTGGAAACCAGTCCTACCGTCCTGGTACTGGTACTCGATCAATGCCGTCCACGGGAACTCGTCCATTCGCGTCGTATATCCGAGGTTATCGCTGGTGGAATTTCCACAGTTGAACGGTTCTGGAAGCCCAGTTCGGTGATACTGTGTGCAGCATACCTGCCAGGTGTATTGTGTTATTAGTTTTTTGTCTGTTTAGTCAATCGAGGCTTGCCCTCGCTTACACAAGCGTTTGAACCGTCTACACTGGGCTCTCCTGACGTCGATTGACAGTCACTAATTGGAATACATCTTCCCGGCGCACCCTTGAGGTCCTGGCATGGATCTCCAATCTC
>NC_071286.1:4009130-4055194 GCF_943735745.2 Anopheles bellator | reverse complement strand
CATCTTCCCGGCGCACCCTTGAGGTCCTGGCATGGATCTCCAATCTCTGTCGCGGTAAAGTGGTGCTGAGTTTTACAATTTTCATTTCATATTAAGTTTATGTTTTACCGAGTGCTAGTACACTTGTAGCCAACGCTGCGTAACAGCCGATTGCCACGAGACACCACTTAAGTAGGGGACGATCTCCCAACGACATGGCTGAGAACTGTCGATGGACGATTACTTTCACTGTGCCAGGGGAGTGTATTCCGTGAATACACGATTGAAACTGACCTTCAAAGCTCCCAGGTACTTACGGATCCGAGCGCAAAAATTCTGCAATGCAAGCGATTATCAAAGCCAGCTTTGACCTTTCCGGTGTTTTATTTTATGTTGCCTCTTATATAATATTGCGATTATCAATATTGCACAAAAACATCTGGGTGATGTTCGTTGCCAATCGTCAGTGCCTAACCTTTGATGGGTTAAAATTCGGGGTTATCCTCTCACTTCTTGGCTTCATAATACGCTACAGAGCAGTCCCACAGCAGCGGAGAGATCATTATATGTGAAGAAAATTAGATAAGTGATTCAATGTTTACCTCTGTTGTTTATTGTAACGCTGTGTTTTCACAGGATAGGCTGTTGGCCCAGCGCCAACCCTTCTGTCATAGCGGCTTCAAGAGTCGAACGCAGGTCATCTGCGTGACAACGACGATCTTTACCGGCGAGCGTGAAGAAATATACTTTATTTTATCTAAATGACTTAAACTTTTTTATTATTTTAATGTATTTTTTTGTACAGTTCTGGAAATGCGTATAATTTGCTTACCAAAAACCGAAACAAAACGGTATCTGTTGCAATGTGATACATAGTATTTAGTAATAAAAACTAAGCCTTGAATGACGTGTAGAGTTTAAACCACTTTATTGCTTAAACCAATGCTCGCGTGCTACAATCTATTAGAGTTCCAGTTAGAGTGGGTCATGTCATTAGTACGTCACTAAATCTAAGAGATGTTGTTCCGAATCCAATCCGTATACTCCAGAACGTTGGTGTACACACCGGGGACTCCCGCCGTGCCACACTTTTGCGGTCCAAAGCTGACCAGACCGTACAGGTACCAGGTGCCCGAGACCTGTCGCATCAGCGGCCCACCGGAGTCGCCGCTGCACGTATCCTTACCACGGACCCCTCCGGCACACATCTGTGATGACTGTAAGTAGATGCCACCGCGCGAGTACACTTGAGCGCAATCGTTTAGACCCGTGATGTGAAGTTCCACTTTCAGCTTCTTGTCACTGGCGGAAGCCGTCTCCGTTTTACCCCAACCGGCAGCATAGCTCGATAACCCAACGTAGTTTCGGTTCCGAATTGACGTCGAAAGCGGCAGACAGATCGGGCGGATCACGTCCGAGTACTGCACATTACGTTTAAAACGGATCAGGGCAATATCGTTGAGGTTGGCAGCGTCCCTGCTGTCATACCCGGGGTGAACAATGATCTGCTCAATGTCCAAATCAATCGGTGCGGGGGCACAGAAGTCAGCCTCACAATCGGTCGACGATCCCAGATCCCACTCGCCCAACCGGACACGATACCTGAAGTAGGAAACACCGGAATTAGTTTCTTCTTTCCTTAATTAGCATCAACGTGCGCCAACTACTCACGGCTTCCAGCTACGAGGAACGGCGTTAATGCAATGGGCTGCCGTCACGATGTAGCGCTGGTTGATCAGCGACCCGCCACAGTGGAAACCGTATTGACCGCCCGGTTTCTGGTACTCGATCAGTGCTGTCCACGGAAATTCATCGACCTGCGTTGGCTGACCACCGACAACACGGTCCGACAGCTGTAAACCACAATTTGGGGGCTCCGGCAACGAGGTTCTCTGTGCTTGGGCCGCTCCGACACAACAAACCTGCCGAGGAGGAATCTGGTTAGTCCCTTTTTGTCAACCTCAAAAAACGTGTGCATTTGTCTTGGGGTGATGAAAAGATGATTACAAATTCTAAACATAAAAACCGGTTGTGTGTCAAGGCTATGGGACCGCAAACGGAAGAAGTACTAAAACACGTAGTTCTAAAACTGATGAACCTTCTACGCCATCTAATCAGGGCAGGCCATGCGCGTTGATAGCGTACTGTCTTAAGTTCATGGCGGTTCCGCGTTCAGCTTTTTTTCTCTCACATAAAACATAACACATGGCCGCGGGGTCTGATCGCATAAGTTGTTTTGGATCCGTGATAACTCCACGGTCCAAACATCTGTGGTGGGGCACACAATGGAGCGAAACCCAATGTCAGCGTTACTTACCAGTATTTTGGAGTTGTAGGTGCCGCACCGGCTGTTGAGCAAAAACTGTTTATCCTCCGTCGTTGGCGTGCGTTTATTGTAAATACTTAGCAACGGTTGACACTCGGAGAACTGAATGCAACTACCCTGCTGACCTCGCGGATTAACACACGATTGGCCGAGCTCTGTTGACGGGATGGGATCAATTAAAAAATGAAGGCTAAACCGTAATCACTTCTCACGAATTCAAATTTCTTTACCTAGAGACAGCACGCTTTGACCTGCGATTGTTAGCAAACCAATCACCAACATCAGCGCCCTTCCGGCAGCATATTCACTGTTGAATACCATCTCACTGCTCCCGGTCCGTCTTTAGCCGCGAATAAGCACTCTTCGATGGTCGCTTCGGTTCGGCTCCAGTCGACTGCTTCTCTTCAATGATGAGACCAGACTGGTGAGCCTGGGTTTCCTTGCAGTAGAAGCAACTTATAACCTACACCACCACCGCGCGAGTGCATACAACCGTCACGGAAGCGGTCCAAACCGGTAGTCCGGACCGGGAACACAGCATACTTCTACAGGTTCTTTTGCCCTAAGCTTTGTGTCACCTTCCTTAGGGCTTAGGGCAACCGATCACACGTGCCGTATCATTTCGAAACTTTCGAGCTACCGATTGTTTCATCGAGAGTTATTGTTTTATCGGAGCCATTCAACAATGTCTCAATGGACTGTGTAATGGAACAGCTTCCTTACGGCCCACGGCGAAACCGGCTTTTCAGCGAACTAGTTTTTCTAGCCGCCACAAAACACACTTCCCAAACTCTTTGGTTTTGGTGCTACTACCGCAAGGGGGATTTCCTTAGGGAATTCCAACATTCACGGTCACCATCCCTGCACCGGTTATCATCGAAGGCGGTATTAATGAACCGATAGCCGGTTTTCTTCTCCCGTGTAAGTGTTTCGTTTTCGCACCTACCGACTGTGTTGGTGGGCTTTCCAGCTGCGTATTTAGAGGTAAACAACGCCTTGCTCCTCTGCTTGTTCTGTTCTAGTTGAGCTCAGAGAATCAAGACCTCTGGCGGACAGTGTTTAAGTTTAAAAAATGGAAGAAAAAACTTTCTTCTTCTGGAACAACGGAGCAACAACAAGCACCATTTTGTAACTCATTTAAAAGGAAGTTCTAAGAAAAAAAATTTCTGTTTTTTATTTGATATTAATTTATTTCGTTTTCCAATGTTCTTTACCCTTGATATCCTGGTTACCATTCGATCGATGAACCCAGATTCAACTCGATCAATCGAACCTGCTGACTTAAAAGAAATTCCATAATTCGAACAATGATGCGAATCTTTAATCGGTTCTAATTGAAGTGCTGTACCTACACTACTACCATTACGATGTACCGTTCGCTTTATCAGCGATCCTTCGCAGTGGAATCCAAAACGACCTCTATCAGTGCGGTCCAGGGGGGGCTGTTGTCTTCTACCGAAAAACTGGTTCCACAGCCAGATGCCACAATACGGTATTTTTCTTTAATCTTAGAAGAGCGGATTTAAATTTATAACACGGTGGTTCTTTCGTGCCAATTTCACTTTACTAAGGCTTTGAATACATCATACGACTGATCAAAGCGGAGCATGTTTGGTTTGTGGTTGGTTGGTTTATTTTGGTTCACCCATATCAGATTCTACCGAACCCCACGGATTCGTTTAAATGGTATTGCGGATCCAATCCGTGTACGCTATCACATTCGTGTAGACACCGGGCACTCCCGCCGAGCCGCACTTTTGCGGTCCGAAGCTAACCACACCGAGCAGGTACCAGGTGCCGGTCAGCTGTCGCATCAGCGGCCCACCGGAGTCACCACTGCACGTATCCTGGCCACGCACTCCTCCGGCACACATCTGCGTCGACTGAAGATTGATACCGCTCCGCCGGTAAGTCAGTGCGCACTCGTCCAAGCTCTTGATGTTCAGTTCGACCTTCAGCTTCTTGTCGCTGGCGGAAGCCGTCTCCGTTTTACCCCAGCCGGCAGCAAAGCTCGACAGTCCCACGTGGCTCCGGGAGCGAACCGCTTCCGATAGCGGCAGACAGATTGGTCGCACCAGCTCCGTGTACTCCACTTGTCGGGTGAAACGAATCAGCGCGATATCGTTGATGTGACTCTGGTCCCGCGTATCGTATCCCGGGTGTACGATAATCTTCTCGATGTCCAGATCGATCGGTGACGTGGAGCAGAAATCGTCCTCACAATCGGCCGATGAACTCAGATCCCATTCGCCCAGCCGAACCCGGTGACTGACGGTGAAATTCTTTAATTAGCACACTTATTCCGATCTTCTGGCCGGTACCGGTGTGAATGCTCTACTTACACCTTCCAGGTTTTCGGAATCGAAACTATACAGTGAGCTGCCGTCACGATGTACTGCTTGTTGATCAGCGAGCCTCCGCAGTGGAAACCGAAACGACCGTTCGGCTTTTCGTACTCAATCAGCGCCGTCCAGGGAAACTCGTCAATTTTGGTCGGTTGCCCACCGTACACCCGATCGGACAGCTGCACACCACAGTACGGGGGTTCCGGCAGGCTGGGGGCCGTTTTTACCACTCCTGCACAGCACACCTATAACACAGAATCACCGTCAACTCAATCGTCGTGGTCGGGAGTAGCTTCTTTCAGCAAAACTGACTTACCAGCGGTTTGCCTTGCGATACACCACATCGGCTCGCTTGCAGAAACTCCGTATCGTCGGGCGTATTGATCGGTTTGTTGTAAATAGTGAGTAACGGTTGACACTCGCGGAACAGGATACAGGTTCCCGCTTCACCGTCCGGATTCACACACGATTGGTCCAGTTCTGGAGGAGAAGCGAAAAGGCATGAAATAAACCATCATCTTTGACTTTTTTGGCACAGCTGCACCTACCTAGTGCCAGGCCGCCCTGTACTACTGCCACACAGAGTACTAATCGAACCCAGGGGGCTCCCGCTGCGCCTCGCCGAGACATTGTTCCGCTGGGTTTCGAAGATCGTATCCGATCTGCTTCTTGCCACCGTCGACACAGGACTGCGTGCCACAGCAGCTAGGCGGGCGATCGGCCGGTTCTATGATGAGCTTTTGCTCACGCACGCACACAATGAAAGAAACCGGTACTCGGGCGGGCTTCGACGACTCATTCGTCAATGCCGGGCCCACGGTCGGTGGAATGACCTTCGATTACTGATAACCCCAACGAGGGAGACTCCTCTTCGCGGTTCTCGCATTTCCTAACAAACACCAGCACGATCGCCGCAAAAGTGATCGCCGGCGAACAGGTTTGAATCGTGTGTCGGTGACCGTTCGTACGGCCCGGTTGGATGGTTCCAGTGTGACACCCGTTAACTGGTGGATTATCCGCGACGACCGAGACGCGCTTCTTCAACCGTGATCATTCGGCCGTTTTCGAACCGGTCCTTCAGCTGGGAAGACCGTGGCCAACACGGCAACACAAACTTGTTTCGCGATCAGCCCACCGGAAACAGAGTAAAATCCCTCGCTTCATGTTCTTCTGGTGGGGTTGTGATGAAGGTTCGCAAAGCTTCCCGGATGAGCGCAACGTGGTCACCTTGAGGACCGATGGTACCGAGACGTAGCTACCGTGGGATGCTGTATTTGAACACCGCACGCAACACTATTCCATCCACTCAGTACGGTTCCTGTGGCTTATCGCACATGTAAACATGTTTTTTCCGAAACTATCGGAGATTCCTGAACCGCAATCTGCCTACACGTTATCAGTGGGGAAATTGCAGAAGTGTTTCGATTGAACCACAAGTTATTTCATCAATAACTTAGAATTCCATTGTAAACATGAAATGATACAAACCGACACTGGCTGCTTTTAGAAGTTTCAAACAATTTGCGTCCGATCAAAAATTCCACCAAGGGCGAGAAGTCACAGAGTAGGCCGGCCGCCGTATCAAAATCGGTTTCACCTCGAAAATGACCCCTACGGTGGCGCCCTCTGCTCGCCGCGCGTTGATAGAACGCAGTTTTCGAAACGAAAATTCCACAGGCTCCTCGTGACCCGCCGTCTGTGTTGGTGTGCTTGTTTTGAGCAGCCTTCGCGCATCTCCATCAAAACAACGGAGTAGCCATTGGCGGCAGTAGAAGCGGAGCAGCGCGTAAAGGAAGTGTGGAGCCGACTGGTTCGGAGATTCGATTGGGTTCCCCGTGCGATCGCGAGCACGAAGCGGTGCAATCCGATCACAAAAGCAGCAACGAGTCAAAACGAAACAGGCCGCTGTTCCACAGAGTGTCGCTCCGTGTTTTACAATCCAGTCCGTTGCGGCTGATTATATAGGCCTCGTTCCGCCAGACCAGAAGGAAGATGAAACTGCAGACATCCCCAGCGGTACTGCTGTTGCTTCTCGGCACGTTCTGCGGGTTATCATGGGCACGTGAGTATCGCGATCGTCCTTCCTGTTGCCGGGTGCAATAAGATTCTTTCTATGCTCCCCATTTGCTGTGAACAGTGAACCTGTACGACGAGTGCCGTACGCCGGATGACCAGCAGGGTACCTGCGTGCTGTTGCGTTCCTGTTCCACAATCCGTGAGCTGCTGATGAAGAAGACCGCGCTGACGGCCGGGGAGCGGGACTACATAGTGAAGGCCAAATGCGGAACACAGGGGAGCTCGGTGTTGGCCTGCTGCCCGTTTTCGCGCAAACTTCCGACACGTTTCGGTGTGCCGGTTGAGTTGCCGAAACCCGGCGAATGCGGTGCGATGCTTTCGAACCGCATCGTCGGAGGATCGGTCACGCATCTCGGTGATTACCCGTGGTTGGCGCGAATTCAGTACTACAAGAGTAAGCACCGGAATACTCCGTCATGTACTTAATTCCTCTGATGACCCAACCTCCCCTCTTAATCTTCAGCCAACAATCGGTACGGGTTCCACTGCGGTGGGGTACTAATCCACAGCCAGTATGTCCTGACCGCTGCACACTGCATCGAAGGCGTCCCGTCGAGCTGGATCGTCTACCAAGTGAGGCTCGGTGAGCATGATACGACCAAAGATATCGACTGTGAAGATGACGACTGTGCTGACCCGGTACGGGATGTGCTGATCACGACCTACGTGGTGCACCCGGAGTACTACAAACAGAACGGTGCCGATTACAACGATATTGCGCTGCTCCAGCTGGCGGAGACGGTCGAGTCAACCGACTACATTCGGCCAATCTGTCTACCGACGGCGGACAACATGCGGGCGGAAAATCTGACCGGCAAGTTTGCCACCGTGGCCGGCTGGGGCCAGACGGAAAAAAGCTCCTCCAGCACGCTGAAGCTCCATCTGCAGGTCCCGCTCTGGGGTAACGATGCGTGCGCCGACGCGTTCACCGATGTACGGCTAGACATTACCGGCACGCAACTGTGTGCCGGGGGCGAAAAGGGGAAAGACTCGTGCCGGGGTGATTCCGGTGGCCCGCTAATGCGTTACGTGGCCTCGAATGGGTCCACCAACCGATTCTGGTTCTTAGCCGGTGTGGTAAGCTTCGGGTTGGAGCAGTGCGGCACTTCCGGAGTTCCCGGAGTGTACACGCGCATGAGTGAATTTACGGACTGGGTCCTGGAAACCATGGAGTAGGGATCCGTGTTTGCCAACGCCAACTAAAACGCTTTGCTGAGCCACGCAAACAGAAATTCATCTCGAAGAAGCAGGAGGATCGAATAAAGTTTTATTTTTTACCGAACAAGACTACGTCTCTAACAAGCGTCTTCAAAAGCCGGATTTGAGAAAGTTCCCCAAACCGCCACCGGTCAAATAGAGAACGATTCCAAACCGACTTGGGAAATACCCTTGCGCACGATCAGTAAGCGTCTCACAACGTGATCTCTCTCTCTCTCTCTCTCTCTCTCTCTCTGCCTCGAATGTCTGAGAGAGTGAGAGAGAGGAAAGAGATAGCGAATGAGTAAGCAAGACAGAATTATGACAACAATAAACAAAACTCGTTTCCCCGTATCTTCTCCCCACCATCGCACCGGACGGGTTGTTACCGGCCGGCACCGGACAGCGAGTGTAAATCTCGAGATGTACGACACTCGATCGTGATCATTCGCCCCTAGCGGAGCTGTGTTAGTTGCCATTGTGTAGAGCGACCTGTTCCCCGATTGTCTTCCTGTCCCGCACGCAATTACCATGCCATCGAAGAGTTCCCGTTTGCAGGTGATAGTGGCCGTAGCCGTCGCTGTGGCGTTCGGTGTTACTAGTGCACAGTGTTAGTAGCGTTTGCGTGGTTGTCAAACGACGTATCGGTCGGAGGATGATCCCGTCAAGGGCACGATCCGAACGATATGTCACAGTTCGCACAGACAAAGACGAAGACTAACAGGCTGTCCGTCTGGTGTTATCTCTGCAGATCTCGACCCGTGCACCACACCGGAGCGAACGGCTGGAACCTGTGTGCTGGTGGCGCAGTGCAGCTACGTCCGAACGCTCCTCTACAAACCGGTTCTGACGGCGAACGATGTGCAGTACCTGGAGAGTAGTCGTTGTGGTGTCCGCGAACGGAAGGTGCTCGTTTGCTGTGCGGCTCCCGATAGTGTGGGGAACCCAACCACTCCGACCACTCCGACACGCCCGTCGGCCCCACCATCCACTACGTTGGCTACGATCACACGACAGGACCTCGGGCAGTTCTCGGAACAAGTGAAGCTTCTGCCAAAGGATTGCGGCATCCAGTACTCGGATCGGATCATCGGGGGAGAACGGGCCAAGATCGACGAGTTTCCGTGGACCGCTCTGATACAGCACCGACGAAATAGTAAGCACAACCCGGGGAGCACTATCAGGAGGCGCAGAGTCTTAATGAACCTTTCCGTTTCCCCCGCCTTAGATGGTGATCTCAAGTTCCACTGTGGAGGATCGTTGATTAGCAATCGTTACGTTCTCACGGCTGCCCACTGTATCAACAACATCGCGCGATCTTGGACGATGTAAGAAGCTGACCGAGGGCTGCACGTCTTCCGATAGTATCATGATCAGCCCGCTTTGCTTTCTCGTCCACAACAAAGAACTGCTGTCCGGTTAGGTGAATGGGATCTGCAAGCGGAACGCGACTGCACCACGATCTTCGACGAGCAAATCTGTGCCGATCCGGTGCAGGATATTGCGGTCGAGCGGCTCATCGTGCATCCAAACTACGCCACGACGTTGTCGCGGGTGAAGAACGATATCGCCCTGATACGCTTGGTGCAACCGGCCCAGTTTACGGACTTTGTTCAACCGATCTGCCTGCCGCTCAGCGATGGCGAGCGTACGCGATCGTACGATGGGCAAAGCTTCATGGTCGCTGGATGGGGTCAAACGGAGGAGGGTAAGGATGATTAATGAAGTAATAATGTACGATTAATACATGCGATCTTGATGCTCGTTTTAGCACCCCAAAGTCAATACAAACTCTTCGTGGTGATCAAGGGCGTACAGGAGGCCAGCTGCCAGCAAAGCTACCCGCGCGCAGACATTGACGGTACGCAAGTTTGTGCTGGAGGCGATGCGAACAAAGACTCTTGTCGAGGCGATTCCGGTGGTCCGCTGATGTACAACGGCAACAGCGACAAAGGTCCGCTAATGTATCTGGCCGGAGTGGTCAGCTTTGGCAGGAAGTGTGGTTTGCAGGGAGTTCCCGGTGTTTATACGCGTGTCAATCAGTACCTCGAGTGGATCGTGGGTACCCTAGAGCCATAGTGTGCTCACACGATCGTTGATAGCGATCTCAGTCGTTCAATACCACTGACTTTTCTAGCAAGTTGATAATGACCTCGCTTGATAATGACAGGCAAAACCGTGCTAGACTCATTCTAGTGGTTCGTGCCATGATCTTCATTTAAAAGAAAGTAACCAAAATATTTAGAAAACACAATAATATGGATTTATTTGCTAAAGAAATGGAATATTTAACACACCACAAACGTGATCGCTCAGGGCTCTAAAGCTTCCACGATCCAGCTCAGGAAGGGTTCGATCTTAGTAAATACCAAATGACCGTCAAAGTTTGCACAGTTCGAGAGTGAATTGAGCACACCGGCCAACTCCGCCCGTTTGCTGTTACGATCCTCGTCGAACGTTTTCGTCGCCGTCAAGCCTCCTCCAGGCTCCACCACCAATGCTCGTTCGCTTGAGGACACACACATGTGATGTGATGCCTCAGCGGGAACCGAGGACAAATACCGACCGCATGCAGTTTTATTGGCCGCCCGGTAGTTTGTGATCGTTTTGTATCGATAACCACTAAGCTCTGAAAACACAAAATAAAAGTAACAGAGTCCTTAGACGCGCCCGCAAGTAACTAACTCTCACCACAAGTGTTCTGATTCCATCCGGCCGCTTGGAAGTCTTGCGCCTTGCCGTCGGTGGTTCCCGGTAAACAGACTGGAGCTACCCAATCGTTGAGTGGGACTTTTTGAGCCAATCTGAGCAACGCCAAATCGATTCGCCTCCGATCGCGGTAGGCTTCGTGAAGGATAACCTTCGTCACCATCACATCGAACGCAGGGTCAGCGCACACTAGATCTTGGGCCACACTACAATCAACCGTCGAATCCAGATCCCACTCGCCGAGTCTGACTGTGAGGCTGGAAAGGAGAAGGAACACATTATTGGCCATGTCTTAATTGGTGACCACAGTTCAATGTACTTTGCCCAAGACAACGTGTCATCGGCGCAGCTGGCTGCCGTTAGCACGTACTGGTCCGATATTAGTGAGCCACCACAAAAGAACCGGTTTTCATACGCTAAAACGGAAAACAAATAAAACAGTTTACTTACAGGCAGCTAATACAAGGCAAACCCAAAATGATCTTAGAAAAACGGCCTATTGGCGACAAAGATTTGCCCTTTACCTTTATAGTGAAGCAGAACGTTCCATGGATGGCGACCGACAGTGCTGCTGTTTAGCTCCGTTTGGACACCGCACGCACGGGGCAAATGGACCGTTGAGGAGTGATTTCTGGCTATCTCATCAACTTTAGGTCCTTCGCTAGTCGATGGAGGGCTTTGTGCGCAACAAACGAGCGCCTTGCCGTCTGCGGTGTGACCACATGCACTGTCCTCCACAAACCGGATGTCTTCGATCGTGTGCACATCCTTGCGCAGAGTTGACAGAATATTATCGCACTGTTTCACTGGCACGCACCGGCCAGGTAGTTCCGTAACCGTGATGCACGGATGTCGAAGTGCCACTAGAACCACGGTACAACGGAGTAGTTTCTCGTTTCATTCGAAGATTCTGTGTGCTACTTACGTCGTCCGCCAGATACAGAGGCCAATGTAAGGGCGAGAGCAAACCACAATCCTTTAGCGCTTCTCAATGGTCGGGCCATGTCGGAGCGACAGTTCTTGTTGGACTGAAATCTCAACGCCGCTGATAAGCGGTTGAGACCAACGGTCTATCAACATTCTGCCGGAGGATTATGATTAATGTATTCCGATTTAGCTCGGCCAGACGATCTTTTCATATCCATAGTCGCCTTCGCTACCCTACAATTGCGTAGCAACTTCCCCAGCACACCATGAACGGTGCAACTTTAATGGATTAGATTCACCCCGCCAAAAGCAGTCGGCGGGCTGTTGAAGTTATTAGGAACGGGCAACTGTCGAGCGAGCGATTCCCAAAACAAGGTCACGTATGTATGCCGTCGCTATATTTTTGTGAACGTTATGGCCGGCGATTGATTATAACTTCTCCGGGGACGCCATCAGCACGAAAGTTGCGTAGCTCATTATCTTCGTATTAACCTCGGGTAACGGAGCCAATTAAAATTCGATCGACCGTGACGACCACAGTGAAATGCTCAAAGATTGAGCATTTCCGTTTCGTTCGACAATCTTCAGCTGGGTTTCCCAATTAGCTGTGTTTTTATAAAATTCCTGTGCACCGTGCGCTTGAACTTGAAAGGAATGGACCGCTAACAAAAAGCTTTATTTCTTGTCGGGTTGATGTTCTATGTCGCCAGTATCGATTGGAACGACCTAGACAATGCGGAACATAGGCGAAGGACCCGCTGTACATAAATTAGCCTCACGCTAACGGTAACAGGGTTCCAATAGATTAAAACATCAGTAACAAGCATAGCATAGGGTTCTTTCTTTATAGTTTTAAGTACTGCCCCCTTAATCAATCATACTAATCATCGTCATCAAACATATTTACGGCACCTGCAACATATAAAAAATGTCGTTAGTAAGAAACATACCTCCAGAAAACCCCACTCACACTGAAACACATCGAAATCGATCGATTGAACGATCCCCTAAACACCAAAACGAAAGCACACACATGGCCAACGCCTATCTACGACGAGGACAGTGAAGCAAACACCGAAACATCGCGGCACCCAGTTGTCGTCCGATCGTCTACAGCGTGTCCATACGCTTGAGCTTACACAGGTCAACGTCGGAGGCTTCCTCTTTGTGGAACTGGATCAGCACCAGCTCGTAGGTAATGATGACACCCGTCACATTCAGCACCAGCTTGCGGGACATGCTGAAAAACTTGAGCCCCGTCAGGGCGACCGTGTCCGTGGAGACCTCTTCGGCGAACCGTTTCGCTTCCAAGCACCAACCCTCGCGTGGAATCGTACGCAGGACCTCGATCGGACGCTTCGACTCATCGTTCACTTCCGCCGCAAACATGGCCACCGCCAGCGTTCGGCCGATCAGGATGATGAGGTTGAACCAAAAGTAAACCGTGTGGACGAACGTTGGCCGAGTGCTGAAACCAATGTATAGGGGTCAGTTTGCTCAGTCCGAACGAGTACTGCCGACCTAGACTTACTTCATGCTGTTCAAAATCTGGACACAGATGAAGAACAGATTGTTGGAGATCGATAGCATCGTGATCACCGAAATATGATCATCAACTAGCGTCACGAGATCACACACGTTCCGATACATTTGCCGCTGTTCTCCCCAGAACTTTTCGGACATTTTCTAGATAAATAAGGTAACAGGTCATTAATTATTCGATCCTTCTATGCTCTTATCTGTCCCTACTTACCTCTCGCTTGTGTTGCCTCAGGTACACATTGATGCGTCGAAACGAGTGCGACAGGCCCATACTGATCACGATCACGAACAGATCCAGGTAACTCCAGATGAAGTTGCAAATCACGTTGAAGAACTTGGTCAGAAAGCCTCGCAAGGTGGAGTAGTGAAAGTAGTAGAAGACAAAGGCGAAGTTCGATTTGAAGAACGCCTCGTACGGGTCGTGCACTGCCGGGCAGTTGTTGGAGTAGTGAACGGCCGACACAATTGACAGCAGGTGCTCCGACAGGGACAGCGTCATAACCAGAATCGAGCACAAGCGAATCCTGTTCGATAGGACGGCCTGTTCGAAGATGTCCTTCTGCCGGGGCAGACTTTGGTCGACGTTGGTCCACTTTACCATCAGCGCTGGCCACCGTTTGGCCAACCGACCAAAGCGGTACATTCCGTACAGGTTGTAGCAGTAGAAGAAGGCCGTCACCATCTTCTGGAAGTTGTAGCGCTTGCTGGCGAAAAAGTACACGGACATAGTGGTGAGGAACCCGATGCCCAGCGCACAGAAGTACGCGTAGAACGCCCGTGCACTGGTGTACGATAGGCGTAGCTTCCGGGGATCTTTGGCCAGTATTCCGCAGACGGGCATGATGGAGAACAGTTGGGCCATGACCAGCACACCCCGGATGGCGTCGTGAAACGTGCCATCGTGGATCCAATCGTCTCGATCCGCTTTTCGCATCGGTCGGGGCCAGTGCAAGATGGCTTCGAGACCGTAGCGCAACCGATCCTTCCAATCGGACGGCATAAGCGACTTCTCTTTCAAGGGAAACGCAACTTTCCGGCGATCGGCCACCAACTCGTCCATATGGAGACTGTAATGGAGGGGCAAACGATTTGTCACAAATTTTAAGGACACGCCTAAAGAGATTAGAATTCCCGGGATGTTTACCTGATGGTATTGGTCCTTCTCAGAAGCGCCTTGTTCGACAGCACCTTTTTGGCCATCGTGGGTCCGAGCAGCAGGAGCGCTTTTCTGAAACTATTTACATTGACCCAAAGGACTAAGTGAATCAGCTCGCGCTGGATCAGGATCATAAATTATTGCAGAAGTAATTACACCTCCCTATCAACGGCCACCATCTAACAGCACCTATTCTAAACAAGTCAACGCGGTGGTCCAGAGCGAGTCCTTTGTGGCACGTTCCACAAAAACAAATCATTAACCATAGAAAATTACTTTCTAAAACGCAACTTTCAATCACGAGGCGAAATGTTGTTTCGAATTTAGAGCCTCGTAATAATACTGTTTAAAGGTCTAAAGAGTTGTATGATCTGCATGTTTTTGAGCACTAAATAACCCTTTTTTTTAGCTCCACTCAAAAGTTACCAATGAATTGATTTACCATTTAAAATTACAAAACAGCATTTTAAAGGTTTTGCGTTAACTAGATCCAATTAAAGTTACGCTTAAAATTAGCAAACTGCAGGGCAAAATACTCAAGAAAGTGCGACAATTAAAAATCAATTGGCTCGGTGATGGGAAGAAACTAAACACAAAAATGACTCAAATAAGCTAGTGCTGTAGAATTAACAACAAAATAAGCGTGTACCTTACAAGTTTATGCTCTAATTGCATAAACTTCAAGCGTACTGGTTTGCAAGATGACCAACTCCACCGCATAATATCAATGTTCACCTTTTTATTTATAGATGCATATTTGATTTTACCTAAAACTTGTTTTACTGTTTCTTTAATAAGCACAAGACTCTTCCTCGAACCAATGAAACACGTAGAAAGTAGGAAAAAGCTGAAAGAAATATCATTGTTTGCCGTAGGCCCCAAACCGTCCTCGACAAGCCGTCCTCGTAAGCCTTACGGCGAAAGGTTTCACCAACAACGGCGAGGCTGCAGTAAGTGATTATATTTGTATAAATTACTTCCCTCCGTGTAACGCCCCGAACCGAAGGCAATGGCTCCAAATTGAATCCTAATCTAACACACTTTTCGCTTCCGCACATCGTCATCATCGTCGCACGGTCACGGTCGCCCATTGACTAAAAGCTTTGGCCAAGCTCAGTAAGTCAGGCCCCCCCAAAAAAGAAGGCACGCACGCACGTCCCTCATAAGTGAATGCGAAATGTTCCAAGTTTAGTTGAGCAAACCGAGAGCCTTAGCAAACCGGTCTGCCGCTAACTTTTTACCGTTTCGACGATTTCCTTCATTCCCAGAAGAACTGTCGACCCATATTACGAACGGTCCGCCATGCTCTGATCGGCCAATTGTTGACCACCGTCTCATTATCCCTTCCTGGCGTCCTTTTCTGTCGGGCTCTGTTTTATTTATGCTCACACGTGCTCAACCACGATGACAACTGTCCAATCTGACCGATAGGTCCGTGGACACATGTAAGTTTCGGTTCGTTACACGACACGGCAGTCGGGTCGGGAATACTTGGCACGCTGCTCACGTGCAAGGATTATCGTCACCATTTTTGGCTTCCGCTTCGTTAACCTGCGTTAGAACCAGCTCGTACGTTACGACCGTGGCCGCTATCTACCGCGTGCGAGACAGAGAAGGGAGAGAGAGAGGGTGGAATATTGGGTCAGTAACGGAAATGGACAGAAACACACTCCATATTCGACGGCCGGATACCTTCAGGATGAGTTCACGTGTCAAGTGAAAAAACCCGTAACCGGTCAGGACAACGGGGTCGTGAGCGACCTGCCGACGGAACCGTTGCACCTTGAACGATAAGAAGGCCAACAGTACCATAAATATCCCTCCATGAATCGGAAGCTAATGAAGAGTAACCACCGCGGAATCGGAACGTAATAGAAACACAAATAAAGCGAGCAGCAACATTTACTTCCTCGATGTTGCCACATTCCGGCGGCAGTTGGTAGAAGAGGGCCCGCAGTCGGCAGTAGTCGTCGTGGATGGCGGACCCGGCCAGCGAGACGGCTACGATGCGCCCCACCAGATGGACCAACGAGTACCAGAAGTAAGTCGTGACGATGAGGGAAGAATTTTGTCTGCAAGAAGGGCAAAGACTCTAGATATCATCCCGGGTGCGGTGATCGGGATCGCTTACTGGAACACATTCAGCAGCTGAATGCAGATGAAGAACAGGTTGCTGGCGTACGAGATGACGATGAACGCACCGATGTGTTGGTTCACCAACCGTATCAGGACGACCACGTTCCGGTAGTGGACACAGAGCTCCCGCCAGACGGTTGGCCGCTGGTGGCTCTTCCCGGCGCGTTCCATAACCTTACACAGGTGTCGGAAGATACCCCGTAGCGCCATACTCACGGTAATGAGAAAGAGATCCACAAAATTCCAGTAGCACGTCAGCAGCGTGGCGATGATTTGCGCTACAAACCCCAGGTACGGGCTGTACGGCAGAAAGGTGAACATTTCCGGAAAGGCTTGTCGATAATGGGCTTCCCAGAAGCTCGCAATCGGGCAGCGATAAGCCCGATGGAGACCGGCTGGTTTGGAAAGGATGTGTTCGATCAGTGCACTCACCAGAAGCACTGAGGAGGCCAGTATCGTATTCCGGGTGATCCGTCGATAGGATGCGCCCAAAAGCGGTTGATCGGGGAGGGAGTGCTCTACGTGTGCCCAGCGATTGACGAGGGAGGGCCACCGCCGTGCCAGGATGCTAAAGTTAACCGATATGAGCAGATTCAGGATGAAGAACATCCATGACACTACGGGAAAGACGAATGGCATTTCAATTATGTTAACTTGTTGCACACCACAGCGCCTTACTTATCTTGGCAAACTCAACGCCACTGCTCCAGAAGGTGGCCAGCGAGAACCCGGACATCACCAGTGCCCCCAACTGGACGGTGAAAGTGTACCCCTGTCTCCAAGTCGCTGCCTTCCACCGGAGTTTCCACCAGCGGGGTCCACTCCTGCACATCCCTTCCAGCGGCATTAAACCAAACACTTGGCCCACCATCAACACGGGTCTCAACGTGTGCCAAAAGTACGCCCCTCGGTTCACGGACGGGCGCGTCCTACGATGTCCTACGTAATGATGCGCTGAAAAGGGCGCATCAGCATCAGAGTTTGATAACGCACGCCTGATTACGGTTGTCACGCGCGCGAACGAATTTCACTAACCTCCGAGAATGGGCCACCGGCTTTTGGCCACCGTCTTCGAAAGTTGGCTAAAAGTTTTGGCCGACAACAACGGGTGTACCTTGGGGGTCGCGTAGAACAACGAGTGAACCATCGCGAACCGCGCGAAGCGAACGGTCCGTGCCAGCCCACCGGCGGAGGGCTTAAATATGTTCGCTAAACATGCAAATCATTGGCGCCGATCCTGCCAGTATACCAGGTTCAAACTCGCCGATTCGCGGATGTGAGGATAAGGTGTACCTCTTTGTAAAGGCGACAGGCAATGGCTTAACGAAGATTGACAATTTCATGCGAATGTCCCACATCGCCACGGGCAGTGAAGTGGAACCCCCCGGACCAACCAGGATGGAATCTTGTGCAGGACATAGGGGTTGAAAACTTTCGTAATCACGCTCCGGGTAATTTAGATGAGGTTTTTGCAAACTTTGCACCATTTGCACTCATATGGGCTCGACACGGTCGATTGCCTTCAATAAGGCTTACATCATTCAATAAGGCTTGCCCAAGCGCATTTCAATAGAATTTGCTATACTGTTGTAGTATTTAAAATGACTTGACTTGACGGTACAAATTATTTTCAGCCTGTTTTACTATGTTACAGCAACTCGCACAGAATGTTCCTAGAGCAGAGCGTATCTTTAATCTTTTATCACAAGCCGTCCATCTTTATTTGAAATTGCGTTGGCATTGTTTGGCCTGAAAGAGGTTCCGAAATGGAAACTCAACGCTGACTTTGCATTTTTTAAGTGAAAGCCGCCTCGAAACGCTACGGGTTTACTTTTATGTATTAAATTTTTCTTTCATCCGGAAGAAACTTGTTTACTACAAACAATTCAAATAAGCGATGGAACAGATTCATTTCCGAATAGCAAAGCGTTGGAGGAAAATTTGCAAATCAGATTATCAGTGGGTAGTCGGAATTAGTAAAAGGGAGGCTCAAAGGAGCACACAGCACACGGTTACGGGCCTTTTCCAATGCTGTTCGATCCATGACCCGGACGAGGACCAGCACTTCAGTTTAGTAGACCAGCTTGGTGCCATCACAAAATTCGGCCAGCTTGTCGTCGGTCACCTCTGCTTCTTTCAGCATCACCAGCTCGAATGTGATGAGAGTGCCAGCCATCTGCGCCAAACCGAAAACCGAGGTTAAACAACAAGACAGTGGTTAGTTTTTAATTTAAGGTACATCTCGCATAGCTCTCGTACCGCCAGAATGATGCCTCGCTTGAGGTAAAAGAAACCGTGACCCGACAAGCAGTGGGTGCCGGTCAAAATTTCGTTCGTTAAACGTTGAACCTGAAACAATAAAGACGTGTGTCGAACAGAGAAGCATTACGTCCCGGCCCCCCCGGGGAAACTCACGTCTATCGACCAGCAGCTCATCGGCACCGAGCGGACTACGTCGAGCAGCTTCAGTGACGCCACGTGGATGCTGGACGACACCAGCAGCATGAACAGTGTGCGAAGGATGAGAAAACCGAGGGAAAACTTGAAGTAAGCCTCCGCCAGTGGTGAGGCCGAAAATCTGCAAACAAAAAGGCAATTAGTTACCCGGCCCGGCGAGGGTTACCGTTCGCGCCCATCACCGGAAGGCATTGAACATCTGATAGAAGATGAAGTACAGATCGGAGGCGGTCGTGAAGATAACGATCGGCGACATGATACGCTCCATGTAAACCACCAGACTCGAGATGCACCCATAGTCCTGCCGGACCTTCTGCCAGACGGCGTCGGTCACGTGGCGGCTCTTGTAGCTCAGGGCGTGCCGGTGGAGCTGATTGTAGCGCCGTGCGAGCGCCAGGCCCACGAAGATGATGAACAGATCCATGAACGTCCAGATGTAGAGAAATATTTTGTGTGTGATCTCAATCAGCAGGACCACCGGCAGACTGGGCGGAATGTAGTGGAAGTATTTCGGGTGCTCCCGCTCGTAGAACAGTGCCCAGAAGGCGGTCGTGTTGTCACATCGTTCGTAAAACTGCAAGTTTGAGTTGTACACGGACGCCACGTGTAGCGCGTCCTCCACTGTAACAACCGAGACCGAACGAGGATTAGTCGGGCCGGCGGATTGGAAACGGGGTTCGAACCTACCGAACGCTAGCACCAGCATGGTACTTCCGATGAGAATAGTTTCGCGTTTCAGCGTCCAAAAGCGCTGCTCGCTGTACGGTGGGTACAGGAATGCGTCCTCCATCGAGCGCCACGTCGTCATTATTGCTTTCCACCGGAACGCTATCGTGAAGAACGCGATGGCTCCGAGCAAATTCAGAGTGTAGTAAACCACACCACCTATGGGATACACCGGGTGACTGAGATGCTGTAATATTCTTTGTCCGACTCCCCGAAAAGCTTCAAAACACTTACTTATTTCGGGCATCGCCATCCGACCCACCGTCAGGCTGTAGTACACGTGAGCTCCCAGTGTGATGAGGGCGGTGATGAAAAAGTAAAAGCTGTACGCCGTCCGCAGACTGATCCATCGGAAGGCAATATCCTGCACCGTTGGCCGAAACAGTCCCACTAGCGGAAAGAGCGAGAACAGCTGCGACAGCAGCAGAAACGGTCGCACCGCCTGATGGAAGTCATCAATCCTGGGCGTCTCCATCGTCCTGATTCGCATCACAGACGTGTCACATCACACCGGCGGGTTGCAAGCGTGTGACCACAGGGCTCCTCCTGTAACTATTAGCCCGAACCGAATCGACCAACCTAGGTTCATTAAGAAACCATTCCCATCCAACCGACCCGAGGGAACGAGTCAAAGCGCAGCGTTGTCAATTTTGAAGGTTATGGTCAACCGAACGACTGGCAATGTGAATAATTGAAGCCAACCAAACGTTCGACCGAAACGAAGGTGGAATGTTGTGCGAAAGCGTGCAGGTGTTGTTTACCGAGAACTGCAGCGTGCCCGGTCACGAATCCCTTTCAGAAGTACGTGCAGTCGGTGGAAGTGTCCGGTATTTTTTTCACCTGATCCAGGAGCACCAGCTCGTAGGTTACCAGCGTTCCAGCCATCTAGAAATGGGAAATGCCCGTTTGATGAGAAAAACACAACTCACAGATATCTGTTTACGTGCACCGCCGACGGAGACTATGTTCGAATCAGAGGTGGCTCTGAGTAGGTTGAATGCTTGAGCGGGTAGCTTACTAAATCAAAACACCGGCTAATAGCACAACAGGAGGGCGGAAGTACTGTGTGGTTTCTAAAGCTAAGCTGCAAAAGCTCTTATCAAATAGGATTTCAACTGAATTGTGGACAGAAGCGCTCTAAATTTGACAACCAAAAAAACGTTTTGTTTTTCTAATTTGACAGCTCGATTGTTTGGTCCGCCACGTTGCGAACCACGTAGTACATGCAATAAGTGTGAAATAGAATCGCGCACGGAAGCGCACCTACTCACCGCAAGTATTATTTGCCGTTTAAGCAGGAAGAACCGTTTGCCCGACAGGACGTTCTCACCGGTGGACACTTCATCCGTCAGCCGTTGCAGCTGGCAATCCGAGGCGGGGGAGAGCAAAATGGATTAAAAAGTAACACCAAGCATGCTCGAAACTCACGTCTATGCCCCAATTTTTCGACGGCACATTCCGCAGAAGGCTCAGCGGACGAACGGACGCCACGTACACGCCGGAACTGATGTACAGCATGGCGATGGTTCGGAACATGAGCAGCAGAAGCGAGTACCAAAAGTAAACGTAGTTCGCAATGGCACGTCGGCGTCTGGAAAAGTGAGCGGATGGTTCGGAGTTGGTCAATTGCTGGCGCGTATGTAGTGCAAGTGTCCTTACTGAAACCCGTTGAATAGCTGCGTCGCTACGAAGTACATATCGTTGGCGCAAGCGAGTAGAATCAGATGGCCGAACTGGTTATCGAGAAAGCTCAACAACTGCGACACGGCAACGTAATCCATACGCACATCGGACCAAAAGTTTGCAGGACACGACATTCCCTGGACGGCCCATAGGCGGTGAAAGATTTGATCGAACCGAAACTGTACCCCGTAACTGAATGCTATGATGAAGATGTCCACGTACGTCCAGGTGTACCGCATGCACCGATTGATCCACTACGAGTCAGGCCGAACGTTAAGAAACCAAAGTCCAACACCCTCTGGAATCGGCACTGAAGTTTACCTCCGTTACGGCCACGGTAAACCCGTTGAATGGCACCAGGTGAAAGATGTGCGGATGCTCCCGTCCGTAGAAGTTCTCCCAGAACGACACGTTCGTCCGGTTGCACGTTTCGATCTGCACGATGTTGCTCTCGTACGCCGAGAAGTAGTTCAGGCCGTCCTCCACCAGGGCCAGCGCGAAAATGGTGAAGCACGCGGCTCGGATCCTCCACGCGAGGTTCAGCCCAAACGCGGCTGAACCCGCCGGTCGCCGGCGGTAGTGTTCCCTCAGAAACGACCGTTCGCAGACGGCGAACGCGTTCAGTACCGGTGCCCAGCGCACGGCGATCAGCAGAAAAAAGATGGCCGAAAGGTACACCACCGATTGGTACACGCAGTTGGCTGTGTGTCGAAAATAGAAGTCGCCAATAGTTCGCCGCCTGCTTGGAGTCCCACCGCCACTCACCAAAGTACGTCAGGTTTAGGCCCCTCCGGATGTACCAGCGTATCGAGAGGACGGTGTAGATCCCGGCCAGCGTGAGGTACACCGACGAGTAGAGGAACCGAGCGCTCAGCACCTTAAATCGAACCACTCGGATGTTGGTGCTGAAAATGTTCACCACCGGCAACAGGGCGATGCACTGCCCCAGGAGCAACACTGTAAACCGTTGGCCATAGGTAAATTATCCTCACATACGTTCCCTCCTTCAGTTGACCATTTACCCGGTGCGACTGCACGTTGAAACGTTTCGTCGGCGGCACCACTCGAGGCCCGACGCTGGAAGCACTTCCATTTTCGCCGAAGATAGCTCTGCTGCTTACGGTGGGTATTGATTTGCATGGTAATGGTCTCGGGAAACACGAAACTCGAATCCCCGAATCCAGAGCGGCGAAGCTTGAAACCCAATCACTTTAAAAGCTGAACCAGAAGTAAAGCGAAACTGTCCCGAATGCGAGGGAATGGCTAGAGCTAGTGTGCTTAATCACTGCCGTGGCTAATCGGTTTAATAACGAGCACAAACGATTGGACATTAGGGCGGCCCTGCTAATTTATCATATGTGCGTGCTGCCCTACACAGCACAGGACCTGGACCTGTTTGGCTGATTGAAGACTGTAAATTAGTTTAAAGTGTCAAATTTTTCAACTGACAAATGTTCATTACCCTGATTCGGATCGGATCTGGTGAGAGTGCCCCGAAAAACGGACTCAAGTTGAACTGCACACTGCCATATCTTTATATTGTTTTATCAACCGGGGGTGCATCAGCACCCCTCGGTGCCGTGACTCAATTCGCGTCCCCTTCGCGTCACCGTCGATTATGCAACTCCGCCTTGAAGCTCGCGGCCAAGAAAAGACAGAAGGGTTAATACTTGGAGCACGCCTTATCTCGCCGCCCGCTGGCGTCACGTCATCAACGACTTTGGAGAGAGCGAGAGAGAGTGATGAAGAGGGAGGTAGGGAGGGGACTCGCTAGTTCAACGCCGCAAGTCCTGCGGGCACCTTGCTGCGGAAGAGCTCTCCGAGCTGGATCGCTAAGGCTTCGTCCTCCGGGAAGCCCTTCACTTCCTTGCGGCACGTCTCGTACCACCCGTGCAGGCGCTGGTACTTTGTCAAATCCAGTCCACAGTGCTACACACGGAATACACGAAAAGAATTAGAGATTACGTAATTACGGCGGGCGCGGACCACAATCACTTACCACCGCGGAGCAGACGGTGGGCAGAAGGGTTAGGTCGGCGATGGTGATCTTCTCGCCCGCGAAGAAATCATTCCGGATGAGGTAGTTCTCCAGATCGGTCAGCGCGTTCCGGGCACTCGTTATCATCTCCTCGGACAGCTCGGTGGCCGCACCAGTGAAGAGCTTGCCGATGGTACCGAAGAACTTCGGAAAGAACGCGCCCAGATCGTGGTACAGTACGCGATTGATTTGGGCTTTTTCGCGCGGTATGTTCGGGTACAGATCGTGGCCGGGCCGGTACGCGTCGACCAGATAGGAGAGGATGGCGCGCGACTCCCACAGGTGGAACCCGTTGTCGTCCAGCGTAGGCACGCAGTGCTCCGGATTCATGCGCATAAACTCCTCGGTGCGCGTTTCACCGGTCAACGAGTTCACTTCCTTCAGCTGTTGGTGGAAGCAATCGTTAGACACTGTCCAGTTCGACGCAGCACCCTACTTACGTTCACGGTCAGACCGAGTTCCTTAACCAACAGCAACACGGAACGACACGGTGGGCTCAGCGGGAAGTAGTACAGCGTTGCGGCCGGCATTGCTTGACCTGTGTGTCCGTTCTCGGAATCCAAACCTTCAAACAACCAGCTGCAATTCTTGTCGTTTCAGATGACGCCCTACAGGCCACTGGTGGGGTTCGCAGGTGACAGACAGGTGACAGCACTACGGACCAGTGCAGAGTGGCGATAACAACCGCACGGACCGATAAGTGTTCATCATCGCTAGCCCCGCAATGTGGCGACTGATAAGCGATTGGATAGTCCCCCACGTTGCGAGATTCCCAGTAACCTCCCGTTTGCGGGCGGGCGACTCACATCCCCCCGATTATGCTCCCGGCACTGGTGGCGCTAGACCCCGGATTCTTTCGTATCAGCCTTTATCATGGCAGAAAGTATGCCTCGCACAAGTGGTGACCATCGGTGGCCGCTTCGAAAACAAACGCCCAGATAACCTATGCTGGTGGCACTTTGGATAGCCTGGAATGGAATTTTTCGAAGGTTGTCTGAGTGCAAAATTAGGCCGTTTGCTTTCGTGTGAAAACTTGGAGCATTGCGGAACAATCTGACCACTTTACTATTATCCTTATGTGTAGCCTTGAAGACGGTTAGGGATTGTGAACCAACTTTACGATGCTGGATTGATTGTAGATTATTATCCAACGGATCGGTGTAGTTAATTTCAGAATTAATCACATTTATCGTTTACCTTTTACGTCAAAATTTTGAAGCTAAATGAAACGATACTCAATAGATCAAACGGTAGTTTTTTAAACTATTTTATCTCGTCTACTAACTTTAGAAAGAAATGTTGTTGAAATGTGAAATGTCTCATAGTATGTTTTTACAATTGAAAAATGAAGTATCGTGCAGCGATTTAATTGTTATTTTTGGAAGGTTTAAAATCAAAGGAAATTAATGAACAAATGTTGCAAGTGCATAAGGAGTCTTGGCCTTCAATTAGTTCAAAAGGAAGATGGGTTTCTGAATTTAAACATACAGTCGTACAGTCCCTTAAAGACGATCCACGTCAAGGACGTCCAAAAACAGCAACAAAACTTGAAATTTTAGAAAAAATACAGGATATCGAATTGAAAATTGTCGAGAGGCTGAAAGAGATTTAATACATACCCTAGCCATCTCATTGGACAGTGTAAACAATATTTTGACCAACGTAATTTAGACTTTAGACTGAAGTATTGTGTTATTTTCTTCAAATTTTCCGTAACAGCAGTGAAAGCGTATTTTGCAGCCCTTCCAGATTCTCCTCTTCATGGTTGGAATTCATAAATTGGAATCTCGTTGGAACAATCGAAACTTGTTAAACAACTCAGTCGTTTGGGAGTGCGCTCTACAAGTGCAGATTTCCGATATATCCGATCTTTACCCGCAGATTGCGGTTCTGAAACACACACAGCCCCCCATTTGACAGTCTGTTCAACCTATCCGATAAATGTCCGGGCCCTCATTGGATCATTAGTTCCGTTCCTCGCCTTAATTAATCACTCGGCTGCACGGCCGGCGGTACTACAAAAAGCTTCACCCTCGGTTCGCATTCCGCCCAGTGCAGCGTTTGCAGCGAAGTGACGATGAGTTTCCACGCGTCCATTAGACCGATTCTGCTGATTTTCCAGCTGTTTGGCCAGTTCCCAGTCGGGGGCGTTCTCCGGCCGGACCCAGCCCGTTGGCGGTTCCGTTGGTGCTCGGTGCCCACCCTGCTCTGCCTGGCCCTGATGCACGTTGGCGTGCTCCTGTGCTACATCGAGTATGACCGCCTGCGGCTGATTGGTGTCAACGCGGATAACCTGATCGGGCCGCTGTTCTACGTGGACGTGCTGGTGATTATGCTGCTGCTGCTGACGGTGGCCCGCAAATGGCCGTCGGTGGTCATTCCCAAGTGGCAACAAATTGAATCACTCCCTTCGATGCAACGGACCGGCAGCAGCGACAAAGGAAGTGGATCATTGCGAACCATACGCATAACAGCGGTGGGACTGATATTCTTCGGATTTTGTAAAATACCGTGCCGAATGAAAATGACAGACACAGTCGAGTTTATTCAACCACAACTCCTTTCTTTCAGTGGAACACATGCTATCGATAGCGAAGACGGTGTATGCGAGGATCGACGAGGGACGTATTTGTGGCTGGGACTACGGCAACCTGCCCGAGTACTACGCCCTGCGTACCTACGGATTCTTCTTCCGACGGATTCCGTACAACTTACCCACCTTCTTGATTCTGGAGGTATAGTTCCTATGCAAACATTCACCTCCCAAGTCAGAAGTCATGACTCATTCTTTTCCATACCCGCTGCCAGTACTCAAACACGGCCCTCACCATGGTCTGGACGGTCCAGGATGTGCTGATCATTATGATAAGTGGCGCCATTGCCGGGTACTTTGAGTGCATCAACGTCCGCGTTAAGCTCTACGCCACAGTCCAGCGCCAGGTCGGAAGAGACTCGTTCTGGAGCGACACCCTGGCTGACTACGTTGCGGTCTGCGAACTGCTGGAGCAAGTGATGGCCATCACCTCACCGCTGCTGGTCGTGTCCTGCGGCACCAATCTCTACCTGATTTGCTACCAACTGTACCATCTTTTCGAGTGAGTAACCGGCCAACTCCAAATCAGGTAACGGAAACTACAAGTATTCTCTCTACGCAGGGTGCAGCAGTTTGCCATCACGGCCGTGTTTACGTACTTTTCGCTTTTCTTCGTGATCCTGCGAACGTTTCTAACGCTCCACTACTGTGCGTCGGTCCAGGAGGTGGCACGCAAGCCTCTGAAACTGTTCCACCGAATACCGAGCGCGTTTTGGTGTGATGAGGTATGATCGTTTAAGGCGATTTAAGCCATTACGCTCAGACGCTCGCACATCTTTCGTCAAAACAGCTCGATCGCTTTTATTACTTCATCCGAAAGACGGCGATCGTCATCCGTGCGATGGGTTTGTTTAAGATCACGAAGAAAACGATGCTGACCGTGAGTAGCTTACTTCCATAAGCCGAGGCAGGCTTGTATATTTTGTGACCCCCTGTTTCTAGATGCTTGGTGCGGTGATTACCTACGAGCTGGTGATGCTGAACTTTGCGCGCAAAACGGCCAAACAGGGTGTGGTGCCAAAGTGCTCCCAGCTGGCGTTCTCGTTCGAGCCGAAAATCCAAAGCAGTGCGCCGTAGTTCCAGGTCCGAGACTTTATTCGACGTAGTCACACGGGTCATCGGGTGCTACCGGTGCCCTGTGGAACCGCATCAGCACCAGCTCGTAGGTAAGTATCACACTGGCTAGCTAAAACCGCAAACCATTAGACCGGAATTCACAAAAACCCGAGGCACGCTTACCGTGAGAAAGCTTTTGCGGCTAATATCGAACAGTCCCAACCCGGAGATGGCCGCCCCGGACCGGGAGCAGATGCGCAAAATCTCCAGCTCATCGTTGTACTGCTCGCTTTGGATCGTCTGAATCAGTTTCTGGGTTCGCTTCGACTTTTCGTTTACCTGGGCCATGAACCACACCTTGAGGTTGGCGCGCACGACGATAAACGCGAACGAGTACCGGAAGTACCAATCGTTAATGGGGAACGGATTGCTCCTGGCGAGGATAGGTAGAGGTTGAGGCTGAGTGGCATCCCGCTTATTCCCTAACTTACTCCAGGCTGTTCAGCGTTTGAAGGCAGAGGAAGTACATGTCGTTGCCACAGGAACCGATCAGCAGCAGTCCGATGGCGCGGTTCGCCTGCTCTGTCAGCTCCATCAATCCGACGTAATGGGCGCGCAGTTCGGCCCAGAGCGCCAGCGAACCACTCGTCAGGTTGCTAGCGATGCGCTTGTTGAGCTGACCGAACCGAAACGCAATGGCGCTGGACAGGAGCATAATGAACAGATCCGTAAAATTCCACAGAAACACCAACGAGGACGTC
This sequence comes from Anopheles bellator, assembly GCF_943735745.2. Lineage (NCBI taxonomy): Eukaryota > Metazoa > Arthropoda > Insecta > Diptera > Culicidae > Anopheles > Anopheles bellator. The sequence continues at coordinate 4,027,487 of NC_071286.1, read as the reverse complement.
ACGTACTGTTTTTGGGGAAAATGAGTCCATGGGATAACCAAAACCGTGTCTAGATCGTAGAGGGCGCTGTGGTGCGCTTACCATTAAATAAGCGGCGAGCAAAGGATGGTACGGCAGAAAGAGGTACACCGAGCGATAGGTCAGCATCGCGTATAGCCGCACCGGATTGGTCGAGTTGTACCGGCAGCCGAGGCTTTCCTGGCGCATGGTGTGCGCCTGGTTGGCGATGTACCCCACGTGCTCCACTGAAAAGGACACGTGAATCAGTATCGGCGGTACCTCGGGCACTGTGGTCCACGCTTACCGAACGCCAAAATTAGCACGCCGCACGCTATGCCCAATATTTTGCCACGCAGATTGATGGCACCGTACGGCCGGGCGAAGAACAGTTCCTCGCGACGTCCCCAGTACACCATCAGCTCACGCCAAACGGCCGCCAGTCGGGCAAACAACAGAATCAGCGTGGAGCACATGCCGTAGAAGATGGGTTCGGCTATGTTGACCGCCGTGAACCCGACCCGGGAGAGCCGCACGAGGGACGTCGCCATCACCAGATACCCACCGGCCGAGACCAGCAGGCTGATGAGCACCGGCAACGACAGCCACCGGAACTGGATCCGCTTCGGATCCGGCTCAGCGGGGGCGCTCAGTGGAAACACACCGAATATCCTGGTCCAGCGTAGCACTCCAAGGCGGGATGGATTACCGAACGATTAGATTAGTATCTCAGGTCCCGCTTTGGTGTTCCGAAATTGATTGGCAATTGTGCGCAGCGCTTTATCACTCTGCCTTCGGTCTGCCCGGGGAACCTACCGGATCCGATGGCCAGGTGGAACCGTTCGTTGCACTCATCAATCTCGTCGGCAGCACGCACAAACGTAACGTTTCGTCGCTTTCGCAGCCAAACCCACGAATTGCCAGCGTCCTGCGGCTGCAATCGGACACCGGGACCGGGCTGGACCTTCATCGTGTGGCACGCGCTGACATCCACCGACCGACTTGCTGACTTGCCTGCCTTCAGTAGAACCGAACCGTGTGTGTCTTTCGATTGAACGATAAATCACGCTATCGCCGTTGCCATGTTTATCCGATTGCCTTGCCCGTTTTCGGGGGCAGCTATTATGTTTTCCCGGTACGGACCACAACTACTACTTAGTTCCTGACCACCACAGGAGCTCGTGGGCGATTTCCAATTTAATAAGGCTGTGGCACGTCAACGGCCCACGACCGCTGGTTAACAAAATTGGGGGGTTTCCCGGCACGCCGTTCCGTCGGGGTGTTTCCGCTTGAAATGCAATAATCTTGCAACAAAAATTAAAGTGACGGTTACGCCTGAGAACCGTTGTCCTGTGGGCGACTCAGATACTGACTGACCTTTAAGCCATTCGTCGGATCGTCCTCTAGCGCACACCGACGTCCCTCTTGACCGCCGGTCAAGTATTTACAATCAACAAAACAAGCAACGTAACCCGGTCTCTCGTCATTCGATCATCCCGTTTCAGCTACTGCTCTTCTTAAACCCCCCAGTGGAATTCTGTTTGCAGACCAGTCAATTGCTGCACGGAAATCTCACAGAAGGCCCGCAGAACACTACTCGAAGGGTAAATGTCAGCAGCCTCATCATCGTTACCGCCTTTTGAGCAATTCGATTCGCAGCGCAAGTGCAGCTGAACTTTGACTATTGCACGCAATAGTTCTTGGCCGCAACAGTCCGAAGATGGTACTTCTTATGGTCTTAGGTTTGCAAATACGACGATGACGATAGGAACCGGTTGACCGATCCGGTTGCCCAACTGTGGAAACTCCAGCTCGATTGGCTGGTTCGCCTCCAACTACAAAGTTGTACCGAAGCAGATAATATTACAATTTAAAGTCATACCGATCTGGCCTTCATTGTTCTGCAACCGGTTCGGAAAGGAGCCGGTTGAGTATATTAGATTGAAATTTGCAACTTAATCTAAGCTTAATTCCTAATGAAACTCGATAAGGAATACAAAAGGCACGCTTAAATAGGAATATAAACCCAACCACATATTCAAATGATAAAAATTTAAAACCAATATAGAAAACGGAACGCGACGGTTCGGGACGTCAAATGGATCTGTATTTAATTCAAAGAAGCATTGCACGATTAGTAACACAGCACACTTAAAGCACATCTAAGCAGCCTACGTCCTTCCGCCTTCAAACGCGTTCGATGGGGAACTTCGAACAAATCGCTATACGACCCTTGTTCTCCGATTCTTCGTCAAACTTCAGCATCACCAGCTCATACGTAACGATCGTTCCGGCCATCTACAAAATAAGGCAAATTAAAAGCGCCGAATCGCGACGAACCCGAATTGAAACGCCTACCGCTCCCCGAGGCCTTACCGAAAACAGTAGCTGACGTGTCAGGTAAAAGAACCCCATGCCCGAGAGGGCCACCTTTTCACTCTTCAGCTGGGTGGAAAATCGGTCCAGCTGGCAGCGACGGGAGGCCGGATCCGGAAATCGGAAACAGTTCATTAATGTTCACGCCTACACCTCTCCCTCACTGGCCCACCGGATCTTACCTCTACGCACCAGCCAACGTTCGGTATCTTGATGATGGTGTCCAGTGGCTTCTTGGCGCACTCGTGAATGTGGGCCGCCGACAGGAACAGGGCCACGGTGCGCGCCATCAGAAAGACCAGCGAGAACCAGTAGTACAGGTCTTCCACGGTGTTGGCAAGTTTTCTAGCAGACGGCAGCGGAAACACAAAACGGAAACCGAATTAGAACACCCCGGACACAGGTAATTCACCGCCCCGGCGACCTGACTAACTGTGACACGTGAAGGATCTGCAGGCAGATGTAGTAGAGATTGGTAGCGCACGAGATTAGCATCGTCCATGACATCACACGGTCCACGTCGTCTAGTAGCTCGCACACCGACACGTAGTGCGTCCGGACACGGATCCAGAAGTCCTCGCCCGGAATCAGCACCCCATCGGAGAGCCGCCGCAGGTAGTGGTTGATCTGCTGAAACCGGGCCGCCAGTGCCACGCTGATCAGGATGATGAAGATGTCCTGATAGTTCCAGTAGATCGTCAGCGCAGTCGATACGTACTAAGTCGGCGATGGGGAAATTTAATCGAAACGAAAAGTTTGCTGAAAAATCGCATGCGAAAGGATGCGTAACTTTCTACCGTTAAAAAGATGGCACTCGCCGTGTGGTACGGGAAGTTGAGATACATATTGGAGAACCGGCGCAGGGCGTAATGGCGGTAGTAGTTCGTAATCGTCCAGTTGCAGTGCTGTATCTCCACGTACTGATTGTGCACCGTGCTATAGATTGACAGCAAGTGTTCCACTGAGAGACGATCGATGACGGAAAGTAAATATGCGAGAACAAAATATTGGACTACTAATTTACGCCTCCTGTGATTGCGTTTGAAATAGTTCGCACTCCACCGGGTGAAACATTTCCAAAGCAATCCGACATGCCGACAGAGAACCGTGTGTCACCTTGAGCTCCGACATGCAATGTTTTGCGTTGGATGTCCTCTTGTTGTTCGGAAAGTTCTACGCCAGTACGAATGTGACTCACCGAGTGCCAACACGAGAAAAGTGTACGAAACGGTCCGCAATCTCCTCCGAAGGCTCCAGCCGACCATCTGAAACGGAGGCCGGTTGAACGTGTGGTCCACTTCGTCCCACTTCACCGCGATGGCCTGCCAAACGCTGGCCAGCTTCAGGAAGAGCACATTGATGAGACACGCGTCGATGAAGAAGACGAGCCCGCTGACGTTCTTCGCGTTCACGCCGATCCCCGCCAGCCGCTGGTACTCGAAGTACGCCTGCAGCAGGGCCGTAAACACCACGGTCAGGTTAATGGCGACTCGCACCGAGAACCACTTTAGGCGCAGATTACACGGGTCACTGCCCGTGACGCCGCAGATCGGAAAGATGCCAAACACCTGCCCCAGCAGCACGACTGGGCCGAGAGAGAAAAAGTTTTTCAATTTCCACAAATCAAAAGTGCTTTCCCGAGGGGGCTGAAGATTCTCACAAGGCCGAATGCCGCACAGGAACGTGTCCCGCTCGTCCTCCTGCACGATCGCTTTCAGGCTCTGGCGCAGCCGACGTACCACGGCCACTTCCGTCCACGATGGCACCGGCATCATTCTGCTCACGTTCGGCGAGTTCCGACTTCACTGTGCGTTCCTAAAATCCGAGTTGGCGTGCCGAAGGGTCCTTCCCCGTGGGAACCTCGTGCTCTCCGTGTCGCTCCACTAACCTCGTTCGTAATCGGGTCATCGAAATCACACGGCACTGAATAATTGAATTATGAGCGTGTTTGTGGCCTGCGGAGGCTCCAGGGGGTCGTTCGAGGATCGTTAGGCTTATTTTTCTGCAAACCATCCACTGTGCGGTCGAGGGTAAAGTTGGATCAAATTTATGTTATTCAGACGTCCGGCAGTAGCAGCAGAAGAGGTTATCTGGCAGGCAAACGGTTAAGCAAACCCTACCCATTAGTTATCGGCATCATCATTCAAAAGCTGTTAGTTCACCGTTTTCATCGATACGCAACTTGTGGTCGATCCGCTCGAACGTGAAACCCTCAAAGCTTCTCGGTAGATAAATTAGCCCAAGAAGCTACCTCTCTACCGACCGAGGCTTAATCAACACGAATTACTCATCGCACAATCTAGCGTCACGGTTAAAGTTTTACGTTCCAGTCACCATCAACTATGGGTGATTGTTGACAGTGTCCTGGTACAAATTAATTCACACAGGCTTTAGTCAGTCGTGAGAGCCCTCTAAGCTCTATCCTTCGTAGCAATATTATGGAGAGAGTTTATTAAAATTGATCAATATGAAGAGTAAGTTTGGCGCACCTAAACGGTGACAGAGGAAATAAATAACATCCTTGAGCGCTGAGTTTGGTCACTATTTCGCCATCGTGCCGTGCAGTAGTCGAACCTCTCGATAGGCGGTCTGCTCATCCCACGGACAAACCGCAGCAGGATAATCAATCAGCTTCACTAACAACTAACTATCTAATCTTGAAGCCAACCCGAGGGCCGGTGAGCACATAAAAGCTCATGTTTCCAGCAGTCAGTCCTCGGGGGACACATTATCGGGCGCGGTGGCATTCGTACACACGGTTATTATGTGAGTGAGTTGTTGTTTTCCTTCGGCAACAACACCAACTAGCGACAGAGATTGGCAGTGTTGGCGGACGGTGTGGACCGGAGTACACTAGTGCCGTCACCACGCCATCGACGTACCGTGCGAGCTTCCATCGCAGCTTTTCCGCTCGGCAAACAATCCGCAAGCGGCAATCCACACTCTCGGCACCATAACCTCAGCGACGAATTTGCCACGAACTACGAGCTACTTTCTGCTGACACCGGCAGAAGGAAGCAACGCCCCGAATGTGGCAGTGATTTGCAAAGGAGTCCTCCACCACTTCACGGGGCCAAAGTGTGTATCATGAGTGTGATATTTACGGTGGAAAATGAAATTGCAGCTTATGCATATGTCGACCTCGAGCAAGCATTTTCACGCCATCGCGCGCAAAAGAAGACATATCATCACGCGAATGCTGACGACTCTCGGGATTTTGGAGAACGAAGGATGTTTATTGAGCCACAAGTTGCAGTTGAATGAGAGCGTGGGAGACACTTGCTGTTATCGTTTCATTACTAGGCCGCGTTTGTGATGTGGAAATGTATCACATTTCGGTACCGTGCGGTTTATTATACTTCTTGCTATCTCCTTCCTTAAGGTCTAGGTTCCTTAATAAGGTCCTTCTAGTGTTTGTATTGCGAAGATGGGGCGCAAAATCTCGATTTTTGCTGTCGCTGTATGGTACACAGTGCCGTCTTGCTGAAACCAAATATCGTCCATCTTCGATGAGCTTTTCGTACAAGAGTTTGAGATATTTCGTACAGTTTGAGTTGAAGACTTTCTCGTACACTTCTTGAAGACAATTTCCAGAATGAAGTTGGTCGTTTAAAATCCAAACACTTGATTTATTATCCTATATTGTATGAAGCATTGCAAGTGCACTTACTGACTAAGCGCTTAAAAATACAAATTTCTTGTCCTTTTAACGAACGTTCCTTCCGCAGCATGGCGTAGATCTTCGCTGCTCGGCTCACGACATTGCGAAACACTTCAAACGCGAGGAATGTATATTTTTGAAAAAAGCCCTACTTTATCGCCTAACAAGCGTCACAACCAATTTGAGTGGACCGATCGTTTGTGTTGCGTCGCATGATTGACCGATAATAACTTCCCAGCGATGCATCCCGCAACCCGAATCATCGAAACCGGGCCGACCACAACGACGCCGACGATATGCCTGGCCTGCATCTCGCTGGGCTCCGAATCCAGGGCTCAATCAAGGCAGAGTGGGCAACCACTAAGCGACTTTTGCAATCGTCCTCAGCTCCCTCACAGGGTTTTCGACCGAAAGTTAAAGCTCCCAGCAAAACCGGCTGCCACGGGAACTCACTCACTCACCGTGTTCATCCGAATCGCGCGCCAAAAAGGCGACCGATGAATCCCACGTGTTCGGCCGTGCTGGTGAGTGACCAAGTTCGCGCACTGCGGGTACGACCGTTTCACGTGGTCCTAAAGCTCGCGCCTTCACCCCGGTTCAAACGAGAGTGAAACTATCTCCCTACGCGCGCGGGACGCGATCACATGTACCGCGCGATAGTGAGAGGGAAGATCACACCGTGCGCGAGAGCGCGGTCAGAGCAAACGACGTGATGACGTGATGACCCCTTCTTCCTTTGGAGCTGGCGAACGCGGAGTTGACAACGGAACCCTCTTCGAGGCATCTTCAGCACCCCACTCGGCGGCGGTGGCAAATGGCTGAGCAGTATTTAAGCTATGCTGGGGCGGTGGCGGAGCCTTAGTTAGCACACACGGAGCCGATCGTGCGGATCACGCGGGACGAAGGCAAAGTTCGAAGCCCGGGGTGTGTTAAGGGAAACGATAGTGCTAGTCAGTGAGTGTGGGTGTGTGAATCCTTTGGGACCATTCTAAGGACTCTTCGGTTCTGTTTCGAATACAAACGGTGCGAAACGGAGCAGAGAAACTCCGAACCATGTGCAACAACGACAGCTAGTGTTTAGTGACTCGAAGAATAATTTTAACTGTTAAAACACGCTGAAAGAGCGGCTCCAGTGTATTGTTTTGTGGAACCAAGATTTACGAGGTAAGTTGAAAAGGGATATGCGTTGTCTTACCCAAAGACTTTCCAGTGACCTGGTGCACAACGCGAAGCTTAATCAATTGTTTCTACGAATCGGTTGTGTCAATAATAAATCTCATTACTGCTCTGTAAGTAAATAATCTCCGACGGTCCGCAAATATGGGGAACATATTTCGATCAAAGGGCCTGTTTTGGGCCTGTCCAATTCTTCCATCCGTTTGGCTCGAGCGAGCACGAAAACCAAAGGTTCGTTAATCGCCGTCATTCCTCGTGAAATTTCCCACCATCGTTATCCGGGACGGTCCCGAAACCCGGGTTTCCATTTTGCGCGCGTTTTAACAATCTTTCCGCTACCGGAAGAGCGAATATCAATTTTCCTCAATCAGTCTAGCTTCGGTCGACGGCCATTTTACCAGCCGGAGCGCTAGAAATACAAATTGTATCGGAAACCGGATACCTTTCCTCGCTCGCTCTCTCTCTCCCTCTTTCTGTGGCCGTGGTTCGTACAGTAAATCAGGATTCGGGACTTCCTCGTAGTAAAGCCAAACGGGGGCCGTACCAGAACAGACCCGAAGAAGGGGTTTTTGCCTTTGCATGCACGACAAACAAACGGAGCCACCGGCGGGCGGATAACGACAACGATGCCCGACCGTGTGGGTGTGTAAGAAAAAGAGTTACAAGCAGAACGGCAACAAAATATGGACAGTAAACGAACAAGAAGAAGGATCAGGAAAAGGTTTGCCTGTTAGGGGAAAATGCATAACCTTGCCGAGTGCGGTCCCGATTGTTCGTCCACATCGGTCGGATCTGGTTGGCTGGAGGCATCATGTTGTACCGAGTCTCTTATCTAGTAGCGGTTTGTGAGCTCCTTTTCTTTTTGATATCCTTATGGGGCAAGTTTTCCATACGCTAGCTGCCGTGAAACTTCTAGAGGAAAACTTTGTGAACTATGTCCATAACTTCAACTACGCACAAGACAATATAGATCCTTTTGAGTGTTTGAATGTGTGGGAAAAAGCTCTTCTGAAGGATGCCATCCACAGGATGTGGAAGTAATATTTCTCTGGCACTCCACGGGATTGCATTCTAATTAGAATATGGAAGTTCCATTAATTGTGTTCATCTTTTGGTACAACATGTTACGAAACACTAATCTTAACCGTCACGTTCGCCCCAGCGAAGATGCCCCATCGAGCGAACCCAAATAAGGGGCGCTTCCGGAAGCGCTATAATTAGATTCCCTCGACAGTGATCGGAAAAATTGGCCATCGATGTACCGCACGGCGGCACGGCCATTTGTTTGCTCGAGGGGCTTCCGCAGGGGAGCGTGTCGAAGGACATCACGTCTCTCTCGAGGAGGGTTTTTCTTTCGCTTTTCCGCACTCACTTCGAACCGCATCTGTATCTGGCGCACGTTTTCCCAGGGTTTCCTAATTTAATACACCATAGTGTGTAATCATCGTCATCCATGACGATCAGACTTGTGTATCCTGGTGGGGTTGGTACAACGAACATGATTATCAGAGCGAATGATTAGGAACTATGCAAGCGTGTGCGGTCACAGCATCGGTCACAGTTCCGGGGAAACAGCGGCTAATTATCTCCACAATCGACAGCCACAAACCGAATGCCACTCGCTGGTCGAGGCGTAGCCTTTTCGGGTGAATTGTTTAAAGCTTTAAACGATTGTTTCGAGTAAAGTTAATTTTAATGTACTTTTAAATGCAATCATGAAACGAAACTGTAAGGACGGGTATCCGTAAGAACCGTTGGATGGGCCATTTGCGCCGAAAGCTTCTTCCCGTTTTATGCAACTCGCCATCACACACTCGCCACCCGGCCAAAGTCTGCCTAAGATGTAATGCTTCCGACATAACCATAGCAACGCTACTGACACTGGCTGGCTCGATGTGGCGCAATTTGATGGTTTTGCTTCTGGACCCGCTACCATGCGAATGCTATCAACAGGTCCCCATGCCGCCGTAATTGTAGTTTTCCAATCGTTCCCAGACGGTGGTCAGGCATTCAAGTGAAACAGCTATTAACGCTAAACGCGATCCGACGGCCAGACGGTTCGTCAACCTAGGACGGTCCGGTCCGGCGCAGTGACGGAAAAAATCGGCTGCTTAGCCAGACGTCTGCCGAACGTCAATCATTTTCCATTCTGCTCTTTACATGCGCGTTACATGCCATGTCGATTACCAAATCGGAGGGTTAAATATTTATTAATCAAAACGTAGAATCCCAAAGTGTAAAATATTAATATAAAAAATATGTAAAAGATCTCCTGAAGAAACAAAATAAGAGCCACTTGGCCGTAACTATAAAGCAATCAAGCAAAGGACCAAATCGAATTATCAATCGTTTTTAGAGCTCTAGTTCAAAACTAAAAAAATTAGAAAAAAGTAAAAAGGCGAAAAATCAAAACAAAATTCTCATAAAAACTCTACTACTTTTTGATTCACCTAGCACCACCAAGGGATCACGTTGCACCGCGTGGTATCATAATTCACGCTCATAATCAATCATTATCGCCCCGTAGCGATCGATAAAATACAATCCCGAAATGGCAGCCTGTCCGTTGTGGTTGGGGGCTTAGTTTAAAGCATTTCGAGTTCCATAGAACCGATTGCGGAAATGTTTACTTTTCACGCCAAATTAGCCCCCCACTCTGGGGATATGAAAAGGTAACAAAAGCAGACATCTTTAGGGCCTATCGTGACACGGAGCGAGATTTAATCGACTGCCCGCCGGGTGAAACCTCTTTCTCGTGCGGGTGTACGAATGCACAATGCCGTTAACAGCATTTATTTATTTTAATCATACAGCGCATGCGATTGCGCCGTTGCTGGCAGGAAATGATTTTTCTCTGCACCGAGAAATAAGGTCAATAGGGTACAGGGCCACGGAGAGCCCACAGTGCCGTCGTGCGGTTCAAACGAACAGACGTCAAACAAATATTACGACACATTATCTAATCCACACCGCCGTGCGATCCGGGCGTGTCTTCCAACCTCTGCGCACAACATTAGCGTACGGAGCACGAAGACGGCACGAAAACTTTCGCCTTCACCGTCGCCGAGTTTATTCACACGCGAGCCGGGCCATCGGGCCTAGTCTTCCTAAGCCAATAAATCCATCCGCGGACCGCAAGAGGTCCCTTGAAGCCACCTGAGCTTCAAGACACACGACACGCGGCGCTGCTTCGAGGAAGAGATGAATTTTGGTCCGATACTCGCCCCGTTGCTACTGATGAAGAAAGTTGCTTTCTGGCGTAAAGTTTTATTTTTTATCACATTACCCCACTTGGAATGCCCTAAACTTGAGCAACTAATACGAGCTGGACGAGAAAAGCGAAGAAAAAAAAACGAGCAACTCAATTTCTCATAAAAGTTTTTATTTTCACGCACCGTTCTGCAAAACCCGTTTTTACTTAAAGTAGGTTCATCGCCTTGTTTAACGTACGCACGGCACCCAGCTAGCCGGTTGAGTGTTTATTTTTTCGATGGAGTTGGTTGAGGTTAGTTTTTAAAACCCTGCGGAGGGGTCGACAAGACTCGATGGTCCTCGTGCCAGGGCCCGAACCTGGGCTCAGCCTTGGCCGCAGCTTCATTTGCACCGCCACGCTAAGTGGAAATGGAAGAAGAAATGTGTATCGACGACGGGGGACGATTACATCCCGAAAGATGAGCACCGAAAGGCCACCGCATCATGTGGCTATGGTAATGTTGCTGCAACTTTGTGTCAACAATGGAACAATGGGTTTTATGGTCCACACATGTGCGGTGAGGATAGAAGATGGGCGTTGTTTGCAATGCTTTTCGAATTTGCTCTACTTTCAAAAACCGGTCCATATCGCTCAATAATTCAAATGTGAATGTCTTGTGCTTATAATTTCAGTAATAATTCAACGATCGAAACACTTGGTAGTACTTAGTTCACGAAAATATGAGCCAAACAGATTCGATAAGCAAACTTCCCTACAGGCACGGCGTCTCAATAACTTTCCTGATTAATTGTGGCCCTTCTACGGTAGTCATATGGAAAGTAATGGACTTGAACAACCCCCCAAAACCTCAAAGACAGACTTCATAAACATCAGTCACATCCAAAAACCATTGCTTGCCTATATTAATTATGATTCTCAATGATATTCACACCTCTCGGTGGCCTTAGATAAACGGCCCCCGGGTGATACGCCTCTCTGGGGAGGAAGACCTTCCACCACCAGGTTCCATTCTGCGGCTAATGATGGGTAAGAAGATTAAATTCACCTCACCCGTGCCGTGTATCCGAGGGCTCACTTTGTATCTCCTCGCGCGGCAACACACATCCTGCCGCCAGAGAGGACTTTCAAGAGTTCCCCCTTTTTCCGGCCTTGTCGAGATCGTTTTCGTTACTCGCGGCTTATAATGTAACTTGTGGCTCCGGGATGTGTGCGAAGAGACACCGACCGAGGGTGGTAAGGACATAATTAATTGCACGTCTTACGCACGATCGGGTGTCTTGTGTGGGGTGTAAATTTGTACCTCCTTCGTCGTGCCGTGCTGACAGTTTTCCAACCGGCGCGCCGGTGCGTTAATGGTGAGGCTCCGTCACGTAGTCAATCTCATGCAAATTTTCATCCCATCCCGGGGGGGGATGGAAAGTCAGGATCAAACGGAGGTCCCGCGTACAGAAAACCACAACATTCCTGCACGGCGGTGCCGCTTTATTACTTTGGCTTGGCGGGCGCCCAATGTTCTTGTAGACAATTTCGGGGGTTTGGCGACACTTGACTTATTGCAGTGCTTTCTCAGCACGAACGGGTCGACGGGCTCAGTAGGCAGTGAATCATCGCAGTGTGCACTGGAATGGCAGACTCCTTTTGGGCACGCGTTGCTAGGGATAGTGATTCAGAATTCTCGATTGCGGTGCTAGACTTGTGCCAGTGTGCTAATTGAGTGTTTTATTGGATCGTTTAATTAACAGTTCAGGTTCTTGATAAGCAGCTTGTGATGTTTTTACAATTAAATCTTCCTTCATAAAGTCTCTGCTACTCGAAAAATCCCACTTTAAACACTGTGCGTCACCTAAACAAGCCAAACGACCCTTAATTTTAAAATCACAGAGCCTCGTAAAAAATCCAGATCCCCGGTACGCGACGTAATTTCCAAATCACATTCGTGAAGTTAATTCCCTCGTGGAACGCCTACTGCCAGTACGTGACATAAACTTTCCGGAGGACGATGCCTGTCCTGTCTTCGCAACGCCGGACCGCAATGGCCGCCTTTGATGGGGTTGATCTTTTTCTGCACGGCTGTCAGGATCCCTGAAACGTCAGCTTTCACAAAAAAAACCCGCATCCAACACGTTGTGCAATCGCCATCCACGATCCGCTTTATTCGTGACGCTCTCGATGGCCGTGGCGAACGGATGGGAATTCCGTACCACTTAGAAGTTCGCACACGTTACCCCGCTCGGTACTAATTCTGGGTGGAATTTTTCATTATTTTATTTTCGGATCCCATTCCTGACTTCAAATAACCACTCCGCGAATGAAATCTCGTGATATAAGCCCCCAATGTGGGCATTGAGCGAGTTATTTCTGGACGCTTTATATCAATATGCAAAGCATAAAGTCGAATCAGCCATTCATACATCACACAAAAACATCGCACTCCGTTTGATGACGATTTCCACGGGGGCCGTGATCTCCGAAAGCAAACGCGAAACGCGAACAAACAATTTGCTCTGCTGTTGCTACTCCCCACACCAAACCGGAACCGGAAAGCTGCTCTCAATCGAGAGGCCAAAGTCTTGTTCCAGGCGGAAGCACACCGATGCGACGGACGAAGGGATGAAAAATAAGCATAAATAATGCACGATTATAGACTCTCGCTGGATCCTGGATGAGGTTCCGGGATTCCGGATGCCGAAGGATTCTTTTCGAAACATTCCCCGGGCAGCACCGAGCCAGTAGTGGAATGACGGGCATTTTCAGGGCGAGCTGACGCTTCGAAGGGGTTACTGGACGCTCCAACGGAGCCGCACTCGGCGCAGGTGGTCAGAAACATAACTCGCGGTGCGAAATCCTCGGACTCGGTCGAGGTATTGGGCGCCAGTTTGTTTGTGACAAATTAAGCTGCAACACAGTTCCCAAACGATTTATTATAGGCTTTCTTGGGATAAAGTTATGATGTAAGGATTGGAAGTAGACAACTAAATTATCCGACGTGGAAGTAGCTGAGCTGTTGATTTACTGAACGTAAGGAAGCAAAACCCAGAATGCGGAATGACAGCCATTTTCACAACTGTAACGAAGTTGAGTGGAGGTAATATTTAGTAGTAACAGGACAGCAGATTATTTCATTAAGGGATTTGGGGTATTGATTTGAGCGGATAGTTTCAGGATGTATCCGAAATAATGTAGAACCCTTAGGTCACTGAGGCTCATAAGCGAACCGGTTGTAGACAAATGCATAAACTTTCGCTCCCAGACCTAAAAGAATGAAAAAAAGCCTAACATCCTTTTCGTCCACTATTATTTCCTTCAAAGCAGCTGTAGAATCAGAAGCAGAGCCATGAAAACTTTAAGCCTTTAAGAACTTTAAAAAGCAGAACCATGTGAAACATCAACCGAGCACACTCCCTCTCTGTCTCCCTGGCCATTTGTTGTACGAATTTCGAATCGCCTTAAATAAACACATCACTTGCCACTTTCAGCCCGTTTGCGGCAGCCTTCGCATCGAGCCTACGCACACGCCAGCATGTGAAAGCATCGTTTGGTGGAAGAAACATCTCAATCTTCGACCCCGGCCCGGCCGAGAACTCTTCCACCTCGACGAGCTTTCCGAGAAGGCCATAAAGCGGATTCGTAGCGAACATTATCATACATTTCGACTTGCGTTTGCGTATCGCGACGTCAATTGTCAGTTGCGAGGGCGGCCAAAAGAAGGGGCGTTCAGTATCCCTCCGAGGGTCCTAGGGCTGTCGGAAGGAGTGTTTTGCCTAACCTAACGCCCTGTGTTACCTGTCCCGAAGACAAAACCGTGATCTAATAACGTTGAACCCTCCGATCCAATTCAGTAGCCAATTTTGGCCTTTCGCGTCCATAAATAGTGGCCGTAAATATCGGCTTTGTACTAACTTTACCGTTCCTGGCCACCAATTAAGTTGGCCCACCGGTTGGGATGTTTCCAGGGGCTTGAGTTATTGCTGGCAGTGATGGTGGGGATCAGAAAAGGCCACGCGCCTTTACGAAGTACCTGCAGTCGTCTTCGTCGCGGTTGTCCGGTGTCAAGATGAACCGCTCGTTGAAGTGGTCTTCGGTTCGGAAAGAAATCTCAGCGCTCACAGTGGCCCATCACGGGGCGAGGTGATGAAGCGTCAATCGCTAAGGCCCCCGGGTCGGCCCGTGTAGGCAACGTGGTCCTTTGCGAACGCTCAAGTGGCCATTAAGTGCCAGTAGTGGGCTGTAAGACGCACCGAACAGGTTGCTGCGCCAAAGTCCTGGGTCCCCAGAGGGCCATATGGTTGCGGAGAAAAAAGCCAAAGTTCATCACAATTAAAACATGCGTTACGAAGCGACCGCAAGGTATGAGTTCTCAGCCGACTGAAAGTCTCCGGTTTGATTAGTCACACGCGACATGCACCGCACCGCATTAAACGGTGTTCGAGCGACCATATCCAAGGACGCCCGCGGCGCTACAATGTAGGAACGCTTCTTTCTAATTACATTTATTTATCGTCTTGTCAGTCTGAAGCCAAGCAGCTAGAGCGGCACAAACGCTAGCCCAGGGTTTAGCAAGATGCACTAACCAAGGAATGTAGCACACCTGAATCGATTATCGCCTCCGAGCTATCTGAACTTGTTTGGGAGTATCTGAATAAATAAAAGCCCCATGTAACGGTTATTTATGAAGCGCTTTAAGACCTAGCGAGGACTGGCTTGTCATCATCCGTACCATAAAAAAGAAGCACCGCCGTCGCCGCCGGTTCCGTACACTCCGCGGTATCCGGATGAGCGGTTTATGGTCAAAGGATTGCATGGCACACTCCTGCGGCCCAACCATCCCAATCTCCGACGCACTCGCGTGTCCACGCAATCGATCGATGACCTTTGGCGCATGCAGAAACCTTCAACTTTTGCACCCCGTTGCATGTGGCAACATACTTCGACTGCCCCACTGCGTGCGCTTCGATTTGGCCTGATGTTTAGTTGATCACCCCACAACCGATGACAGATGACTCCACCGGGCGGTCTTCGGGACGAAACGAAACGGAATATAAAAAACCGACCCGAACACATTCGGCAACATAATGATTATGGCCGCGCAGAGATTTTCGACGACGACGACGACGGAGAGCGGTCATTAAGTCGCGGCCGACGACGTGCGGGCCAAAGTGTTTCGGTTTGATGTTTTATGGCACGCCGAGGGTGTGCTAAAAATAGGCTCAAGATTTATTCTAAATATGGAGTCACGTGAATGATACCCGGGGGTGCGAATCACTGAAGTCAACTTAACATGATAGGCCACTTAAAAAGAATGATGGCCTTTATAGAGCACTGTTAAGTGTAAACAGGTTCATTTTATCCGAAAACGCTCCTTGGAGAATAATCGCGAGCGTTAACTTCAAGTACGGACAATTCAGAGCCATAGTTTACCATGGTGTCGATCGAAGCTAAATGATAAAATGTTAAATGGGTTTTAACAGTAATGGATTTACACCGACAAAATCGCAGAGAACATTCTTACGAAACGTTTATCGTTTATTCAAATTTCCGAGTTGCCTGAGTATCAAATCTCTACGATCCTCTATTTACCAATCTTAAACATCGCACTTTTTCATGTTGAATTTTTAACTAGCAAACAAATAACCAATAATTAATACCCAAAATAAGCTCGAAAATGAACAAAGAATAGAAAAACGACACACCGAACCCTGTTACATGATTGATTGCAAATATGTTTTGCCAAATGTCGCGTGTCTTCAAAACCCATCGTCCATTTGTCATGATTACCCAGCCCAGGGAGCGTCCACGGGGGTCACAAAAGCTCGATTAACCGTTGGCCACACGGCCGATGGGAAAACAAATTGCAATCAAATCAAATTTAACCGACCAACGGCAAAAAACGGCTTAACGCTCCACGAAAGATGAATTGCCAAGCGTAACGCCATCGAAGCGGCGCCGGTCCGTCGGTTTGCCGATTAAAAGAAACGGCCGATTTAACGCCGATCAAAACGCCGCCTCACGTACGGCGCGCGAAGGAGTCAGCATCATCATCGAAAGACCAAAGGTTTGTGGTTGAAGTCATCCGTAGACGATGATGATGTTAGATGCCGGACCGGGCCCAAGATCATCTTCAAAACGCGCCAAGATAAGTACACCGGTCAGCTGGACAATTCCAAGGTGTCCCACGGTGCCGAACCCGGTCTAAATGTCAGGCAAATAACGATGGCTGCAATTAATCCGGGTGTACCGACGGTGTTCGCCTTGCCTCCGGTACGTCACGGTTGCGGCGGGTCCAATCGTGCTGGACGTCAAGATAGAAGACCAGGCCAGGCTAGAAGACGACACTAATGAACATTGCGCTTCGGACCGGTTTTGTAGCTCGGTGAGATCGTTGAAATGAAGTTAGCATAAGAATAATTTAATTAGCCACCCCATTCGGTCGAACGCTTTACACCCCGGATCGTGGCTCCCGGATCTGACCTTTTTCTGGCTCTATTTGCCGTAACAGCGATTGATTAGCAACCCCAGGCTGAGCCAATGCGGCCGGTATCCGATATCTATTCAACAGTTTGATCTCCGATGTTCTCACTACAATGTACTTCGCGTTTGAATCTGTAACCTTCGATGGATGTTCTAAAAATGTTCTAAAACAAGAGCAACTCTTTTACCGATTATCATCGAATCGAAGCAAGCCTCTCAATACTGTGTACGTTTTTTCGGTTGGCCAGTATTTAATTTTCAACGAGACGGACCGAGACACCTATTTCAATTCGAGCGGGAAAAATTAAAGGTCATCCAAAAATGTAACAGATTACGACTCATTGATTACCCTCGTCAATTTTCATTATTCTTTCGTTTGCAGGCCCCTTCTCTTCGAGACGAACAGTGAGCACCTCGAGAAGTCAATATCTGCCACATCCTGATCCACAATGCTAGGTTTCCGGTTGCTCGGAATCCTGCTCCTGGCACAGGTGAGTTCCAGTTCTAGATTCCAGTTCCAGCCAGCCAACAGAAAAAAAAACAATTTAATGCCCATGCTAACAATTCTTTTCGATCCACGAATGATAAAGGTTCCCCCTATACATTGTTCCCCTCTGTGAAGGGCGGTCATTAGCATGGACATTATCGAAATAAAGGTTCCAAAAATTAGCTCCCCTTTGGTGTCCTACGGCTGCGATCCAATATTCGCTCGAATCGAGACGCACCTTCGATCCGGAAGATGGCTACCGTCGACGGCCCCGCTCGTTTCCGCCCCGTCCTGTTTATGTCGTTTATGTAAATCCAAATTCCAGTATGCAAATTTCCCAACCTTCCCTAGTTCGGTTCGGATGGGCGATTCGATTTTATCAAAAATCAGATCGAAATTCGGGTGTGGCCGATGGTCAACAAAGGAATCGTCGGATGCTTATTTTCGTCAATTTGGGCTTCGGAATGAAGGAAGGCCCAACGGAAATAGAACTTTTAGTTAATTCGGCGTTAATGGACCGCGAATTGCGGATGGAAGTAAAAAATCTTGACAGTCGTTCGTCAATTTTTCTTTTTTAAAACTAACTAAACCTACCAAAAAGTTTAATTGTCGGAGAGCATGGAACGTCTTTAAATGTCGGAATTAAATCCGATATCCAATCGACAAATCGATTTCGGATTAAAAGATGCTTACTGGCCCCACCGAACAAGCCGAAAGCTTCTTCTCGGCTACCCAGAGCCGCTGCTGCTCAATAATGGTCAATAATAATAATAACCACATGTCGTGATCTTTTTAATATCAATAATAATCCTATTGATATTATTGTGTCGCTGCCGAAACCACATCCACAAAGCTTCTGGCCTTCAACCGCTCGCAACCTGTTTGTCACCTTCACCGTAATTGGTGAATTACCGAATCACCCGAAAGGCCGCGCAAGACTCTTGCGTTGAGTCGGCATCGGATCGGATCGGAGAGTGA